>NW_026535836.1:0-331973 GCF_028551555.1 Melozone crissalis
GTGAAACAGAAAGCAGTTTTGAAATAGTTGTGATAGATGTTACTCAGTGATGTGATAGATAGATGTGATAGATATTACTCAGGGATAGATGAGTAATATGATAGTTGAGTCTCACAATTAAAAGGCAGATATTATGGATATGTTAAGACAAGTTTTATAGATTTGTAGTTATGTTTTACCTCCCTTAGTGTTGTTATCACAGGGTTACCTGGTAGTCGGGGTATTTGGGAGGGTTGGCTTGGTACTATGGCAACACCTGACTGTCAATCAAGACGTGAGGAACTGACCTCCACCACTGGACAGCGAAGAAAGAGTTGATTAACAAGATTTTGAGAGGGGCTAAAGGGTTAAAGGGCGAAACATCCATTGTGTGGGCAAGCACATGGTGGGAAAAAATCCTTTGCTCCCGGTGCCATAATATTTTCTGTGTTCTTTCTTCTTTTGTATTTTTTGATTAGGTTTTAATAATCCTTTTAAATTTTTGGAAGTGAGCATCATTTCCCACAAATGTGGACTTGTCCAGGAAATACACCTGGTGTCCTTAGGAGTTTTCAAAAGGGGGGCCCCCCACCACAGATTGGGTGGAGTCTGTTGGACTCTCCCAGTTCCACCAATGGTTGCAGGTTGTAAGCCCAAAGACACCAGGAGACTGGATAAAGAAAAGAGGGGAAGAGGGGTGAGCACCGTCCACATAACTATTTTTGGCCAGATTGTGACTCCATAATTCCAGTGTACGAAAGTGAGCTTCACCTTATTTATATACTGGATCCGTCCTCGTCCCTTGAAGCGTCAGGATATTGGACAGTAGAGAGGAAAAAGGAACAGCGGAACGCATGGCAGGGGAGGAGACCAGGCATCCCATAGACAAGGACCCCATTGCTGGCGGGACACATAGGATTGAAGGGTTTGTGGGGACTTGGGAGCAGGGTTCACCCATCAGGGAAACCCTGTTTGTGCCGGGATGGGGATTCACAGCGGGATTCCCATCCAGCACACACCAAGGGAGCCGGTGAGCTCCACATGGCACGGTGGCTCATGCAGTGCTCAGAGTGGGGGCAGCCTCTGGGGCACAGCCAGCGCTGTAATTTCCAGGGCCAGCCGAAGCTGGGCTGGAAGCCGGGTGACCGCCAAGGGGTTTGCTGCAGGGGTCACCCAGGAGCCGCTGCAACAGTTTCTGTGCTGCTGAGCCAAGGGGGTCGGGGCAATCCGGCCACCAAGCCAAGTCACGTCAGGGCAGAGCCGCCAAACCGAGAGGGTCGGGCTGGGCCGGCTGCTGAGCCGAACCAAATCAGGGCAGGTGGAGCCGCTGAGGCTGAGCCGAGTCAGGCCAGGGGCAGGACCACATCTGCCGAGCCGAACTGGGGCGGGCAGAGCCTCCAAGTTGAATTGGGATGGGGGAGCCACTGAACCTGAACCTAGTTGGGTCAGAAGCGGGATGGAAGCCGCTGAGTCGAATTGGGGCCTGCGGAGTTGCCGAAGCCGAGCCAGGTTGGGCCAGGGGTGGGACTGCAGCTGCCAAGGCAAATTGGGCCAGGGGCAGGCCATAGCTGAGATGTGGCAGGCAGAACAGGGAGCAGAGTGCGACCGTGGGACCAGAGCATTGAACTGAGGAGGAGAGAAAGGGCAGGGACCAATCCAGTGATACGGAAGCCCTTCAATCATAAGGGTTTTTTTATTTTTACTTGTCAAAAGAGATGTAGAGTGTTTTGGGTTTTATCTCTCTCTTCCCTTTCCTTCTCTTTCCTCCTTTCTTTGTTTCTTTTTTCCCACCCCTCCTTTCCTTTTCCCTTCTGAGAGAGGCAGGCTCTGTCCAGAGGGCCTGTGGTTGGAAAGGTGGGCTCTGTCCGAGCAGGGCCTGTGATCAGCCAGTCAGGATGGGACTGTGGGCAAATAGAGAATCCCCTTGGGGGAGGAGTAGAAATTGAACAGGTACCAATAGGTATACCCCCAGATGGCCCACTGGGAAGGAAATACGACCCAAATACCAGGGATAAGGATGAGCTCAAAATGATTCAGTAGTGGATGGTAGAATGGACCAGAAGGGAAATTAGGAGCAATCATGTATACTGGCTGAGATATGGGTCAGATGAAGGACGGATGTGTCAGGCATTAAACATCCATGTAAGAGCTAAGAAGCCATTCAATCAGGAAGAGACTGACTATGCTGCCTGCTGTGTGAGGGAGAGTTCACCCTCAAAGGTGAGCATGTTTAAGGTATCAGAAAATAAAGAATGGAACCCATTAGAACACTCCCCCCCTCCACCTCCAATAGCCGTAGATACACCTCCCCTACCCCCTGATGGGCCTTGTCAAAACACCAGAAAGAGGGTGGCACAATGAGAGGAAAGCAGGTCAAGGGATGGGAACCAAGCAGTGGGATTATATCCCCTGAGGGAAGTACCCCTGTGTGGGATGCAGGGAGGAATTAGATTTGTAATCGTGCCTCTCAGTTCTTCTGATGTGAGAATGTTCAAGAAATAATTGAAAAGATTACTAGAGGACCTCGCTGGATTAGTGGAACAGTTAGATCAGTTTCTGGGGCCCAATATTTATACATGGGAAGAGATGCAATCAATAATCACCATGCTATTCACACCAGAAGACAGAGGATCTGGGAAGCTGGGATATGGATATGGGAAAGGGAGCATGTGCAAGGACCACCTGGGGCTGGTACTCCATATGCCACCCCTCCTTCTACATCTATCTGAAAATGCCCATAGTGAACCCCACCTGGGACCACAACAGCACTGGGGGTAGGCAAGACATGGAGGAATATAGAACATTGATTATAAGAGGCATCAAAGAAGCAGCTCCACTTGACCAAAATGCCCAAATGCCCATGAGGTTCTCAATGAGCAGCAAAAGAGGGAAGAAACCCCCACAGAGGGTTTAGAAAGGTTGAGGAAAAATATAAGGCAGTATTCAGGAGTTGATCCTGACACAGTGGCCAGACAGATCTTACTGAAGATAAATTTTGTCACTCATACCTGGCCAGATATAGGAGAAAGTTAGAAAAGTTAGATGGTTGGCAAGAAAGGAGGTTAGAGAATCTTTTAAGGGAAGCACAGAAGGTGTATGTAAAAAGGGACTAAGAGAAGGCCAAGGCAAAAGCCAAAGTAATGGTAACTGCCATCAGGGAAGGAAAGCAGCATGTAAAGAACAACCCTGGTAAGATAGGAGGATTCAGAGTGCAGGAAGATAGATGGAGGGGGGATGCAGCTCCTTGGGTCTGGGCACAAAAAGGAGAGTTTGGGAAACAGGGGAACCTATGACCAGTTTGGTTTTACTGTAAAGAGAGTGGGCATATCAGAAAGAATTGCCCCCACAAGGAAAATGAGCTGAGGGTCTATGAGATTGAGCAAAAAGGAGAAGTGGAAGACTAGGGGGTGTCAGGGGCTCTACTTCCTGGGGACAGGATACCATCAGGAGCCCTTGATAACTTTAAAAATAGATCCTCAGGAGGAAGCATTTGAATTCTTAGTAGACATGGAGGCTGAAAGATCTTCTGTTTGTAGAATCCCAAAAGGATGCAAAAAGGGTCAAGATACTGTGCAAGTAGTAGGTACTAAAGGGGAAGGGTTCAAAGCCACAGTTATAAAGGATAAATCTTTTTTATTTGAATAAATAAAAAAAAAGGAATTGGGGACTAATTCTATTAGTTCCAGAAGCAGGGTGAAATTTATTAGGATGGCATTTACAGGTGCAGTTTGACATTGGAATGCTTCCAGAGGAAGGGAGAATGGTAGTTAATCTTCTCCAATTAAGGGAAGAAGATGAGGACAAAATTCATGAGATGGTGTGGGCAAAACCAAAAAACTGAGGTAAATTGAACATGAAAGCTATAGTAATAAAAGTAGTTAATGAGAACCATCCAGTTTGGGTACGACAATATCCACTCTCCCTGGAAGGGAGACAAGGATTGCAGCCACTGATCCAGGACCTACTTGAGGATAGGACCTTAGAACCATCTATATCCCTCATAATACACCCATATTACCAGTAAAGAAGTCAGATGGGACTTACAGGCTTGTTCAAGATTTGAGAGAAGTGAACAAAAGAACAGTGAATCCGTACCTAGTAGTGCCTAACCCCTCTACACTACTGAGTAATATCCCCCCAGCACAGCAGTGGTTCAGTGTGGTAGACCTAAAAGATGCTTTTTAGGCATGTCTACTGGCAGAGAAAAGTGGGATATATTTACCTTTGAATGGGAGGACCCTGATTCCGGGAGGAAGCAACAGCTTCGGTGGACTAGGTTACCCCAAGGGTTTTCCGACTCCCCAAACCTCTTCGGTCAAGCCCTAGGAGAAGTAATACAGCTCTTCTCCATCAAACCTGAGATAAAGCTCATCCAATGTGTAAATTATTTGCTTTTCTCAGGACAGGAAGAAAAAGAAGTTTGGGAATCCACTATAGTATTGTTAAATTTTCTGAGGGACCAAGGACTTCAGGTATCAAAAGGGAAACTTGAATTTGTAGAGTGGGAAGTAAAATTCCTAGGACATGTGATTTGTCAAGGGAGCTGGCGGCTGAACCCTGAGAGAATTATGGGGTTAGTCTCACTCCCAAGGCCAAAAATTAAGAGGGAAGTCAGAAGGATTTTAGGTCTGTTGGGATATTGTGGGCTATGGATTGAAGGATACACACAGGCTGTCCAATTCTTGTATGAAAAGTTAGTTGAAGAAGAGATTAGGTGGGAAAAAGATGATGAACAAAGTTTGAAGCTTTTAAAGCAAAAAGTAGTGCACTGGCACTGAGTCTTCCTGCCTTAGACAAACCCTTCTATCTGTTTGTGGATATAAAATAAGGGGTAGCACATGGAATATTAGCCCAGGACTGGGGAGGATCCAGGAAACCAGTGGCCTATTTATCAAAATTACTAGACCCTGTTAGCCAGGGGTGGCCAACTTGCATTCAGGCTGTGGCAGTGACTGCCCTACTCTTAGCAGAAAGCAAAAAATTAACCTGTTGGGGGAAAATTGAAAATATATATCCCAAACTCAGTAAGGAGTATCCTGAGCCAAAAGGCTGAGAAATGGCTCACTGATTCCTCAGTGCTAAAGTATGAAGCATTCTTAAGAGACAATGGTTTAGAGCTAATTGTGAGTAGCCAACTCAACCTTGCCCAGATTTTCTATGGAGAACCAGATGAGGAATTAATACATAATTGCCTAGAGGTTATAAACTATCAAACTAAAGTAAGACAGGACCTAACAGATCAGCCACTCCAAGGTGGAAAACGATTGTACATCAATGGATCTTCACAGGTAATAAAGGGACAAAGGGTATCGGGGCACGCTATGGTGCATGAAGGGTTGGCAGCCTTATAAAAGGAAAAGTCACCTTCCAACTGGTCCTTACAAAACTAAACAAAGTACTACAACTAATCACCCTTTAAATTTTAGAATTTATCTTTTGCTATATGAAAATCATTGCCTTGTATGGGTCTTTTGGTGTTGTACCATTCAAAGTACCCACCATAAAAAAAGATGTTTAATTCCCAGAGGATGTGCCAGTGCCTGAAACTTGTACAGGCAAGAAAAACTTCAAACACAGGGGAGCCAAGGGACTCCCAGAGATACTGCTGCTTCCCTATGGGAGGATAACACAAGGAAGGTGCTGGGAAAATTTCACTCTGATGGAAAGAATGAAAAGTCAACATTCTAGCTTGCTGAGTTAACAGGGGAAAGCTTGGGTGGAAAACTTCTAACCATTCGCCAGGCTGCGCTATCAGAATCACAGGAAATAAATGAGAATTTGGCAAAGACAATAGGAAAGATCCTGAAAGTCAACAACAACAACAAAAAAATGTAGCTCTTAAGAGATATCTCCTGCCAATTTTTTAAAATGTAACCCACAGTTTACAAAACCAGTCTGTTTAAAGAGGTTAGCTACTAAATTTATTAGCCAATTTAAAAATTCTCATATACATCAATTTTCTCTGCTATTTTATAGCATTTTTGCTCAGTTTCAATATACTGACTATAGAAACAGTTAAATAATTGAGTGATATAATTCCCTTAACAGCTCATGACATTTCTAAGAAAGACCAAAAAAACTCATCTGCTTTGAGGAAAAAAAACCAAATAAACAAAACTGTGTATTATGATGGAAGTAGAAAAAGACATACATTTTCCACAACAAATGAATCATAATATTTAATTTAAGCATGCCATACAAAAACATAAAGAAGGGAAATGAATGATCACTGAACCATACACAACTGAATGGGAAAAATCACCAGTGTTGTATAAAAAAGTGAAAATCTTGGAAAGATTCTTCTGATGATAAGCAGAATTTCACCAATCTCTAAATTCATAAATTTCCATTTTCAAGCCAGGCACATGTGACTTTGCAACTTTGTTTTTCTGCTTTTTTTGGGACTTAGCAGCTCAAATCCCGAATCCTTCAGGAAATCTTCTGTCCTTGACACTTTTTATTATTTTTGCTAGAGTTCTCCATACGTTTAGGTGTTCAAATTAGAATTGGGGCATATGAGTGCCCAAGTGATACAAGTGTATCTCAGATACACCTTTTGTGTGCCATACACAGTATCATAGGAGTAAATTAGGTCACAAGTAGTCCAAAATGGAAACCTGCTCTTCTGTTTAAAAAATTGCCTAAATAATTGGGGTCTGGTGGATATGCGTGTTAAAATCCTCATCTTTAGGAAGACACTGCAGTATTCCTTCTGCATATCACTCTTTTTTATTGGCCTCCATGGCTAAATAATAATAAATGATCTGGCTTTCTTTTCTGATATTTTCAATACATTCAAGATGGCCTCACATAATAGCAGAAGTTCGGGAGTATAGAAGTGTCCAACAGCTATAGAGCAGGTTCAGATGGCTATCACAGTCCATTTCATCCCTCAGTAATTACACTTAAGAAACCCTAATTCTTAAGACTACTAGCCCTTCCTCTCTCTCAATTAACAGCACATATAGCTATTGTCAAATACTGTACCTGGAGTACCCAAAATAAAGGATGCTTCTGGTATGTAGGGGAATATAGGACTTTCATATGTAAAAAACCCAACAAAATGAAACAGGAATCCTTACATTATTAGAAAATAGAACATTGAAGATTTTTCTTATCTATGATAAGATCAAAATGTTGCTTCTTGTATCTACATATTTCTATTGATGATTACCACAGACTAGTAAAAAACCCACCAGCTGTGAGGGATGCAGTCAAACTGGAGGAAAAAAAATTCCATTGCTTTCCAACATTCTGCAACTGAATGTTTTTGGTTTTTTTTTTCCTAATGCTTCCTCCCAGAGGCAGAAGGCCTTTCTGGCACATTCTGGCAGGTGACTTACTGGCAGTGTTTGTGGGATCCCGTCAGGGTTTCGATCACAAAACATTCCCCCTCGTTGAGACAATATGCCAGGTCCTTGTCCTTGCACGGCTTAAAGCGCTCCGAGCGCTCCGTGGAATACATCGTGGTGTCTGAGGGGAAACAGGCAAGGCAAAGAAAGGCTGTAAGGATAAATACTGGCTGTTCCTGCAGTGCATGGGAAATTAATTTGATCACACTGGGCTCAGTGACATCAAACACACACTAAAAGAAATGGAAAGCACAGGGCATGCCAACCTCCCTTTGACTACAGCATTATTTGCAATCGGGTTTCTTAAAAGATTCACAAGAAATACCTGCAGAAAAACAAACCAGACTGTAGCCTGTAGGGGAGTCTGTTGGAGTGACGGGGGTCGCGCACGGTCGGGACGGACGGAGACGAGAGATCTCTGCAGCCAGGTCATGGAACTATCGGTTTATTACAAAGGGCGTGGGTGCAGGGCCCTGCTGGGAGCTGCCAGCCGCAGCTCGGAGCAGGCCCGAGAGAAGAGAGGCCTAAAGTGTAAGAGAATTAAAGGTTTAAGAGCAGAGAGCATGTAGAAAGGAGGGGGTGAAGAAGTGCAGAGGTGAGCGCGAAAAGAGAAGAGAAAGAGCGGAGGAAGAGCGCAAAGTTCCGTTACAATAAATTGTGGAGGATTTTATTAAGAGTTGGTTAGCTGAGAAAGGCCATACTGACTTAATGCCGCTGGTTAAGCTTGAAAGGGAGGTCAGCAGTCTCTGATTCAGTGACTGCTGACAGGCAACAATGCCGGATGGCCTTGCTGCAACATGAGGAAAGGGAGGTGAGAGTAGTCCTGAATATCTGCAGAATGTAACAGAAGAATAAGCACAAGAATGTAGAAGTAGGTGTAGTTGCTGATATGTAACTAACCAATCCTGAGCTCAACTTTTGCAATATGTATGAAGCTTATTAAGAACTATATTTAACCCGCCGTATTCGATCAATAAATTGGACTTGGATGAACCAACTGGTGTCTGGGTCTCCTTCCTCCGACAATAAATCATCTTTAGTGTTGAATATTCAGATTCTCATCAACCAATCTACTACAGCATGCATGTCCTGTAACATTTCCATACAATCTATAAGAATCACTACATTACCGTACTGTGTTACATTTTAAACCCTAAATCTTACTCTTTGGGCCCCATCTGCCAAGCTGCAGGGTCTGCTCTGACCCTTGGACCTGCCTGCTTGCAGAGGGCATTGTTTCATCAAGAGGGGATTACCTTCGGCTGGCTACACCATTGTTTTCCAGTTGTTCAGTAACTAAGGGATCTCAAAACTTGCTTTCATTTCAATCTCACTTATAGTTTCTATATTCTCAAAATCTTTTGCCAGGCAATCATATTTATAAGGCTTTCCTGTTCCATCCTCACCAACATCTCCCCCGTTCTGATCAACAACTGAAATATTGGACACTTTCTTACTCGTAATTCTTTGCACACACTGAACTATACAGGGTACTGCTACTAAAACTACAATTATTACTATTAGAATAATCAAGCCTATTTTACAGAGTTCCTTTAGCCAAGGTGCCAAGTTCCAACCATCAAGCAAACTGTCCAGCCAAGATGGGTCATCTACTGTAATTTGGTTAGCTAAATCCTTCGGGTCTTGTAGCTGTTTATGGATGGAAACAGAATGATCAGATAAGTTCATACAACATAATCCTTCAAAATCTTCACAACCATGCCCATGTGCTACTAAAAGAAAATCAATGGCAGCTCTGTTTTGTAAAGTGGCATGTCTGATTGCCTCTTCATCTGTCGACAAGTCACTAATGGCAGTAGAGGTGGCATTTACTTCTTTGCTGAGCCAACACCCTAACTTGATTAATTGTGTCAATGCAGCTGAGGAAGCCCACAGAGGTAAAAAAATGCTTGCAACAATTGATTTTCCAGAGTTCCAGGGGTGAAAATCACTATCACAGTTGCTTTCATATTGATGTCCCCAGGAGGACCTAATCTCTCTGCTTTTCTTTTTGACTACCTCTTTGACACTGGGAGCAATTATTGTAAGTTGTCCCAAGGCACAAGGGCCTCCATCTATTTTTGAGGGTATACCTTGCCAGGCCCTGTCTCCACAGATGAGCCAGATTCCTCTAGGGAATCGAACTGGAAGTTTGTTAAGATGATCTGCATGAGGTTCATCGTACATAAGAAGCTTGGTTTGATTACACCAAGAAGTCATATTGCTATAAGCTGGGTGATACGGGGTAACATTTAAATGAGGGCCACCTTCTCCTAGGAAATGAAAGAAGTAACAGATATCCATAGTTAATGAGCCTAGGATTTCTAGCTCTTGAAGGTCAGATTTATCAACTTTAGAATTATCGATATAAGTTTGGTGTTTCTGGCTGGGAGTTGGAGATACATGATGATCATCATATGGCCAATATTTCTGAAATGTAACATTATCAAAACCTTCTGGGAAAGGTACTCCAACTACACAGGTTGAGAAGGGTTTGTCAGGGCTTGTGTCAGATAGACAGATGGTATCAGAGCCCGCGGACTTGGCTAAAGCAACCCAGACATTCGTCTTTGGTTGATTTACAGGTAAAGCTTCACTACAACAACTAAAACAAAAGAATAAAAGCAACATGCATTCGCACAAATGATAAAAGTCCATTCTTTTCTTGAGCTGTTTCTGGCAGATCATTTTCTCCTGATGACTCTGCGCAGTTCAAGTCTGGGTGCTTGCTTCCTGGTTTCCCCTCACGGAGTCTCTGGCTGATGTGGGGGCGTCAGCGGGCTCCAATGCGTGGGTTCTTCGCTGGAACCCACTTGAGCCCTCCACCTGTGGAAATACATGGAAATCCCTCTCCCCATAAGATTGTATGGTCCTTCTACTTGTCCGGAATCTAAATTTTTAATCAAAACTGGGGGGTGCTCTTTCAGTTTTGCCTTTTTGTTGTTCACGAAGTGCCTGTAAATGGGGGGGATCAGGCTCTGGGCCCAGCACGAGGCTCTGGGCTCTGGGCTCTGGGCCCAGCACGGGGCTCTGGGCTCTGGGCTCTGGGCTTTGGGCTCTGGGCTCTGGGCCCAGCATGGGGCTCTGGGCCCAGCACGGGGCTCTGGGCTTTGGGCTCTGGGCTCTGGGCCCAGCATGGGGCTCTGGGCTCTGGGCTCTGGGCCCAGCACGGGGCTCTGGGCTCTGGGCTCTGGGCTTTGGGCTTTGGGCTCTGGGCCCAGCATGGGGCTCTGGGCTCTGGGCTCTGGGCTCTGGGCCCAGCACGGGGCTCTGGGCTCCGGGCTCTGGGCTTTGGGCTCTGGGCTCTGGGCCCAGCATGGGGCTCTGGGCTCTGGGCCCAGCACGGGGCTCTGGGCTCTGGGCCCAGCATGGGGCTCTGGGCTCTGGGCTCTGGGCCCAGCACGGGGCTCCGGGCTTTGGGCTCTGGGCTCTGGGCCCAGCACGGGGCTCTGGGCTCTGGGCCCAGCATGGGGCTCTGGGCTGTGGGCTCTGGGCTTTGGGCTCTGGGCTCTGAGCCCAGCACGGGGCTCTGGGCTCTGGGCCCAGCACGGGGCTCTGAGCTTTGGGCTCTGAGCCCAGCAAGGGGCTCTGGGCCCAGCAAGGGGCTCTGGGCTCTGGGCCCAGCATGGGGCTCTGGGCCCAGCACGGGGCTCTGGGCTTTGGGCTCTGGGCTTTGGGCTCTGGGCTCTGAGCCCAGCACGGGGCTCTGGGCTCTGGGCCCAGCACGGGGCTCTGGGCCCAGCACGGGGCTCTGGGCTTTGGGCTCTGGGCCCAGCACGGGGCTCTGGGCTTTGGGCTTTGGGCTCTGGGCCCAGCAGAGGGCTCTGGGCTCCGGGCTCTGGGCTCTGGGCCCAGCAAGGGGCTCTGAGCCCAGCACGGGGCTCTGGGCCCAGCACGGGGCTCTGGGCTTTGGGCTTTGGGCTCTGGGCCCAGCACAGGGCTCTGGGCTCCGGGCTCTGGGCTCTGGGCCCAGCAAGGGGCTCTGAGCCTAGCACGGGGCTCTGGCCCCAGCACGGGGCTCTGGGCTCTGGGCCCAGCAAGGGGCTCTGAGCCCAGCACGGGGCTCCGGCCCCAGCACGGGGCTCTGGGCCCAGCACGGGGCTCTGGGCTCTGGGCCCAGCACGGGGCTCTGGGCTCTGGGCTCTGGGCTTTGGGCTCTGGGCTCTGGGCCCAGCACGGGGCTCTGGGCTCTGAGCCCAGCACGGGACTCTGAGCTTTGGGCTCTGAGCCCAGCAAGGGGCTCTGGGCCCAGCAAGGGGCTCTGGGCTCTGGGCCCAGCATGGGGCTCTGGGCCCAGCACGGGGCTCTGGGCTCTGGGCTCTGGGCCCAGCACAGGGCTCTGGGCTTTGGGTTCTGGGCTCTGGGCCCAGCAGAGGGCTCTGGGCTCCGGGCTCTGGGCTCTGGGCCCAGCAAGGGGCTCTGAGCCCAGCACGGGGCTCTGGCCCCAGCACGGGGCTCTGGGCTCTGGGCCCAGCAAGGGGCTCTGAGCCCAGCACGGGGCTCTGGGCCCAGCACAGGGCTCTGGGCTTTGGGTTCTGGGCTCTGGGCCCAGCACAGGGCTCTGGGCTCCGGGCTCTGGGCTCTGGGCCCAGCAAGGGGCTCTGAGCCCAGCACGGGGCTCTGGGCCCAGCACGGGGCTCTGGGCTTTGGGCTTTGGGCTCTGGGCCCAGCACAGGGCTCTGGGCTCTGGCCCCAGCACGGGGCTCTGGGCTCTGGGCCCAGCAAGGGGCTCTGAGCCCAGCACGGGGCTCTGGGCCCAGCACGGGGCTCTGGGCTTTGGGCTTTGGGCTCTGGGCCCAGCACAGGGCTCTGGGCTCCGGGCTCTGGGCCCAGCAAGGGGCTCTGAGCCCAGCACGGGGCTCTGGGCCCAGCACGGGGCTCTGGGCTTTGGGCTTTGGGCTCTGGGCCCAGCACAGGGCTCTGGGCTCTGGGCCCAGCACGGGGCTCTGGGCTTTGGGCTCTGGGCTCTGGGCTCTGGGCCCAGCAAGGGGCTCTGAGCCCAACACGGGGCTCTGGGCCCAGCACGGGGCTCTGGGCTCTGGGCCCAGCACGGGACTCTGGGCTCTGGGCCCAGCACGGGGCTCTGGGCTCTGGGCTCTGGGCCCAGCACGGGGCTCTGGGCCCAGCAAGGGGCTCTGGGCTCTGAGCCCAGCACGAGGCTCTGGGCTCTGGGCCCAGCACGGGGCTCTGAGCTTTGGGCTCTGAGCCCAGCAAGCGGCTCTGGGCCCAGCAAGGGGCTCTGGGCTCTGGGCCCAGCATGGGGCTCTGGGCCCAGCACGGGGCTCTGGGCTCTGGGCTCTGGGCCCAGCACAGGGCTCTGGGCTTTGGGCTTTGGGCTCTGGGCCCAGCAGAGGGCTCTGGGCTCTGGGCCCAGCACGGGGCTCTGGGCTTTGGGCTCTGGGCTCTGGGCTCTGGGCCCAGCAAGGGGCTCTGAGCCCAACACGGGGCTCTGGGCCCAGCACGGGGCTCTGGGCTCTGGGCCCAGCACGGGACTCTGGGCTCTGGGCCCAGCACGGGGCTCTGGGCTCTGGGCTCTGGGCCCAGCACGGGGCTCTGGGCCCAGCAAGGGGCTCTGGGCTCTGAGCCCAGCACGAGGCTCTGGGCTCTGGGCCCAGCACGGGGCTCTGAGCTTTGGGCTCTGAGCCCAGCAAGCGGCTCTGGGCCCAGCAAGGGGCTCTGGGCTCTGGGCCCAGCATGGGGCTCTGGGCCCAGCACGGGGCTCTGGGCTCTGGGCTCTGGGCCCAGCACAGGGCTCTGGGCTTTGGGCTTTGGGCTCTGGGCCCAGCAGAGGGCTCTGGGCTCCGGGCTCTGGGCTCTGGGCCCAGCAAGGGGCTCTGAGCCCAGCACGGGGCTCTGGGCCCAGCACGGGGCTCTGGGCTTTGGGCTTTGGGCTCTGGGCCCAGCACAGGGCTCTGGGCTCTGGGCCCAGCACGGGGCTCTGGGCTCTGGGCCCAGCACGGGGCTCTGGGCTTTGGGCTTTGGGCTCTGGGCCCAGCACAGGGCTCTGGGCTCCGGGCTCTGGGCTCTGGGCCCAGCAAGGGGCTCTGAGCCCAACACGGGGCTCTGGGCCCAGCACGGGGCTCTGGGCTCTGGGCCCAGCACGGGACTCTGGGCTCTGGGCCCAGCACGGGGCTCTGGGCTCTGGGCTCTGGGCCCAGCACGGGGCTCTGGGCCCAGCAAGGGGCTCTGGGCTCTGGGCCCAGCAAGGGGCTCTGGGCTCTGGGCCCAGCACGGGGCTCTGGGCTTTGGGCCCAGCACAGACTTTGGGGTCCCAGCCCTGCCCCACAGCAGCCCCAAGGCTCCTCCAGAGCTATGCAGCTCTGCAGGTGGGGTCTCACCTGGGGACAGTGAAGGGTGACCTGGTAAATCTCCAGCTGTGTTCTCAGAGGAGGCCACTCAGCAGCTGAAATTGTTTATGAGCCAATGTGTGCAGTGCTGGGTGTGCTGCCCTGCTGGGGCTCAGCCCAGGCCGTGCAGGGGGCAGGGCTGGCCTGGCACCGCTCTCCTGTGCCCTGCAGAGCAGGTGACTGTCGGGCACTGGATCCCCGGCCTGAGCGCGGACCACGAGGATGTCATGGCCGCGCCGGCGCCGCAGAGAGCGCGGCCCAAGTGACCCAAGGTTGTCACTTTCTGAAGGCTCCGGCCTCTCAAAGAGTTCTCCTGTGCTGCTGCACTCCAGTGCTGACGACAGAGAGCGGATCCAGAAAATCAAGCGAGCTGCAGAGGAACTGTTGGTTTTCTGTCTCCCCTCATTTTCCCGGTTTGCCTCCCAAACTTGCCTGGTGCACTGTAAAGCTGGGAGCAACAGGAGCACAGCAAGTGGCTGCTTTATTAAAGGAATTGTGGGTGTTTTCTAAAGGCTCTTGTTGGATTCTGGTTTGGTTTTGACTTTTCCTTTTAGGAATAATGAACTTATTCCTCCATATGTTCCAGCTTGAGCAGTCTTGTGAAGCTTCAGATCAGCCCTGTGGGCTGCTGGGCTTGGGGTGCAGTTCCTGATGGTTGTAGTGGTAATTATCTGCGATTAACCTAATTGGTCATGCACACTGGGTCATTTCAGTGTGTTCACTAACAGAATCCAGCCCTTCCTCTGAAACCTCTGGTGAAACACACCCCTAAGGAATTGGAGAGCAAGTGAGAAGCTTTCTTAGTTTACTTACTTATTTTTCAAAGAAAATGCTCAAAAATCTGCAGTGTTTCCATGCCTTGGTGAGCTGGGAGTAAACTTTTCTTTGTAAAAAGAAAAAACCTGGTGGATATTAAACAGAAAAATTAAGAAACCAACTCCAAACAGAGTTCCTGCATCCACCAGTATTACTGGAGAAGTGCACCCTGACCTTCCCTCACATATTTTTCTTGCAGCAAAAAACAAATATGGGAAACTAAATTTTGTGGGGATATTTTATTTTATTTATTTGTACAGGTGATTATTTTTAATAAAATATTGCCAAACAATACAGTGATTAGAGGTCACATTTTAGATTTCTTGGTGCTGCTGTGGAGACTGAGATAAGGGGTGTATGTTCATTTAGTAATAATCAAAGCACATTTTTAAAAGGGGAAGAGGACTGCAGGAATTTCAATCACAATTATATCACACTGCTTAAACGTCCCTTCACAGTTCTTTGCGCCCATTCCTCCAAGTATTTCTCCTCTAAGAACTTGATACAGGCCAACGCAGTGTCTTTGACTGAGCTTGATGCGTCAGTAACCTTATCTGCAGTTAGGAAGGACGTAGTTTGTGATGATAACGGAAGGAAGTAGCAGACCTGTTTGTACAAAAGTAAACGAAACAAAAAAGCCTATGGATTGCAAGCTAGCCATTTTTTTGCAGAGCCTGGATGAGTACCATAGCTTTCATGGATGTGAATAGAAGCACACAGTGCTTGTGAAACTGAAGGCAATAATTTGCAAAAAGCATGCCTTTTTACAGCACCCCAGTGATCTGGTTTCCTCTCTGCTCCCAGGCCCTCCAGCATCTGCAGGTAAATGTACAGAGCAGTGCAGCAAGAAACACTTGTGTATAACATATCAAATATGTGTGCTCTGTGAGCAAACCTGCTGCCCCAAAAAAGGAACTGCAGCCATCAAGCGCTGCTGAAAGTTTTCAGAAATGTGTTTTCTTAAATGGAAAAGTTTTAGCCTTCCCATGGCAAAGAAGATTGGCCATGGGTCCAGAGATGGGAATCAGATTGTGAGATTCCTGGCATATGAAAGTGCAAGCGATGAATTTAATTTGAACTAATTCCTTGGCCTCTGTAGTCAGCGGAAAGACAGACACACCGCCAGAGGCCAGTGCAATGCACATCCTCTAGGGGTGTGTTTTAGAAGTCTGGAGGGGTCGGGGTTCAGGGCTCATTTCTAACAGTCAGATTGGCCAAAGCTGGGCAAGGCAGACTCCACACACACCCAGACTGAACTCCTTTTTTGGAGTCTCAGCTCAGGCGAGGTGACAGCCCCAGGGCAGGGGGACAGGGCAGGGGGCACAGCTGGGCCCTGCAGGGTTACTCACAGTGCAGGAGCAGATGCCGGTGCTGTGAATCTGGAATCCAGAACAGACGTCTTGAGCCCTGTTGTACCCTAGGCGTGGGGGCATCGCCCTGTGCGTCACAGACTTCACCGCTACAATGTAGGGCAAGCTGCAGGGCGGGGACAAGCATCACTGTCACCGTGATATTTTCTGAAAAATCCCTTCACCAGGATTTCTTCTCCTGGGAAGATGAGAAACCTCAGTTTCTCCATGTTTTGCTCCTCTGGAATGTAGCTGGAGATTGTTTATCCAAACATGTGAATTGTTTTTAATTAATGACCACTCACCATCAGCTGTGTCAGACTCTCTGAGTCAATCACGAGCTTTCATTATCATTCTTGTCTAGCCTTCTGATGTATCGTTTCTCTTTTTTTAGTATAGTTTTAGTATAGCATTTCCTTTAATATTATGTTAATATTAAATTAATATTAAATTAATATTAAATTAATATTAAATTAATATTAATATTAATATTAAATTAATAATATAATATCATAAAATAATAAATCAGCCTTCTGAGAACATGGAGTCAATTCTCATCTCTCACCTCATCCTGGGGAGACCTCACAACACCACACATCACACCCTTCCTCTTGTTGAAAACATTCATGGGAGTGACAACAACACATCTTTTTCACAGGAGGGCAGAGGAGCTTGGGTGTTTTGCACGATCCTGGCTCAAAGCTGGGCCCCTGCTGAGCCTCAGTGAGGCTTCACACAGAGCCCAGTGCGGGAGACCTCTGTAGCAGCCAGAGAACAATTCCCCACCTTTTCTTTTTAATTTACCCTGCTCTCCTCAGCTCATGTTTACTGCATCAGGGAACAACCCTTACCCAGAGGCTTCACAGTGTGGCCACAGTAAAGGTATCCACACTCATTCAATCCCCTCATGGAGGGGGAAGGCAAGCACAATACAGAGTGCTGCCTTTTAGGGCTAACTGGAAGAATCACTGAATGTGAAAAAGAAACAGAATAGAGGAAGGTAAGATAGACCAAAACGTTCCATTTGCCCATGTTTCACTGTGTAAGAACAAAAGGAGATCTAATAACAATAATAAAACTTTAAAAAGCAGGATATGTTAAACTGAGCAAGGGACTCGGCAGAATTTACAGACACAACAAATGTGTGAGGTTTCAAGAAGTTCCTTGACTAAATAAAAACCCTATAATTACGTGGAATGGGAGTACAAAGTCACTTCAAACAAAGAACAAATAAACTCCCAGCTAGGTGCTTCAGCATACTGACATGCTCTCTGGGACATGAGTTTTTTTCTCCATTTGCCCTTTTGAAATTCTGGCCTATTTGCCCTCCTGGTAGACCACTCCCAAAGAGTCACTGTCAGGGAATCAATACTGGACTATGCTAAAAATTTGTGATGATCTGTATTTATTTCATTGCACCCTAACATTGCAAAGCAAATCTGGCTGTACAAATTCAGGCATCAACCAAGGAATCTCACTCCTTACAAAGCAAAATGCCCTTTTGTCACCCAGTGACAGCTCAAGGTGACAGCACCCCAGACTGCGTCCCCAAAGTGCTCAGAGTTAAAATCAGAGCCATACTCACTCTGCCTGGAAAGGCTCCCTTAGGGATACTAGAACGACAAAATCCCTGGGCTGGCGGCCTGCCGTGGGGCCAGACGTGAGATGGTAAATCTTTTCGCTCTGACTCACATCCTCCACGACCTTACACGCCCTGTGAAGACATTGAGCACACACCTCAGGCCCTGTGTGTGCAACTGCAGCTCCTCCAACACACTCAGTGCAAACAGGCTCATCCTGACACTGGACCGTTCATTTTCATGTTCCAGCAGCAAGGCGGAGAGAGTGAAACATTTAGGTTTTCTGCAACACCTCATCAGCAGGATTTCTTTAGGTTTTGTTTGTTACAAGCTGTAAATTCAGTAGAGTTTGCAGATTTTCAAATATCCCTGAAGTTCCACCCTCAGGTAAAAATCTTTCAGGATGGAATAACTAACTGAAAATGCTTCACCATATCAAATCAGTACAATTTCAATTCAACTGTCTCTAATCACTATTCTACACCATAAAAGGTAAATAAAAAACCCCAAACACCTTTTAGAGCCATTCCAAAACTTGTTTCAAATCATACAAACTTTCAAACATGTTATTTTTTGAAAATATGCATTTTGAAGGACCCCATTTCTTGATTTCTCATTTTGACTGTGAAATTGAGCATCAGTGTCTCCAACAGCACAAACATGAAGGAGTCCAGCTTTTCCCTAATTTTTAAAGCTAGCATGCACAATATATCCACCTCAGTTCTTACTTTAAACTTTTTCTTTTTTTTACTAGTTTTGGGTTTTTGTACAAAAACTTTTAACATACACCTGCCTAGGACTGGAGCAGTGCTTATTTAAGAAAAAGTTGACCTCTGTCCTATCCCTGCCTTTGAATGATACAGAGCATTCAATTCTTTTGAAAAATACAGTGCACTCTGTATTTTGGAACCAGACTAAGCACAAACCAAATTTTACTTCTACACTAAAAAAACCCAAACCCCATATTTTGATTAATAAATGTCTGATGTCAAACTCTTACAACACTTTGTTCCTAACAGGGCAGGGTCTCACAGGATGTGCCTGTGACAGAGGAGAGGAGAGGCCAGGGGGCTCAGAGCCCCACACAAGGACAGGGTCTCACAGGATGTGCCTGTGACAGAGGAGAGGAGAGGAGAGGGGGCTCAGAGCCCCACACAAGGACAGGGTCTCACAGGATGTGCCTGTGACAGAGGAGAGGAGAGGAGAGGGGGCTCAGAGCCCCACACAGGGACAGGGTGTCACTGGATGTGCCTGTGACAGAGGAGAGGAGAGGCCAGGGGGCTCAGAGCCCCACACAGGGACAGGGTGTCACTGGATGTGCCTGTGACAGAGGAGAGGAGAGGCCAGGGGGCTCAGAGCCCCACACAGGGACAGGGTGTCACTGGATGTGCCTGTGACAGAGGAGAGGAGAGGAGAGGGGGCTCAGAGCCCCACACAGGGACAGGGTCTCACTGGATGTGCCTGTGACAGAGGAGAGGAGAGGAGAGGGGGCTCAGAGCCCCACACAGGGACAGGGTCTCACAGGATGTATTTGTCCCAGGTTGGACGATGCTTGAAATCCAAGAGTAGAAAGGCGGCCATGTGAAATGGCACGTTGACCTCCATCTCCACCTTCATTAACCGAGTATCACCCTCCTCGTCAGTAAAGACTTTTATCTGGGAAAAATAAAGGCAGCATGTATTAGAAACAAAGAATTATTACTGTAAATGTTTAGATACATAAATGTTACATAGTTAGGACTTCAGGCAGATTTTCTCAGGAGTTCCTGGGAAATGCCACACCCTTTTGTCCAGGCAAATCAGCCACACCTTGGCTTAGCCCTCTTGCCCTAGAGTAAACGCCCACTTCCCTTTCCAAAATATCCTTCTTTTTCTCCTTTGCTCTCTTCTGTGAAGCAGAGCACCCAGAACTAATGACACTCTGAATAACTACTTAAAATCACAGTTTTGCATCTCTCGTTCCCCACCTGTACTATCTTGCCTTGATTATTTTGGGTCTATTTCTATTCATAGGCCTAAACCCCAAAACAGAGAATTCAAAGGGAATAACCTGTACATCACAATGCACACACAAGAAGGGTTTGTCACCTCCCACAAACCCCATAAAACGGAAGAGGATGGGTACAACAGAGTGTTTAGAATTAGCGAATTTTACTCCCAAATTCATGTGCTTTATTGCCTCTCAAATCCTGAGAAGTTTAACAGATTTGCATTTCCAAGTGATGCAAAATTCGTAAGGTTCATCATCACTTTTGAAGGTTTGTTGTTTTGGTTTTCTTTTTCTGCATCAAAAATGAGCAATGTTTTGTTTCTTCTGCATTTCCGCAACAACACAGATTTTGTATTTCTCTGGATTGTCCTATCTTGGAAGAGGAAATAAACCCCAACTTAATCCAGCAAGCACCTTTCTGAAGTAAAGTTTGGTGTAAAATTAAATGCTTAAGAGCTTTAAAAACCATCTACAGGAGGTCTGCATCAATATTCCTCTATGGCACAGAACAGAAATCATGTTGTTCTAGGAGTCTTCTAGACTTGAGAAATCACAAATAAAAGCAGGAGGTGCAGCTGTCAAAACGCCTCTCTGCTAAGTGAACATTGGCAAGGCTGGATTATCTCTGCAGCCTTACAAGCCTTGTGGCTTTGTGTCAAAGACACAAAGAATGCCATTTTTTACCTTCAAAAACTGTCAAGTCAGCTTGGGGTCATTCCAGTTGCAGGGAAAAGGGAACAGATCTGCACTTTAGGATCATTCCCCCTTGTGCAGTCCCTCTCCAGACTTCTGGTACCTCCCCCTTTAGGTACTGGGAGGTGCTTCAAGGTCTCCCCAAAGCCTCCTCTTCCCCAGGAGGAACAACCCCAGTTGTTGTCTCTGCCTGTCTCCAGGAGCTATTTCAAGCTTGCTTTTCCCAGCTCTAAATACAAATACAGAGTTGCTTGCTGTTTATTTGGCACAGCAGTATTTACTGAAATATTTAACCACTGGAACAACCTACACACAGCACTGGCAGCTTTGCCATCACTCGAATTCCTCATGATTTGTATCTGCCCTTATTAAGTATCCTATTGTCTACATGCAAGAGTCACTAAGCAATGTTCCATAGCCTGCAATGCACAGGAGGTCAGACTAAAATGCTGAAAAAGTCATTTATTGTCCCAAAACACCTCTGGGTTGACACGATCTGGAAGTAAACTGCCAGTCACTAACCCCATTTCAGAAACTCAGCCCTGGCAGACGCCAGGTGTCTCTCCATTTTCTGGAAAACATGCACTGCAACAGGGTTAACACCCTGTTTTCCCTTGCCCGTCTCCTGCTTTTCCTAGCAGCGTCCTCCTCTGCTAGAACTGGTTTACACAGGTGTCCTCACTGATTTTGGGTTTATAACAACCCTTCACAAACAGGGAGGTGCTCTGCTTTCAGATTTCTGTAATTTCTTTTCGGCACTTACATTATCCTCAGAATTGTCCAAGGCTATTTTCCACTTTGTTTTCTCTGCCACGTAGGTCAACGCGGCAATGTTTTTGTAATTCAAATACGCCTGAAACACAAGACACGTGTCTGTAAATGGAGGGGTAAGGGTACATTTCACTGAACATTGCAGAAATGAGGTGCTCTTTTTCCCCATCATTATGCTTCAACTGCAAACAAATGTTTATTCTCCTTGTAAGGGAAAACACACTTCAGTAGTTTCTGAATTAAAACACTTCCAGTGGCTTCCTGATGCACTCACATGGCTGTTGGCAAAACAATCTTAATTAAAGGACAACAAAACACTATTTTCAGCTTCTCCAGTTATAAAGTTGTGAAGAGCAACTTTGACCACCAGGGAGACAATACAGATAACCTCTCAGACCGCCGAATTAATGGTTTTGTCCATCTTCCTCTTAAGCAATTAGAATCTACTCAAAAATTAACCTCTTCTTTGCTACCAAGCTGGGTCCATCTCGGCAATTGTTTTTCACAGCAGGCTCACAAGCAAAGAAAATGCAAATATAGCCATTCTTTGTGCTTGGCTACAGTGGATGGAGTTCTCATTTAACCACTCCATAAAGGGAATACAGCCTCAGAGTGTTTATGACAGGTTTTGATTTCACAGGAAATAAATCTTAACCAAGCGATTTTTATCATTGTGTGCATATTTACATTTGTTGCTCTGCATAAAAAAAAAAAAAAAAAAAAAAAAAAAAAAAAAAAAAAAAGGAAAAGAAGCTGCTTTAGCTACAAAAACTGGACACTGAAACAACATTTAATTTATTTATAAATCCACCTAAATTCATCATTCACTACAGGACATGGACACAGTCAGTGGCCCATCATGTCCAAACCAGAGACACTTGGTGCAGGGAATCTGGGAATGAAAATTATTTCCCCTATCTTTCCATTAAGCTATTCCAATGTTCATCTCGCTGGTGCTATCTCTCCCCCCACTTTTAGCACTTACTAAATGGTTTCCAATTTTTCAGACATTCTGTGGCTGGATAAAGACAAAAACCAAAACCCCAAACTACTTCCTCCACAGGAGAATTCAGCTTTTATAACAGCTGGGGATACTGAGGGATAAATCTGCAGGAGACCTTAAGGGACCACTTGTATGCACGCGTTTTAAAGACTATTTTATATCCTTCTATTGAACTCACTCTTAGAGCAGTAGTGAACCATCTACTCCCCCTTTTCAAAAGAGACATTTCACTGTGTTACACATCCATCCATTCCTCACGATTACCACAAAACTTCCGAGGGTCCACCTGTACTGCCACAGCCTGAACAGTTGCTTCACACACCCCAAAAGGTGCACAAATACAGCTTTTTATGCACCTACAGATTACCTTGTTTCTCTCCTCCCACACGTCACTGGGCTCTTCTGCTCTGGCGTAAACGATGGACATACTAAAACATAATTAAAAAGAGACAGTAGCATAAACTGGTTCTTTACACATCTGTGTATGCTAGGAAAAATCACTTTCTATAGGTTTAAGTGTCTTTTAAATACAGGTACTTTATCAAGTTTTGGTTTGCAATAACTGCTTTTTCTTTCCAAGAAAGACAGTGAAACACAATAACCTCCAGAGCAAAGCAGCTTTGAGACAAGAAGCCTCTAACAATTTCAGTGCCATTGAAACAAAATTATTTGCAAATGTATGCCATATAACAGTCATATATATGTTAAGGGGAGTTCAATTACTTTATTTAGAGGATTATGAAATTAAGTTTTCAAAATCAAGACCTGCCAGTGACCCAGCTATACCTGTTGAACAGAAATCTCTTTCTAACAGCAGCTTCATAAAATCTTCTCTCATCATCCTGCAGGAAAAGTGAACCAGAGAGCAACAAATCTCATTATTTTAGAACAAAGCCTGAAAAAAGACAACTAAAAATTATTTATTCCAGATGGGCAAATGCCAGAGCAAAAATACAAGCAAATAAAGAGCAATTGTGCAGTGGCCTTTCCACAAGCTAACCCAGAAAACCAGTGGTTTACTTTTTGCCTAAGCAATATTCTCTGAAATTTGAAAAAAAACAATGGGATAGAAGAGTTGTATTATTGCAGCATCCTCCAGGTGCTCTTTGGTCCTAAAGCAGTTGCAGCTGGGCAGTGCACCACACATTCTGCTCTTTCTAAACGTGCCACCCACCAAATAAACTATTAACCTAATTTATCATCATCTGGTGTTCAAAGCACAAAGGGAAATTGTATTTTTCAAAGTCAGTTTCTTCTCTTGGACAGCCTGCAGTGCGCAGTAGTAAACTTACTGCCCCAGTGAGTACATAAGACACCTTGATTAATTTGTCTAGTTCCCATCCTATAAAAAATAAGGTCTCTGATGTTAAAAAATAATTTCATTTCTGCCTACACTGGCTCTCTAAAATTCTTGTAACTGGAGCAGGAGGATTAGTGACAGGTGTTAACACAGCAAATAATTCAACAATAGCAGTCAAACTGCTTCAAGTGCTTCACGAACCACTTTCAGGGAAACATGAACTGAGATCTCCATGTCAAAGCGACTGGAAAGCCCACCCACATCATGGGATTTGATTCCCACAGACTTCTTTATTCACTCTATTTCTCACCTTTGTTAAGGGTTTATAAAAATAACTATTCACCGAATACTTATAAATTTCATCTGGTCAGTGGAACTTGCACGAGAAACAGACAAGTGGAAAAATCTCCTAACACATCAGATTCTTCTTCTCTGTGGTTCTCTCCATCAACCACAGAATCTCTGTCATGAGGATTCTCCACGGAGCCTCTCACTTTTGGAAGACTAAAGCTGACAATAACAAAGCTCGCACTCGAGGGCAAGCGCTTCATTTGGAGCTTTTCTCTCCAGCAAGAAGATGCACTGCAGTGCCCTGCTTGGTCCTTGCTTCCCCAGCAAGGCTGTGGTGCCCACCCCACTGCTGAGAGCTCACCCGAGTAGCGGGCCTGACCCTGGGGAAGGTGAATGGCTCCCCTTTTTCGTCCAAAGCAGAGAAAGTGAGGAATGCGCTGCAGATGCGCTGCGGTTCCGGGCGCTCCTGGGCCCACTCCTCAGCGCTGAAAGCCTCCACACGGACACCAACCTCCACACTGCAAGGACAGGTTAAATAAATCATTGAGCTGCTGCCAGTGGTGCAGAATCAGCCCTGAGACATTCTGGAGAGGACTGCAGTGCCTGCAGGTGTGCAGGAAGCCTGACTCAAATACCGTCTGTAGCATAGCAAATCAATTACTCAATCTGGACAGGCACACCTTTGAAATAAAATAAACGATGGCAGTAGCTAAATAGTGCTACCAAAAATAAGCAATAAATAGAATGCAGTCTGTCAATAAATGCCAAGATGGGAAGATCCTGGCAAGAAGCTGGAATCTTCTGAGGAGTCAGATCTCTGGGAGCAACTCAGCCCTTGAAAATCCCTGATTTTCAGAGGAATATTTATTGTCTGAATTTGCAGGAGTGGGATTTGGTGACAAATGATCTTTAAACTGAGAGTCAGAGAACAATTTCTTTAAAAAAACTTCCACTGATAAAAGTGAAACCAAAAAAAGGGCACATATAGGAAGTTACAGATACAGATACATGCCTCCAAGTCCCACCTGAAAAATAACTAATTGACTAATGAAAATCCTACTGATGAAACGTGAAACACACAGTGTAGGCTGGTGCTGGAGATGCCCAGGGAGACGAGAGATGAGGAGCCTTACCTGCTCTTGAAAGTGTTGTTAACACTGGCCTTGAACAGCAGGCGGTCATACTCAACGGACTGCCGCCAGAATGTGAACCTGCTAATTTCCTTTAGGAATGGCTGTGACCGACAGAGGCGGCTGAAACAGAAACACAGAGAGACAGACCGAAACACAGCTGTGCTAAAATCACAGCCAGCGTGACTGACCACAGAAACAGGGCTTGCAGGACCTGGAAGGTCACTAAATTACACTGATCTACTCCATGCTAGCACGGTCAGCTCCAAGAGCATGTAACTCGAGCTTCAGCCATCATGATACCACTTATGCCATGCTGTTACATTTCCAGCACGTTTTAGAAACGCCAATTAATCCTCACTGCTTGAGACTGCCCTCTCTCAAAGCCAGACCACGAATCCCTTACCTACAGCGTAACCGCTTACCTCACAGTTTCATTGCTTTCTGCAGGACTGCATGGGGAGCAGGCCCCTGAGCAGTGTAAAAATGCCAGACCTTAAGGCCTTTAAACAATTAAAGAAAACCTGAACAGAAGGCTGAGCACCAGGGACAGTGTCCAAGCAATGCCATGTCAAGTTACCTAGTCTTAATATTGGTACTTTTCGCTTGGTTTTAGATGCTTTCTGCTAGTATGATATGAAATGAGAATTAAAAAACCGTCACATGGCTACCAGATGCATTCTGAGTGAAAAGAATATTGTTTCCAAGCTCTCTGGAGCAGGAAAAAATCAGGTTTCTTCATCAGTTCTGCATGTATTCAAAGCCCCTCACTTTCTACTGGGAAGTCTGCGCATCACAGGAAGAGGGGACAATTTACAATATATGACATTTATTTTTGGCAACACATTGCTCTCAGTAAGGAGCCCACGTGCACATCTAGGATAGACTGTTCCATGGTGAGGTTTCCTAAATTTCAAAATACAGTTTTGTAGCACTTCTAGCTTTTAACTCAACTGCACTTTGAAAACTAATGTACCGGTATTTTTAAATGCACACAATTATCTGCAGCTAATTAACTGGCTGGTACATCTCTTCAATAATACATTGGAATTACTTTGTAATTAAATTAAAATAATTTGCTCCTCTGATTTAAAATGCTAAGCGTTGATTTTATTTACAATGTTCACTCTAAAGATGCAAACACAATAATGATGAGGAGAGGAACAAGCCAGAAATCAGGCTTAAATATTAATTTCTTTCTGGAAAAGTACACCCTGAATGCTTTTATTGAAAATGTAAGGAATAAGAAAGTATCCATCAAGTTCAAGCTAATATTACTAATATTCAAATTGTTTTATTGCTATCTGCACAATTTTATGCATTGACCAAAAAAAGGTGGTGGGGAAGTGAGAAGGAGAGTGAGTAACCTTTAAAACGCCCTTAGAATTTTATTTTTTCAGGCTTATCCCTCCTCTCCTGTTCCTCCATCACAGTTTGTGGCCATAGAAACTCTTACCTGGCACCTTCAGAGGTAGGGTCTGAATGGCCTCACAAAAGGTTCATAGTGAGAGTAGTTACTTCTCCAGCAAAAACTACAACATCTCTGCTTTCAACCAGCCTCTGACACCAGCTATTACTCCTGAAATTCTCAACATGAGTAATCATGTTTGACATGAATTAGTTCAAAGAAAATTTGTCCAGTACTCCATTTGCTGATGTCTCCGTTCCTTTTTTAAATCTAAATGTGACTCCCACAAGGTAAAACTTATCAGATGAAAACAGGTAAATATTCTGAGTCATATTACGGCAAAAATCTGCAGCAGTCCCTTCAAGCCACTGGAATTGCACACGGGGGTAGGGTCAGTGCACTCTGTTGTTACTAAAACAAGTTGTTTATCCAACTACTACAGAAAATCTGTTGTTATCAGTACAACCACTGGATACAAATCAAAACCACAGGAATAATGAATGGAGAAGTCATTTGATTATTAAAGATAAAAAGGGAAAACATATCTAACGTCCCTGCAGTGCATTAGGTCACTCGGTATGCAAGGAGAATTCAGACTGAAACTTGAGTGCTGCTTCCAAAGAAGTTTTGTGCAGTGCCCAGGAACAGGAAGGGAGACAAACAAGGGTTGGACTCCAGGGAAGAGGAATTAAGTGATTATGTGCCTGGGTCACACTGGCAGGCAGCGTCACAAAATATATTTTGTTCTCTTCACCTGAAGATGCCCGAGCTCTTTAAACTGCTAAAATTGTTGCAAGCCATAGGATGTGCAACTCAGAGGGACAGAAAGGTCAAGGGACTTGCTGAGGGTTATGCATCCATTCTGTGCACACACCAACCACACAGAGCCTGTTTATGTGGATCCTTTTTCTCTGACTTATTTGTCTTCTGGCATCACGAGGATCTGCAGACTAAGTTCTGGCAGGCTGTTCCTTTTTGGATGCCACTTGATGCAGGGTGAGCATTGGTTTGATCCTGGTTAAACAACTAACTTTGTTTCTAAAGCACTGCACCAGGCACAAGGAGAGCAGGTTTCCGTTCCTGTATCCAATGTTAGCCTTCTGCAAAGATTCCCAGAAAGGTAACACAGCCTCTTTTGCCTTAGGCTCTGTATGTGTAACAGAATAATGCCTGAGTCTCAGTGGCATGGCATGCTGTGGGAGACGGACCACTTAAATAGTTCAAAGGCCTCCTGTCATGTGAGGAGGAAGACAAGTCACAAAGGCCTGGGTCTGTATTCTTCATAAAATAAATCCCTGTGAAACCTTGAACGTTAAAAGCACATCCACTTAGAACCACATGCAGAGACAATGCTGGAGGAAAGTACCTTGCTGAGATGCTTGCCACCATCTGTATCCAATCCATTATCTGTCCAGCAGAGGTGTTCCCTTGTTGGGTTGTGTGCGAAGGCAGGACAAGCTCCATGCTCTGGACATAGGTGTGCTCGGTTGAAATGGCCTGTTCATCTTTAGAAAGATCTGAAACAGAGCAGCAATGAATCAATGAATGCTTTCAGAAGAAAGCACACCCAGTGAAGAGAGCAGCTTGTTCAGACTCAGCAAAAAGACGACAAACAGAAAGGCACAGAAGAGCCTTGTGGTTTGCAAGGGAAGCAATAAGAAGCTGGACGTTTTCTCTGTTCTCCCAGGAGCTGCTACTGCCAGCCCTCAGCGCATGCCCACATCCCTGTACCAGGGGCAGTTCTGTGCCATTTTTGTCAGGGGCAGTTCTGAGTCCCTGTGTCAGGACAGTTCTGTGTCCCTTTGTCAGGGGCAGGTCCTGCAGGGGAGCAGCAGCTGAAGCCCCAGCGTGTGCTGGCTTTCAGGGGCTGTCAGAGCAGTTCAGCACCAACTCAAATGTCTGTCAAAGACTCTGCACTGTGTTTGATGGGCACCCCTACAGGTGTGTTGAATTAAGACTAGAGCAGGACTTATTTCACCTTCTTACAAATTTTTAATTGCCTGAGATAACACCTGCGCGAAATGACTGAAATGAGGATCTGAACCGCCTTGTATTACCCGAACAATTCTGATGTCACTTTCAAGTGTTCAGCCTTGCATCCTCACGCTAATCTCAATTCTTCTCGGTCGTGTTTCACAGGAAAAGATTTAGGCATGAGATTACATCAAGTAATTTTAAAAGTGCCTATCTGTGCTAGGAGCTGCTTGACCTGAATTGTGCTTTTGACTTGTGGCATAATTAGCTAACTTTGTGATTATGTAAGTGTGTGGACACATATGACTGACTTGTACTTTGGACCTACTCAAGGTGTTCCCTAAGATCCACTCGTCAAACAAACCTCACTTTCAGGGTATGATTTGTACATGTGCTGCTCCCTAGCAGCCTTTACACACAATGTTCTCTCCTCTCTTCTCCCACTCTGCTTGTTCTGTCTCCTTAAGGAGGTGAATTAGTGCTACAATATATAATATCCTTCAAAGAAATTTCCAGGAAAGGCAGTGGAGACAAAACCCATCAACCTCTGATTTGTCACTCAGGTTATTAAACTGCAACCCTGTGGGACAGTTACCATGAAGACAAATAGCTTGTTTTCTTGTTCTACGAAGTCTTACTAAATTGTTAAGGTTAGATTTTTGTTTATAACAGGTTTAATCTCTCCTCAGTAAAACCACACAATGCCTGTTATTTATACATGGAGCTACAGCTCAGATTTTCCAAATACCAGCATATTTTCCTAACTGCTTTGAGTAATTTCTTTTGTGAGGGAACACAACAACTTACAAGCACAACTTTCTTTAAGAACAGAAATTACTACCATAAATAACGAGGAACCTGTTTCTTTGTTCAGTTCTTCTAACTTTTTTACCTGTTTTGACCTCCACATAGTGAAACTTCTGCTTGCTGGGAATCATCTCAGGGCATAAACATAGTTCTTACTTTCCTTTCTGGCAAAGGCATGGCCATAAGCCTGAATGAATGTCCTGCTTCTGTCCACATCACAACTAGTGTCACAGAAGTTTATTTACTGCTGTAAACCTGTGAAACCTCACACACAGAACCACATGAAGATCTGCATTTCACATCTATTTAATGCACACCTGGCCTTCAACCCTGTGTTTTTACATCTGGACTTTCTGAGAGACAAAGAAATACCACTCTGTTAGAGTAACTGCCTAACACACCTCTGGCACCTCTACCCACAAATCTGGCACAGACTTTTCTACCTGACACCACAACCCCAAGGAGATGCTTTGCCTGCTTTTTTCCTTCCTTCCAGCTGCTCATAAGTGTTTGTTCCACCTTCTGTGCTGAGTAGAAAACTCACCTTCCTTACTGCTCTCCTGCATCACCTTCTGAAGGACCTCCGAATAGTCCCTACGGAATATGCTCCTGTCCAGAGACAGGAAGTACTCCAGGTAGTCTTCTTCAGACCGAAGCTCTATGGGTTTTGGCTCAATCTGTGCAAATGGAGAGGAAAAAAATACAACAATTCTGAATGTCACAATTGTAACAAAGTGCACTTTGAACTTTAAATGGCATCAGCATTTTCTACAGCTTGTTGCGGTGTGTCTTGAGCTTCTGGGTCCCTTTCCCAGGTGTGCCTATACCTCTCTCCCTTCCCCCTTGCCCCCATGCTGAGTGAGTCCTGTCAATCAGGCTCAACATTCCAGTGAGGTGTCCTGTGGTTGGTCAAGTTCAAAAGATGCCCCTATGCCCAGGGGTCATTGGCCAGTCTGGGTGTCGTCCCCCCGCTGAGACCCAGCCCCCCTCACCTGGTTGGGTGGCTCACCTGTACCTCCCCTCCCCCTGTCCCTGAGCTTAAAAGGTTAATGAGACCATGCGGTTCTATTCTGCTGGAGCAGCTGCTGCCGTCCAGACCTCTGTAACCATGGAATAAACTTCTGGACATTGAACCCTGCAGCGGAATCCTCTCCTTTTTCTCTTCACCATCGCCAGAAGCTCTCTCTCCTGAGGTAAACGGAGTTCCTGACAAGCCTGGACTTGCTCAGTGCCCAGCTGCAACCTCCAGCAGCCAAGGTATCTCTGGGGTGATTTACACCACAGTTGCTGCCTTTGGCCCAGCAGCGAGGGTCAGACTGGCCCAGGCACCATCTAACTGATAATATTGGGATTTCTATTCCAATACAGCTTTTTCCTATCAGCTGTCCAAGATGACCAGTTCAATAATACAACTAACATGGGGTATAAAGTTCAAGAGATTCTGCATTATCCTTTCAGAATCATTCATTAAAACTCAATGACAAAGTGCTTTTAGCTTCTGAATACAAACATCCATGACAGCACACAGTGTTGAAGACAGTTCTCATTTAAGAAAAAAAACAAGAAATAAAAAAGACAGGAAAAGATGAACTTAATATGAAGGTTTGAGGATAGAATTTTGGAACCAGAAAATAAATACAGTTGCACTGGTCAGTGGTGTCAGTGCAAATTCCTGTGTATTTCAGTTCAATGACAAACTGCATCCAAAGCAAATGTAGTAATTTAAAGAAAATTACTCCATGTGGATAATTACACCACAGGTGACACTGAACAATCACTTGTGAGATTTGTCTAGAAGGCCTAGCCTCAGAAGCATTAAAATAATGCACAAAGCAGTGCACCACAGACAAATTCAACATTTTGTGTCTTGCAGTGCAGCCACTAATGTTTCTCAGCCTTTGACTCTTCCCTCTAACCCTCTTCCAGATTCGCTGCCTCCTTTCCAGCCCTTTTCAAGAGCTTCCTAGATTCTCCCATGTGGCCCAGTTAAAATATTAAGAGGGTGGTTATATTGACATTCTCTCTGTTCAACCTTAGAAACAGTTGTTTAGAAAAGTGGATTTGAAAAAAATATTCTTCAATGTCTCTGAGATTTTAGTTTGTCATGGAATTTGAACTGAACTCTCAAACTCCCTCTGGGACATTCCTGTCTTAAGCCTAATCTTAGTTAATCATCACCAATTCAATCCTGAATTAATGTCCCCAGAAATTTGGGCAAAAGGTGAACTGGTTTATGTTATGAGTATGATATCAAAGTAGGAACAAACAATTCTTACTTGATAACATTTTAGTGCTATCAGAAATTTAGCCATTAGCCTTTCAGAGACAAGAGCTGGGCTTTAGTTTTAGCAGAACTGCTCCAGTCTGTTTCTTTTCCAAACTGTGGCACATCCTCACAGAAGAGAGAGCAGTAGTGATTGGATGTATTAATTGCTCACGGGATGACTCTGCCAATCTCCAGTGGATGTTTATGACAGCCAGATGTGCTGTCATAACACATGCAGTCAGACAGGAAAGTCAGATCCACGATGTCACATTCAAGAAAGCAGAATTTTAAATGCAAAGGGAGTTTTTTTTTAGGAGAGTCTGAGGAGTGTCTGGCCTTCTCTACAAGAAAATTCTAAAAAGATTGTGCCTGTCTGGCACAGTGATGTGAAGGCCAATGGTACCATGACTGATTTCCAAACACTGGGGAGAAGAAACAACCCTGGTGTGAAAACCAATCAACATAAATGGCAAAGAACCAATTTCGATTGGAAGTGAGCTTAAAAATAATGACTTCTGTCTGAACAACCTCCCCAAGAGGGGAAGTAAAAGATAAAAGAGCCCACTCTGCAATCAACTTCTGAAAAGGAGAGAGACTCACAAGGATCTCCCTTTCACGGCTTGCCTCCGTCAAAACTGCAGGCCTCAAAGATGTCACTTCTATAATGAACAAATGTGCAAAAGGAGATGGAAATAGAAATGGAAACAATAACAATAAAACAATAACAATAATAATAATAATAATGACAGCAGCAACAACAACCTAACCATTTCAGAGAAACAAATTAGAAATAAACCCCCAGACTCTATCTGAAAAAGTCTGAACTTAGTGCTTTTTTCCTATCACTGATCAGAATAAACAGTGCTTCTGCTGTGTTACACGACCAGAAAAGGTGGGTTATTTCACAGAAACTCAGTCACTCCAAGCTTAGGAGAAAGCAGGAAAAATACCTTTTCAGCACCAGCTGGTTTGGCCTCATATGTTGCATATGCCATAGTCACAATCTTTTCATACTTCGTTACAACATCCTCTACTGTCACCTCTATGCCAACCTATGAGGAAGAAGGTGGTGGAAGAAGGAGACAAAAGAAGTATTTACATCATAGTCAACTGATTTGAGACAATACAGTGCAGTTTTTATCAGTCCCTTACACCCAAAGCAAAAAGGTAAAAAACCTGCTCTAATCACTAATACATATCTGGCGATCACAATATTCAGTCAACCCTGAAAGGTTTTTTAGTACCACAACTTTTATGTTTGTTTAGCATCACTTGTAGGGTAAAATTACAAGACCAGGAAAGACACTTAAGCGTAGTTTTATGGATATTATCTTCCGTTTTCTTCTGTGGCATTCAGAGCCCCCATCTGAATGAGTTTCTAAGGTCTGTACGTGCAAAAAAAGTGTGTTTAGGGGTGCAAAGCAAAATGAAACACTTGCACGTGAAACATTGGATTCGATCCTGTGGCATAGGCCTGACACACACCAAAATTCTGATTTTTTCTAATTTTTAGAAACTTTTGGAATACATTACCTGTGAGATGCATCACTCCCATTCATAACGATGGGAGTGCACAAAAAGCACCCCCAAAGTTCAGTTCTGATTTGAAGTGATCAGGCAAGGCATTGCATACTGCCTGCAGTATGAAGATTAAGATCATGTGTACACCTGAGATACGTACATTTGTATCAAAAGTTTCAAAAATGCTTTGAACTTCACCTATTCTGTGGATCTGGCCTGGACCAACACCACCTCTCCCATCCTGCCCACTCCACCTGCCAAAGGCTTCAATTCTTTGGGGCCCAGCTGCTACTCTGACATGGATCATTTAACAGGAAACACACAACTGTAGCACTCTGAAAGCAGTGCCATTGGGCAGTGTCATTGTTCAGATATCTGCAGATATCTGGAGCAAATAAACCTGGAGCCACGCTGTGCTCCTCTGCTGCTCCCAACTCTGCTCTATTCCTTCAATATCTTTAGAAAAAAGAGTGCTGGTCTCTTACCTCTATGCGGGCTTTGACTTGTATGTTCACCTTTGCTCTGATGGCAAGAATTTCTCCAACCCTGTTAAGAAGAGTAAGACCTTATAGCAGGCAAACATGCAGCTTTATAAGGGCTTGAGTTTGCCTCTCTGTGTACTCCTAAAAGTGGTGAAGAACATCTCATTAATCAGTCTGTGTCTTCCACACTGCACTGAGAATTCACTGAAGAAAAGTGAATTTTTCACCGTTCAATTCAACACTGTTATTCTCCAGTCAGACTTGGTCAATAAAATTAGAGCCACTGCACAACCTTAATGGCAACATTGCTTCTCTCTGCCGGTGTCTGAACGGCAGCAGGTGTGCTCAGGCACAGCCAGGAGTTCTGGCTTTGCTCACAAGCACATCCTGCAGAAATCACGGAGTCCATACAGCTGCAGGAGCACTCAGACACACTCCACAAGCACCCCTGGCACACAGGGGCGTGCACATGAGTAGATAACTCCAGGGAAAAAGTGCTCTTGGAGGGGGAAAGAATTCATGTTCCAAGTCTTGGCCAAGAACAGGACTGAGGTAAAGGCTTACTTAAATTGCTTATTCCACTGCAGAAGTAGGATGGGAAATGGGAAATGGGAAATGGGAAACAGGAAACCTGCTCTTCCAGAGGACCTGACAGGAACAACAAACTAGACAGCAATTTTCTTTTTCTTGTTCTCACCCAAGAAACCCAAGGTGGAATCCTTTGGGTGCACAGGGCAGGGGAAATGGTCAGTGCAAAGAACCAAGGCCAGCTGCAGGTGCACAGCCCTCATTAGCCTCTGCAGGAGATGCTCAGAAGCAGTTTTTGCATTATTTATTGCAAAGAAAAAGCACAACTCTTAAGGCAATTGTTCCCAACTGCACAGCTAAGGGAGCCACCAGCTCCCTCCCAGATAGGAGAGTGGTCAAAGCTACAGATTTGCAGGGGCAGAAGTCACACAACACCACACTTCCACTTAAAACTATCAGAAATTTACCAGAATGAAGTGACTATCATTCACAGACAGAAGACTAACAACATTTAAATAAATGCAATTTAAAATCAGAGGTATCAATTTAAAATCAGCAGTTCAGTAATACACTGAACTGCTGTGTATTACAGGAGGATGGAGAGGTTATCATGGTATAAAGATAAGTTTTGAACTATATAGATGTGTGACAATTTCTCTTTACATAATAAACACAGAAGACTTAATCCCTGCAGAAGATTTAGTCACCTGGCTTAGGTAAATAAACCTTCCAGTAAGCCACTTACTTAAACTATTTTATTAATTTACCAGAGAGAGAAGCAAGAGTTCTTTTATTTATGCAAGATGTTTGTATAATGAACTAGATGTGGCAAAATTGAGGAAATTGCACAGTAAACTACATGAAGGATGTTAGGGATGACCTGGCAGAGAAAAATAATTTCTTAAATAATTTCTTTCACAGTTACAAGATTGGTACCTGAAACTCTTATTACAAATGGAACATTGGTATTACAAGTGAGAGAAGAAATAGAAATATTCAGAAACAAATTTGGAAGGAAAAGTAAAAACACAGAGCAAATCAAGACAAGACAAACACTTCAATATTGTGAAACAGACCGAGAAATTCTCTTTTGAGTTCCAGATTTGGTACGATCACGTTCTCTTCTTTGTCACTGGCTTTAGTTCTCATTCTAATGGGCATTGCCCTAACAGTCTCAAGTCTGAGCGGATGCTTATTTTACACTTATGAACAGTTTTTAACTGCCATCAGCCAGCGTTGCTCTTTTCACAGCCACAAAAACTGCATGTGCACTGTCCCCTGCAACCAAGCCTATCCTATCTAACCTCTCCTTAATTCCTAGATTGCCCTGTGTGAAACCACACTAAACCCAGAAAGTAATGGCTTCAGCTTTCTGTAAAGGTATGCGTTAGGAATAAAGGGCCTATTTCCTCTGCCACTGAAAACCATGAGAAATGGTAAAACAAGTTCAGTCCTCTGTTATTTGTAGACTCAGTTAATTCAGTGCTCAGTGAATGTAAAACATTTATCTTTTTTATAAAATAGCTGAAAGAGACAGATGTTAAGTGAACCGAAAGAGACCTTGCAGCAATAAAAACACTGGTAACAGTAAGTTTTATAGGTAGCATTGCTTATTTAACAGAGATAAGCCGAACTGATAAGCCGGAGCCAGATGCTATCAGTTTCTCACCAGGCATCCCAACTGCCAAGTGAAGTTAACAAGAGTTTATTTCTGCCCTGTGAGATGGATCTGCTCTCTGCATGGGTCAGGTTACAGGTAGAAAAGAGCAGTTTTGAGACTCAGCCCTGTGGCTGTCCACGAGTCTGCTGTCTCCCATTTTATAATGCCTCAGTTTATCTCTGCCAAATAAGAGCCTGCAGAAGGGAAACATCTGAGTGCTGTCAGCTGGTTTGTACCTGGCAGTGTCTCCGAACACAATTTCATCCATGGACTCTGTCGTGCAGGGCACACCGGCATGTTTCTCAGCTTCAAAAGAGACACAAGGACACAGTTAGCACTCTGCACCTGCAGCAGGCACTCGCCCCTGCGCTGGTGCCTGACAGGCCAGGCACCAGGTCCGTCTTCTTCGTGTGAGGGACCAATGCAACTCTGCAATGAGACCCTTAGGAAAAAACAGAAGCTAAGTAAGATTAAAGTTTACATTTTTTGTAACGATTCTGTTGTAAAGGGTGTTTGTATTTATGGGTAACATCAGGAGATGAGACTAGACGATAGTGACTAACTCACTCAGTTAGAAAACTGTCATCGAAGGTCTTTCTCTAAAAATGAACTCTCAGACACGTACCTGCCAGCCAGGCGACCTGCTCCATCCACCGCAACAGTGTCCCCGAGTCCAGCTCCCCGTGGCCATCGGTGTCGGCCGCCAGTACCTTGCGGTACACACATAAGGCCGACTTCCACGCCCACCGCCTCAGACGCGGGAGGGAACCCGCGCGCGCGGCCGGCGCGCCACGGCGCCGGGCGGCCGCGCCAGTGAGGAGGGGGTCGCTGCGCGCCCGCCGGACGGGGGGCAGGGAGCCGGTTCTCCGGAGGCGGCTGGGGACAAGTGCCGCAACGCTCCGGGCGCCTGGGACCCGCAGCCGCTGCATGACGACAAATGCCGCGGTGCTCCGGGAAGAGGAGAGATGGAGAGTGAGGGGGTGTCCTAAAGTACTCTAAATCACCCCGATTTCCCCCAAAATGACTCCAAAAGTGCCCAAAATCACCCTAGAATCACCTAAAACCCCAAAAATACCCACATTCACCTAAAATAGCCTTAAATCAACTGAAAATCACCCGTCAAAATTCCCAAATGCCCCAAAGCCCCCCCTAAATGCCCCAATGCCCCCAAAAATCCCCAACATCTTCCCGGGACCCCCCAAAATCTCCCAAATACCCCCAGGACTCACCAAAATTCCCTTAAAATCCTCCTAAATCCACCTAAAATTCCCCAATCCCCCCAAAAATCCTTCCAAAACCCCCCAGGACCCCTCAAAACGCCCCAAATAACCCAAAATCCCCCCAGAATTCCCACTGCTACCTGTAGGAATCTTTTTTCAGCAGAAGTTAGGGAAATAATATTCCCTGTCTCCAAGAAGTCTCGCACACCGCTGGCTGCCCGTACGGGGCTGTTGAAATCGCCTGATGGCCTTGGAAAAAAAAAGAGTCCTCAGTTCTCAGTTCCTCAGTGTTATCAATTCTTATCTACAGTGTTGTCTCCCGGCCCGACAGAGATTCGCTAAGCACGCAGCCAAGGGCACTGACTGCACTTGCTAGGGGTAGTTTTGGGAAATTTTTTAGGGTTTTTTTGGGGAGATTTTTGGGGGAATTTTTTAGGGTTTTTCTGGGCACTTTTGGGGAATTTTTCTGGATTTTTTTGGAATTTTCTTGTGAATAGAGTTATTAGGAAGCTAGAAGTGTCAGAAGACAAAAAAGCAAGAAATTTCAATAGGAAGATATTTTTAAATCATCTAAAAGGCCAAGGCATAAAAAAACAAACAAAAACCCCAGAAACAAAAACTGAAATAGATTTCTAACTATTCTAAATAATAGACATTCAAGCCCCTATCTAAATTTTTAGAATTTTGGGGAAGAATTAATTACTCAGAGAAAGCCTGTATTTGATGAGTTGTCTAATAACATGCCAAAATAATTTCTAAAGGGGTTATTTTTTACCTCCTATCATTAATTCAATTGCAGCTGAATTATTCCTTGCCTAAGGATATCTCCTTTGTAATATTCAAGCTCTAATGTTTTCCTTTAAATTCTATGTTTATAGGGATGACTTTTGTTTTCAGGAATATTGTCTCATTTGTGAGAAGAAAAGAGAATATATCCAAGAATTTTCTGTTCATGCATAGCACATCAATCTTTCCTTGTTTTATGGTTACTACTTCTGCTTCCAGAAAGTAAACCATTACTAGACATTTCAGAATTAAAATATCATTTATGTTTTAAATCATTGCCAAAATGTCTTTCAGTCATCAAGTTTTGTCTTCATAAAAGGCTTGAAGGTTTACTGAAAAATTAAAATTTCACATCATTCAGTGCTTTTGAGAAAGACAATATCCTGAAGGTATAAATTCACTTACATAGTTTCCATGAAATTAGTATAGATAAAGTTATTTTGATTCCTGCAGGGATAATTTTTTACTTTTCTGAAAAAGGAAAAACATGATTTTTGGGGGATTTTTTGTCTTTTGGGGGATTTGAGATTTCTTGGTGTGATTTGGGATTTTTTTGCAAACTTTGTGATTTTGTGGGATTTTGAAATTTTTTGAGGGATTTGGGATTCTCTTTGTGTCATTTTTGGGATTTTCTTCGTGGAATTTGGGTTTTTTATGGGGTTTTGAATTGTTTGGATGGGATTTGGGATTTTTTATAGAATTTGGGATTTTTTTGGTGGGATTTTGGGGATTCTTTGGTGGCATTTGGAGGTGCTTTCTTTGCAGGATTGGGAATTTTTTTGTGGGATTTGGGATTGATTTTTTGGTGAGATTTTGGAATTTATTGTGGGATTTTTTTGTGAAATTTGGGATTTTGTTGTTGATTTAGGATTTTTTTTGGTGGGATTTGGGGTTTTCTGTGGGGTTTTGAAAATCTTTTGTGGGATTTGGGACTTTTTTGGTGGAATTTGAGATTTTTTGTGGGATTTTTCTTGGTGGGATTTGGGATTTTTTTTATGGGATTTAGGATTTTTTGTGGAATTTTTTGCCTGGGATTTGGGGGGTTTTATTCAGGATTTGGGGTTTTTTTGGTGGGATTTTTTTGTGGGAATTTTTCTGTGGGATTTAGGATTTCTTTTTGGGAGTTTTGGGATTTCTTGGTGGAATTTGAGATTTTTTTGTGGCGTTTTGGGGATTTTTTTCCCTGGGATTTGAGATTTTGGACTTTTTTTGGCATTTGGGATTTTTTGGGGGATGGATTTGAGGTTTTGGGGGGATTTTGGATTGATTTTGTGGGGGACTTTTGGGTTCTTTTGGGATTTTTTGGATGGGATTTGGGATTTTTGGTGGAATTTTTGCAATTTTTGGGGGTGGGATTTGGGATTTTGTGGCATATTTGGTTTTTTTTCTGGAATTTGGGATTGATTTTTTGTGGGATTTTTCTGGTGGGATTTGGGGTTTTTTTGGTGAATTTGGGGGTTTTTCTGTGGGATTTGGGATTTTTTGGGTGGGATTTGGCTTTTTTTTTGTTGTTCCCGCTCCTGGTTTTCCCCGCCGCTCCCGCTCCCGCCGCTCCCGCTCCCGCCGGCTCCGCTCCCGCCGCAGCCGCGCCATGTGCGGTACGGGAGGGCACCGGAACCGGGACACAACCCGGGACAAACTCCGCCAGAAACCCGGGACAGAAGCGGGATAAGAGCCGGGATAACGGCGGCGGCGAAGGCGATGGGGGCGGGAGCTGCGGGAACGGGAGCGTTCCGTGAAGACAAAACAATCCTGTTCTAGCTGGAGACTCAAGGATGATCTCTTCAAACTTCAGCCCCAAAGCATAAACAACGTGAAAAGATGACAGCAGGCAAGCAAGCAAGGAGGATGAAACTTCATCATTTGAAGTTATTAATTGGGCTGTTAACTCCTATATGCAAATGGACTAAAACTTATAAAAATGTGAGATCTCGTGACTCTCTTTTGCTCCCATCCTGGGGCCATCTAGGCGGAGCCACAACTGTGGCTCCGGTACTGCCAGGGTGTGGCATTTGAAAGCACTTCAATAAAAATCAAATTTATTCCTTTTAATTCTGTCTGGGCTGTGTTCCAGCTCCTTAAGGCATCACAACAGTCCAGGAGCCGGAATGGGGAGGAGTGAGTGCAGTATCTGAAAACAAACTGCTGCTCTTCCTCCTCCCCTTCGCTCTCAGAACCGGCCTGAAAGGTGCAGAACTCATTTCTGGGCTAAACACACCGATGGGGTTCGAGCATCATAAAGTCACCCCAGGACACGCCCCTGTCAGGGTCAGGGGGTCCCGTCCCCGCCTCATCTCCGGGCTGCCGGGGGTGCCCCAGCTCCGGTATCGCCCCTTCCCCTCTCCCTGCCCCGGGGGTCCCCCGTTCCACAGCCCCGGCTCTCACGGGGATCCCCAAAACCAATGTCCCGCCCCGTCGGTACCGGGCCATCCCCACGTGGACCCCCGGGACCCTCCGAGGGGCGATCGCGGCTCCTCTCCCCCTAAAAAGCTCCTCTGAGGGAGCCCGGCGATACCCGGGGCTCGAGTCCGGGATCTGCCGGCTCCGAACACTCTCCAGAAAAACCCTCCCGGAGACCCCGGGCTGGAGCCGGGGCGAGCTCGGCCTCCGCCCTCACCTGCGGCTCGGGGCTGGGGGCGCTGCTCCCGGGGCAGGGGGTGCTGCAGGCTCGGCGTGCGGGCGCTGCGAGCGCCGCGCTTCTCCCGCTCCCGCTCCCGCTCCTCCTCTCGCTCCTCTTCCTCCCGCATTCCCTCCGCTCCAGCCCGGACCCCCCTTTCCCACCGCTCGGCCCCGCAGCACCGGCTGCTGGGTGGGGGAGCCCCCGATCGGCCCCAGGGCTGGGCAGGGGGCTCGGGGACCCCCCCGGGGCGGATCCGTCCCCCGGCCCGAGCCCCAAATTCCGCTCCGGGGCCGCCGGGCTCTGCGGGTCCGCCTGGCAACCGGTGAGTCATCGGCGGGAAAAGCTCTGGTTGGCTGGAAATTGGTTAGCGCCTCCTCTGATTGGCTGGAATTGTAAAAGGCGCTGCGCCCTCGGGTGACCCTGGGAGCTGCGGAGCCCGGGCCGGAGCATTTGTTACTTCTTTCTCTCCCTCTGAGACCATTTCAGATTTCTTTCTCTCCCTCTGAGACCTCGTCCCTATTCTTTTTCTCACCCACGAGACGTCTTTCCTATTTCTTTCTGTCCCTTTATTACCTCTTTCCTATTTCTTTCTCTCTCTGAGACCTCTTCCAGATTTTTCTCCCCCTTTCTCCTCCCCATTTCTTGTTCAGTTTGTTATATTTGCCCAATTATCCCATCATCAAAAAACCAAACAATATTAGAGGTAGCAGGAATTTTAATTGAATAGCTTAAAATATATAAAATCGGATACACTTGAAATATTGACAATATAATTTGGTTTAAATGTGGGATAATTTGGTTCCAATAATAGCACATAAGCAAAAAAATAACCACGCGGGGTACGGAGTGCAGGATCCTTGGACACCTGCCACCTCACACACGAGCTTGCCAAATGAAAATTCCCTCCTTCTGTGCCGTGTGTCAATGGCATCTCCTCCCATTTTCGATACACCCCACTTCTACCTGCGCCCTCATCATCACCTTTACCGCGCATGCTCCACCACCCTGAGTGACCCCACGTGACCCCTGAGTGACCTCTGACCTTTGGCCTCCAGCAGCAGCTGCAGCTCCTCCTGAGAGCCAAAATTCCACTGAAATTACCCCAAATTTCATATAAAAATTCACCCCAAAAATGGGGAAAATCAGCCCAAAATTAATTCAAAATTCACTCAAAATTGACCCTAAAAATGGGGAAGTTTTACTCAAAATAAGCCCAAAATTCAACCAAAAATTTACCCCAAAAATGTGGAAATTTAACCCCAAATTCAATTAAAATCAGATTAAAATTCATTTAAAATGAACCTAAAATTACCGAAAAATTCACCCCAGAAATGGAGAAAATTAGCCCAAAATTAAATTAAAACGAACTTAAAATTCACCTAAAATTTACCCCAAAATGGGGGAAATTTAACCCAAAATTAACTTAAAATTAACACAAAATTCATTAGAAATTAACACCAAAAATGAACCCAAATTTCACTGAAAATTAACACCAAAAAAGGGGAAAATAGGACAAAATTCAATTAAAATTCACCCAAAATTCAATTCGAATTAACACAAAATTCATTAAAAATTGACTCAAAATTAAACCCAAAATTTACCAAAAAATTGACCCAAAATTCAATTAAAATTCCCTTAAAATCAACCCAAAATCAACCCAAAATTCACTGAAAATCATCTTAAAATGAACCCAAAATTGACATAAAAATAGAGAAAATTTGCCCAAAATTCACTAAAAATTTGCCCCAAAGAAATCCAAAATTAACTAAAAATTAAACCAAAATTCAGTGAAAATCAGCCCAACATTCACCTAGAATTCACCTAAAATTCCCACCGAAAATCAACAAAACTTACAAAAAATTCACCTAAAATGAACCCAAAATTAACATCAAAAATGGGGAAAATTCACCCAAAATATACCCAAAATTAACTCTAAATTGACACCAAAAATGGGGAAAATTCTCTCAAAACTCACTCAAAATAAACAACAAAAATGGGGAAAATTCACCCAAAATTCACCCACAAATGAGCAAAATTCTCTCAAAATTAACACCAAAAATGGGGAAAACTCAATTCCAAAAAAAAGACAGAATCAACCCAAAATTCACCTTTTTCCCCTTTTCCCCCCAATTTTCCCCCTTCTTTTGGTCATTTTCCCCCTTTTTTTCATTTTTTTCTCCCCACTTCTTTCCTCCCATTTTTCCCTTTACAACCTAACTAAGCCTGCCAGTTAGATGATCCCATTTTCAGCTGGTGACAGCTCAGCACTTACTGCAGCCCTCCAGCACACAGAAATCCATACCTCTGGACACTAGGCTACAGTCTGATCAGTCAATAAGAAATTGTATCAATAGACGCTCTCCCCCTTTGGCATTAGCAGCAAACTAATACATGGAGAGTCTGGCAGCTCAGGGGGAGCAGCTGTTTAGTTTAGGAACTCAAGTCTCCAAAATTGAGCTTAAAAACTCCAGTCTCCAAATTGAGTTTAAGAACTCAAGTCTCCAAAATGTCTCTGAGTGACACTGTCAGGCAAGAGGTTTTCAGTAGTCCAGTCTATCACAGCTGTCCTAAAGGAAATTAGGAATTTCCCGCAATAGCAAACCTCACAAGCACACTGGGGTTCCGAAGTCAAGCTCTTGAACGCTGAGAAATGCCAGACTTATCGAGTTGACAGTGTAAATTGAATTCTCTCCTTGCTGCACATGTCTACACATTGTGGCACAATTTTCATTACTCCTTGGATACTGTTTTTTTCCCAGGACATCACTCAGCCCCCCAGCTTAATGCAGAAAGGAGCTGAATTAATATTGCACCAACAGCCATAAAAATGGCATTTTCCACTTGCAGGTGCTTGGCTTTGCAACAAAATTACATTCTTTTGACACAAATCTGAATAAAATTTGAATTATATAAAACCACAGATTTGAAGGAATAATACAAGAAGAATGGGATGAATTATTTATATATGACCAGCATCAATGTGATTAATAAAAACAGCAGGAGGTGTTAATATCTACATGGTTGAACATGCTTTACAAACACAAAGTCACCACTGTAATTTAGATATTTGAAAACATTTCACAAACCTACAACATTATTATTTGTGACCTTAAGCCTTCCAAGATAATCTGCAGAAGCTGCTGTATAAGAAAATGAAGACCAAAACAGAAAGCTGGTACACAATAAAATGTGCTGATTATTCTTCAATTTTAGAAAAATCTGAAAGGGGAAAATATCTATCCTTTTGTAAAAAGTGAGTGGATGTCTTTCTAAGATGCACTGGGGTCTTACTGTCATTAGTTTTACAAAAATATATGTATATAAAAGATGTAACTGAAAAAGAACCAGAAACTGACCCAAGAGAGACACTAACGTCACAAGCTCCAGCCCTATGGCATAGTCAGTCATCTGGAAAATTGAGGCTATATTTCGTTCACATTTTCATGCTTTTATTAGCAAAAATCCACTATAGCTAAAACAATCCAGGCTAAATTTGTTATTTCAGAATAAATGAGTTTTTTACACAATACTTGCTCGTTTATGCACAGCAGTGAGTCCAATGTTTTCCACAATTTACAAATCTCCTCTGAATTCAAACCCATATACCTGATGTCACATCAAAGGGGTAGTTCCTTTTGTCTCATTACTTTGCTATGATGCATCATGATGTTATTAACTGCACTACCATATTATAAAATCATGAAAATGTAAATAAAAAGGCTCTCGTTTGGAAAACAACTCCTCACCGTTCTGAGGACTAGTTCGGCAGCTCTAGGGAAAACGCCTCTCTGAATAAAATAATCCTCTTTCTGCTAGAAGGCCACACAAAGAGGTACGGTAGCCACAAACAGAACAGCTTTACAATTTGTAGCTTTACAATTATTTTTGGAACACTTAGACAGGAAACTATCACCCATGGGTAAAGTATTCTTGAATTAGAGATGAGAACAAAAGTCTTCCAGAAGGGATTCTTCTGAAAGAATGAAAGAGAGCTTTTCTTGTGCCTTAAATAACATCTTACATAAACAAATAAACTGGCAGTTCATTTCCAAACTTAAATGAAGTCCAAGTAAAACTCTGGGGCTCTAAAGGAGACTGCAATAGAGGCCCTGGGCTGAAAAACAAAAGAGGAAAGGCAGCAGGGCTGGAAGTGTTTGAAAGATCACCTAGGAGCAAAGGCTTTCTCCTCCTATCCTGCTAGAGACCGTGACTATAGATTCAAACAGCTGGTACATGAAGGATGTAAGGACTAGATTAGCGTGCTACAGTAGAACTGGGTCCTTTATTGCCAGGGCAGGGAAGAAATGCACAGAAGAGGAGCCTCCAACCAAATCCTTAATGGAGCTTAGCCTTAAAAAATAATAAATTCATCACGTATACATGGTATGTAGAGACAGCTGGAAAACTGCCAGCCTATTTTCCAGACTATTCCCATTTGAGTTGTCCTATGTTTTGGATTTGTGCAAAACACAGGGTTAACAAGAGAGAGACGTTTTTGTTATTGCTGATCAGAGCTTACACAGAGTCTATCAGCTATCCTGATCCCTGCATCTTTCCAAGAATTTTCTCATGAGAGTCTGCTTCACTGGAACGGCTGCTTGGAAGTAGCCATCACTCCAAATGTCCTTCACCTTCTCCTTCTTCTCCCCCCTTGTTTTGCTGAGCATGATGCCTTGTGGCCAGGAATATCCCTTTGGTGGGTTTGGGTCACCAAACTGTCTGTAAACAAACACTTTAAAAAGCATCACCATAACTGAAGAAATAATAACTGAAGAAAACCATGAAACTGGCAATCTGGCTTTAAAAGAAACCCAAAAAACATGAGTAGTTAAGAAACAAAAAGACAAGATTCTGAAGAGACACGTCTCTTGTAGATGATCACACAGAGACAGTGAAACACATGAAAGCTGGCTGTAAATATTACAACAAGACCTTGATCATAATTCTTATAAATTCTGAGAATTCTCCTTATAAAATCAACTTCTCAACAGGAAGTGTTTGAAGGGGTTATGACAACTTTTTTAAAGTATTAATATAGGTTTAGTAACAATCCTCATTTATCAGTATCACCTATAAAATCCAAAAATAACAAAGGTTACAAACTCAATACCAACAAAACTCTGGACCACTGGAGAATCAGCTGGTGACTCCACAGATAGGATTTGACTTATATTTCTCAAATGCTCTGTCTTCAGAGACATTTCAGGCAATTGAATCATTACTAATACTTCTATCCTTCTACGGTGGTTTCCCTCCCTGAGAGGCATTTTTCACAATAGAAGATTTCCATCTACCTCATATTTGGAATACCACTGATTTGCACTGGTTTCCCCTTTTTTTCTGTATCTTGGGAAAAAGCCTGTGTGCTTCCTCACTTTACACTGATTTTGGACAGCTTTTTCACGTGTCCATCTTTTGCATCTGAAGCCTGATCATCTGGTAAATGCTGTTTCCGTCACTCCTGTGGGACCGGGCTGTTGCGGAGCTCGGTGCGCCTCACACAACATGCGCTGCACCCGCGAAAAATCTCCCGCTGGAGATTCTGATGGAGGCTGAAACTGTGTGCCGGCTGCCGGGGCTGGCTGCGTGCCCGCTGCCGCGGGACCGGAGCAGGGCCGGTCCCTCGGGCACCCCCTGCACCCAGACCGCCCCGGTGCCTTCACGGGAGTGCGGCTGCCCCCGCCCCGACCGCGCCTCCCCGGCGCTTCTCTCGGCGCAGGCGCGGTCTGGGGAACGCCCCCTGTGCCCGTGACCGACACCGGCGCTGCCCCGCTCCCCGCTCGGCCGCGTCCGAGCCGCGTCTGCGCACTGGGAAAAACCCGCCCCGCTCCGGCTGCCGGGTTTGTGCGTCATCAGCGGGCGCCTGCCGCGCTCCGCGGCGGTCGCAGGGACGCTGCAGCCGTCCCGTCCCGTCCCGTCCGCCTCAGTCCCGCCCGGCGCGGCTGCCGCGGCCCGTGCGCGTTCCCCGGGTGCCGCCGCCATCGCAGCCGCGCGGGTTCTGCCCTTCGCGCGCGGCTTTGGCACCCCCTGCGCGAAACCGCCGCCGCCGCCGCCATCGCGCATGCGCCCGCCGCTGCCGCCAGCCCCGCGCCTCCCGCTCCCGCGCTCCGCCCGGCCCGGGCCCGCTCGGCGCTGCCCCCGCAGCCGCCGGCCGTGCCCCGCACGCTGCCGACCGCCCGCTGCTGCCATCGCGGGCACCGCCGTGCGCGTTATAGCCTCCGCCGCTGCTGTGCCTGCGACTGCCCCGCTGCCCCCGTGGGCCCCCCCGCCGGCCTCCGCAGCCCCCACGGCCGCCGCTGCGGCCCCCCCGGGCTGCTCCCGGCCGGCGCCGCCGTGGCACGGGTTCGCCAGTCGCCGAGAAGCGGCTCTGCCCCGGGTTCCCCGACCCTCTCCGCCCTCCTCTCCCTGAGAGTTCTGGGGACCCATGGGACCCTGGGCACTCTGGAGATGATGCCAGTTCCTCCCACACCTGTTTGCTAGGAATTACCATTACCCCTCCCTGGTCGGTAAGGGCAACTGCCGCCTGCGGATGGCAGGATGACTTCCCCCATCCTCGAGAGAATACTGCTGCCTGCTGATAGCTGGCAGCCCCCGCGGAATTCCACGAAATTGCCTCTCACATTACCCTTGCTGGGGATAAAGGCCTCAAGGCCGTTTATCTTTTTTCAGAGATTTTCACAGGGTGTGTGGCTGCCACGCCCTGTAGGGCTGACAAGATGCTGGGTTGTTCCTGGGAGCATGTCCCCCCCCCATGTGCTCAGTTTTGACTTTTCTTACCAAAGGCTGAATCGGTCGGTCCAGAGTTTGCCCTGGTCACCGTCCAGAAGCTCGCAGGTGAGGGTTTCCAGGAGCGCTTCTGGTCCTCCTCTTTCCGGGTCGAGCTTGAAATGGATCTCAGCAGAGGTCGAGATGCTCTTTCTGGACTTTTCCCTTGAGAGTGCCTGTTTCCTTTCCTTCTCGGGCTGGCTTTCAGCAGCTGATGGCTGTGGTGTGGCTGCTTGCCAAGAGCCCACCTGGGTGCCCTCTTGGAGCCCACCAGGGATGCCAATGTTTCAGGATCTCTTGCTGCTCAGAGTGACCCCAAGAAAAGTTCAAAGTCTCTTTTCCCAGCCCGGCGCTTGAAGGAGTCAGGGTTCTTAATTTCTCAGTCTCTAGGTTCTTTATTTTATCTTATCTATAAAAAATTTTCTCCTGCCCTGCCGAGGTCAGCTCAGCAGGACAGTCCAGGCACTCTGCCTGCCCCCAGGGCGGTGTTATGTCTTTATACTAAAAACTACGTGTACAATGTTTACAATTACTTTCCAATAACTATCACCTGTGTTAGACAGTGACGTTCTACTCTAAACCAATCAGTAAGTGCCAACATCACAGCAGAAGATGGAGGCCAAGAAGAAGAAGGAGAAAGGCTGGACACACCCAGTTCCCTCCATCTTGCCTCCTGTAGCCTCATACCAAAAACCCCAAAATCTACTTTTCCACCCCTTCACTAATATTCTACCTAAACTGTTGTGGCCTGCTGATCTTCATATAAGGTTTGTAATTTGCTCTACGGGTCATAATCAAATCCACCGGTGTTTTGGGCTCCGTGCCAGGGCTCCTGAGCCCCCTGGCAGGGGTCCTGGCCATCCTGGACTGCCAGAGGGATGTTCTGGGTTCCCACAGGTCTCTTCTTCGGTGTTCTACTGGTTGGTTTTTTGTTTCCTCTCCTGGTTGTGCTGGGAAAAAGCCCCTGCTGGGACATCTCTGCACCCTGGCATCCTGGGCATCTGCACAGGGATGGGCAATGTAACAAAGGACTGGCTGGAGGCCTTTGGAAATGGGAATTTATGGACAGGTGGCATTGCTCAATCTGACTGCACTGGGCCCTCATGCAGGACAGAGCTCTGGATCTCTTTCCTGCTTGCCTGGATTCCGTTTCCAGGCAGTGTGGGCAAGGACTGGCACTCACCTGCACAGAAAGGCTTCTGCCTTTTGTCCCTGTAGCTAAGCCCAGGGCGAGATTCCTCCTTTAGTGCTCAAAGAAAGGAAAGGAAATCCCAGAAGGGATGTGCTGTGTCTTTGAAACCATTACCAACTCTGAGGAACACCCCTGCTGGAGTAGAACATGTCCCTGTCAAAGGAGGTCACCCCTCTGACCAAACTGATGCCAGCCCAAAGGCCAGGCCTTCTGCTGGGCTCTGGAAGGGGTTCTGCAGGCAACGTGCTCAGGGGAGAGATCTCCACTGGCCTCACTTCTCCCAGGGATAACACATCCCATCCCATCCCATCCCATCCCATCCCAAGGGTTCCCAGGATGGCCACAGACACAAGCAGTGGGATCCAGCACACTTACTCAGCTCTTTGAATAGCGCTTCTACACCTTTCTGAGCCAGACAGCCAGCAGCCACAGACACTGGACATCAGGTGCACATGAAAATAAAATCAAAGACAGGATATTTAACAAGGACCTTTCCCCAAGGAACTGCAGGGCTGCACTGAGCAGGTTCTGGGGCAGAACACATCCCACAGCTGGCCCAGGAGCCCCATGCAGTGCTGGGGGTCCCTGACCCTCGGGCCCACTGAGGCTCTCCTGGGCCAGGGAGCTGCCTCAGCTGCCACAGCACTCAGGCACCACACAGGTGCCCCAGTCCCACCAGAGCACAGCCACCCACGAGAGGGTGAGACCCTTCTGCCTCACACCAGGAGTGGAGAGGAACCTCCCAGGCCCCTTCACTGTCCCTTGGCACATTCATTTCAGCCTGACCCTCAAAGCCCTGCTCAGCAACAGCCCCCGCTAGAGTAGGATGTGTCCCTGGTCAAAGGAGGTCACCCCTCTGACCAAACTGATGCCAGCCCAAAGGCCAGGCCTTCTGCTGGGCTCTGGAAGGGGTTCTGCAGGCAACGTGCTCAGGGGAGAGATCTCCACTGGCCTCACTTCTCCCAGGGTTAACACATCCCATCCAAGGTTCCCAAGGACGGGCACAGGCAAGAGCAATGGGAGCCATGAGTCCACACTTACTTATGGACTCAAATTGGCCTCCTTGGTCTTGCTGCCATGAACTCCCTTTTTTTGTGGCCATTAGGTTCACCTGAAAAGAAAAAGAAAAATGAACAAGAGGAAGCTTCACTATGATATTTCCCCTTAGGTTTTAAAAAATGCATTTAAGAGCTCTTTTGTGACACATATATCCCTCAAAATATACTACTCAAACCTCTGATCTCTTCAGGGTTTCTTAATTTACTGATTTTCCTTTCCATCACTGTCCAAACAGAATACAGCTCTTTCCAAGATATTCAGTCCTTACTTCTGGTCTCCCGTATCATTTTCTCTACGTTCGCTCTGCAATGCAAGGGAAAAGAGGGGCAAAATCTCTGTGGTTACAACATCTCAGCACTAGAGAAGATAAGGCAGTTGATAAGATGTTCTGTTGCACTCCCAGCTGGTCCCTAACCCATCTTGTCTGCCCTGGAGCTCTGAGAATTCTCACAGACACACACTTCATCTTCCTTGGTAAAAATTAAGACCTTCTGCTTTTGCAGAGCGCAGAACCTGGTGTTCAACCCCAGTCATATTTTCCTCAGAGGCAAGGGACCATTTTCCATTCCTTCAGACTCAAATCCCGGAGGTTATCTTGACCAGCTATGAAGAAATCTATGGTGAAAGGACAAGTGACCTTGGCTGGAGTCGACGCAGGAGGTGTCCTGACCAGAGAGTAATTACCACTCATTCCGTGATGCAGAAGGCATGAAAGACACTTTATTATTTGTGTATAGTATTAAGAAATATACAGTTCCTATAGGAACAGTAGTGGACCTAAGACCTGATTGGTCTTAAGGTGAAAACCTCTCACACTAGTGATGCATTATGATTAGTACACTCTAGCAAACCATTTTGATAAACAACGGTTATAGAAAGAGAGATAATAATTGTTTGATTTTTTTTTCTAGGATTGTTAGGTTCAGTTTGTGAGAAATTGTCTCTGTTCATTCTTTGACTGAACTGAGAATATTTACAGGCTGGCTGCCAAATATCCATCAAACTTCTCTCACTCCCCCTCCTCAACTGGATAGGAGGAAAAAATACAACTGAAGAGCTCACACAAAGCCTGGGACATCCCTCTCCAGCTGCCACCATGGGCAAACCAGACTCAACTTAGGGACGATTGCTTTGCTTTCTCAGCAATTCCCAATAGAGCAGCAAGCCGGGTAACAAAGACAAAACTGAAACCACCTCACTCCCACTCTCCCCTCTCCTGGCTGTGAACACACCTGGTGCAGGTGGCTGGGGCAGCTGCAGTGCCTGATGCAAGCTGAGCTCCAGGTGGGAGCCCCAGACAGGAGCTCGTGAATGGCCAACAGAGCCCAACAAAGGGCGCCAAGAGCGGTGGCACCGCTGGGGAAGGGGCACCGAGAGACCCAGCAGGAGCTGAGGGCCCGGGAGGAAGAGCCAGACTCGAGCCTCGGGCATGCAGACTGAGGGGATAAAACTGAGGGGCTTGGAGGAACAGCTCAGGCTGTTGGAGGAACAGCTCAGGCTGTTCCTGTGTCACTGCACTGGGATTAAATGGCTTTATGGAATCACACAGCCGAGACTGCTCTGGGAAACCTGGGCTGGAAACAGGGAGGACACAGGGGCTGGGTGTGGGGAGTCCAGCAGGGCCCACTGGGGCACTGCAGCCCCTGCTGTGGAGGGGCTCCTCCCAACACTGAACACCTCTGGTGGCTGGAGTGTGACGGCCAGAGAGCCTTGGGAAGGGTCAGACTGGGAAGTTTCCCACATATCCTCTTCTGCACAGCTGGCTGCAGAAAGCAGGGCCCTGCTGACCCTTCCAACAAAGCCGCCTGTCCCTTCTGAGCACATCCATCAGAGCAGCAGGGACGAGGTGAAGGCAGAAACAGGGACTGCTCAGGAGTGAGGAAAGGTCTGCTCAGGGCACAGCTCGCTGCTGTGCTCTGCTCTCCCTCTCCTTGCACTCCATTTCCCGGGGCTGTCTGCTCCTCGGGACTTTCTGTTTGCTTTGGCCACGTTCCAGAGAAGGAGGAGGACCTGGACTGAATTAAGGGGCCCCTTGCCAAAGCTGCTGCATGTGCAGAAAGCTTTCCTGGTGTTCAAGGAGAGGATAGACCCAGGTGAGGAAAAGAGGGGAGGATTAGAAATAGAGAAATGCCGGCAGGGACCCAAGAGAAGTCACAGCCCCAGGGCCCATGGCTGTCCCACGGCTCTAACTGAAGGCATCAGACAGGAAATGCCAGGGGTGATTTCCCAGGAATGAACCCTGCTCCATCTCCTCCCACTACATTTTGCTGTTTTGCTCTGGTCTGAACGGAGGGAAAGCGTATAAATGGCAAAAAATGCTCAGAGTTTGAGGAGTTTTCTCCTAAAGCAGAGCAATAGCGTGATGGCTTCTCAAACAGGAACCATGAGTAGATGATGTGCACGTGGAGCTGTCCTGGATGTGCCTCTGCCATTGATCCCTGATGAGCACAGACATTAGCTCAGATCACCGCTCATGGAAAGATGGTTGTGCTTCCAGGGATGGGTCACCCCACTTCTCACAGTCAGAGACACATTGTCCTCTCTGTCTCTCATATTTGGAAGGAGCCCTGACAGCTGCTTTAGACAGGAGAATTATTTTATGCAGGGCCAGATCTGCACTCTTGAGCCAAAGCTGAAGCTTTGAGGGGGAAAAAGAAAAGGAAGGGGGAAGGACAGGAGAAGAGAGGAGAATAAAAAAGAAAAGGGGGGCGGGGCGGGGGTAAGAGAAGACAGAAAAAATATGGAAAAAAAAAAAGAAATAAATGAAACAAAAAAAGAAGAAACTCTCTCTGCCACATTGTCAGTGATGGCTTTGTTGCCCAGAGACCAAGAGAGTCTGGTCTGCCAACAAGATGCCCAATAAATTAGACATTTTGAATTATGCATTGAGTGCAATAAAACATTATTACTAGCATGTCAGTTAAATCCAGGAGGATTGTATGAGTGGTGGTGAAATCTCATTATGCTTTTTCTGGTGTGCTAAGGTGAGCTAATAATATTACATATAAAAATTAAAATAAGTTCTAGTCACTCCATGAAATAATTATTCATTCTATATTAGGACTAAAAATTTTTCCAATCATCCAAGATCAAAGCAACAAACAATTATCCATAATGTATTCATGGCAACCAGGCTGTGCCCAATCAATATGCTACTTACTTTTTACTTTTTTCCCATTTAATGTGTAGCAAGAGTCATGGTAACAATTTTTGCTATCAGAAAAAAACCCATGAAATAAATAAGTAAAGCCTGAATTGACCATTTTTTCTCTATGTAGGAATGAATTAGGAACTGGGTTAGTGTCTGTAGACAGAGGGCAGGAAGGGACAATCGACTTTGAATGGGAATTCTATGAAATATTAACTTCGTGGTCTCCCTCCAACCCTTCCTGACTGGTCCCCCACCCTCTGCAGCACAGCTGGGCCTTGATGAGGCAAAGACACTGAAAGCCCTGGGGGCCCTGGAGGGCAGCAGGGCTCCTTCAGGCCTCAGCAAAACCCAGTGAAGGCCGCAGGACAGTCCAGGGAGCTTTTCCCACTCAATCCCCTCTGGCAGAACTGGACTCAGCACTTGAGCCCTTTCCCTGGCTGGGCTCCTGCTCACACAGCCGCGGGTGCTGCTGCCTTGTTTGGCTGCTGGCCCGTGTGCTCCCCCTCCCAAGCGCTGCCTTTTCACCTGGAGCTCGCTCAGTTCAGCCGAGAGCCTCAGGAGAGGAGTGCTTTACTCCTGGCTCTTGGAGAGACCATTCCTGCCCTCAGAAGAGGCTGCCCTGGAAAGCTCGGCATGTTTCCTGACAGGCATTTATGGGAAATCAGTATCGAACGGAGAAAGGAGGTGCTGGGGGGGAGGGAGGAGCCCGTGGGGGTGGGAACCCTCCGCAGCCGCTGGTTCAGCCCAACAAAGCCTTCTCCTCTGGAGCCCCAGCTGTGTGCTCTGCTGCCGGCCTCAGTCCCTGCCCCTCGGTGCCTGGACCCCGCTATTTCCCGGCTGTGCCAGCCCAGGCTGGCACTGGGGAGCTCATCCCTGTGCGGGGCAGGAGCAGCTCCCCGTGAGCACCCCCCATCCACGCACCGGGCAGCTCTGCTGAGCCATCGCTCCCGGATCCCCGCGCTGCTGGGGCCCTTCGCTTGGCCTGGCCACGGATGCCAGGGCAGCTGCCATTCCCATGGGAACCCGCTCACTGGCCTGAGACCGCTCCAGGCTGCCCCCAGAGCTCTCCTGCCCACTCTCCCTGACGATCAGGGGGTTTCTGAGCTGCCAAGGCAGCGCCCCCCTTTCTGACCCTTCCACTGCTCACTCACACAGGTCAACTTAACCTCTGCCCATCCTGTTGAGGATGTCCAGGTATCCCAGCTGCTCTTCACACCTCCCATCCTCATCCTCCCTGACACTCCTCTGGCAGAGCCTCTCCCCTTCCACTGCATTCCACCAGCACTCAGGCACAGCCTTCCAAACCATCCAGGGATGGGTTTGGCTCTGAACAAAAATGATGTAGGCAGCTTCTGAGATCAAAACCAGCAATTTTGGGTTCTCAGGGGTTCAGAAACTCCCACTCAGGAGCATTTGGACTAAGAAACTGCAAGTTTGGGAGCTCTGGGGTCCCAAACACTGATTTAGAAAGATTTTGGGCTCTGAACAAGCCTCAACTTTAGGCAGCATTGGGGCTGAGAAACACCAATTTAGGGAGCATTTGACTAAAAACCACTGACTGGGGGAACTTTTGGCCTCAGAAAGTCCCCTCTAGGCAGCTTTTCAGCTCAAAAGTCCAATTTAGGGAGCTCTTGGGCTCAGAAGCACATGTTTAAGGAACTGCAGTACTCAAAATGGGATCTCAGGAAGCTTTGCAGGTCAGGAAAAGCAACTTGGGGAGCTTCAGGGCTAAGAAACATCAATTTAATGAGCTTTGGGGCTCAGAAAACTCAGTGTCCAGAGACTTGGGGCATAAAAGCAGTAATTGAGGATACTTTGGGGCTCAGCAATACCATTTCAGGACACTTTTGGCCTCAAAAATTGGCATTTGGGGAACTTCACAGCTGAGAATACAGGAGTCTCAGGAGCATTGGGGCTCACCCACCTGGGGATGTTTTTGGGACCTGAAACAGCATTTGGGCTCAGGAATACTGATTTAGGGAGCACTGGGGCTCTTAAACACCAATTTAGGGACACACAGGCCTATGAAACCCTGATTTGGGGAGTTCAAGGCTGAGAAAAAATCATGTTGGGAGGTTTGGGAATCAGGGAGTGATTTGGGGATATTTTCAGAGCAAAAAGAACAATTTAGTGAGCTTTTGGGCTCCAAAACAACCAATTTAAGCCGATTTTGGGCTCTGTAGTCCCTCTTTAGGGAACTTTGGAGCTCCAAAACAGCGACTTAGGGAACTTTTGGGCTGAGAAACATCAACTTCGGGAGCAGAAGGAGCAAGCCCTGAGGAAACCCGGGAGCAAGGGGCAGGCACTTACCTGGGGCAGGTCTGGGAAGGAGCCGCTCTGCGCTGGGGCGCGAGCACGGCTTCAAAACCGGGATAGATAACAGCTCACTAGCTCACTGTGCCCGACCCGTTCCCGCCCCCACGGGCTCCTCCCTCTCTCCACCATCTTCAATATGCCCCGCGACCCCAGAGCCCCGACATAACCCGTTCCGGCCGTACAAGTCCCGTCATGTTCCGTGCCCCAAAAAGAACGACTCTCCAGGTGTCCCCAAGGGCTTCCCGGCACCATAGGTTCCCCGCAGGTGCCCCCTGAGGACCCGAAGTGGCCGCCCGCACCCACAACTGGCTCCCCGGACCCCCAAGTGCTGCAGTGGAGCTACTTCCGGGACTACAGCTCCCATCATGCTCCGCGGCGCTCGTGGCGTTTGAATGCAGCCGGGACTTCATTTCCCGTCACCCCCGCGCTCTGCGGGGCGCCATTGGCGCTCTGCCTTCACCCCCGCGCCCAGAGAGCCCCGTTAGAGCTCCCCAAGGGCCCGCCCGGACCCCGAAGGGCCCCAAATTCCCCTCCCTCATCTCCAAGGGCCCCCCCGCATCCCCAAGGGGTCCCCTGGACACCGAATTGTCCCTCAGAATCCCTGAGTGCTTTCCCCCCACCCCGTTTCCCACCCGGCTCCCCCAAGTGTTCTCCCGATGCTCAGGTTCTCTCTGAATTCCCCCCGCAGACCCAAAACTGCCCCAAATGTGCCCCAAAATGATCTCCGTGTAAGCCCAAGTGCCCCCTTGAACCATGTGTGAGAAAAACATGACTAAAAAGATTACAAAAGGACTAAACATAGGGCGAATTAGCATAGAGGAAAAATTAATAACCAATAGAGGTGAATTAGTGAATGAAGGGAATTGTGATACTTAGAACCAGTTACCATTAATTTTATTGGTTGTTAAACACGGATAGATTTTTGATATAAATATAAAATTAGGTAATAAAAACGAAACAACTATTATTACAAATAAGAAATAAATACAATAAATATATTTAATTGAAAAAATATTAAAAGTAAATAATAAATTGCACTATTTTTTTTTATATTTTTGGATGTTAGTTGCAGGTGGACGATGTCAGACATGGTGAGGCTGGGGATGAGGAGCAGGTTGTCCAAACAGAGTCAGCTTGTAAGGGTGTCATTCTTCTCTGTGCCCAGACCTCCTAAGGAGACATTCAGCATCAAAATCACTTGGGGAATACGTCTATCAGCTCTTCAATGAACCGAAAAATAAAAAACAATACTCATGATTAAAAAACTAAAAATCATGAGGTGCACTTTGAAATTATCCTCCTGAACAGAACTCCAAACTGACTCTAATCACTGCGCAAGCCCTGGAGACTCAAAGACAATGGAAGGGAGACAAAGAGCCCCCGAGGGCATTCTGTATTTTCATGATCCCCATGGTGGGTTTGGAGCTGGCTCCAGGAGCCTCAGGCACGGAGAGAAGGATGAAGAAGCTGCTCAAGGAGTCAGCAGCAAAACTCCAAGTGCCTTGGAGCATGGCTGGGCCCCAGTGAGGGCGGGAGTGCCCAAGGCTGCCCAGGGCCTGCTGAGAGCAGATCCTCGAGGCCAGGATTGCAGGGAGCCCAAGGCTGTGAGCAGGGAACTGCAGTGCTGAGCAAGGCCTGGCTTGGCTGCAGGAAGCAGAAAGGCCAAGCCCTGAGCCCAGCCTGGAACAGCAGGGCCTGTCCCTCACGGCTGCCTCGGGGCTGTTTGTGGGCCAGGGGGATGTGAGGGGCAGCAAGGACAAATGCCATAAACCTGTGTGACACTCCAGATCCTCAGGGAACTGAGGGGCCAGTGGGACACTGTGGGAAGTTGTGGAACCAAGAGGATCACTGTGGCACTGTTGGGGCCCATGGAACCAAGGGGCCAGTGTGACACTGAGGGGCCTCATGGAAACAAGAGGCCATTGTGAGCCTGCAGGGCTGCAACACCCCAGAACACTGAAATGCTGGGGGTAACCAAAGGTTCCTTGACTCGAGTTTGGTGCACAGGAGAAACACCAACCAGATATTATCAACATGGCCAGATGCAAAGAATATTCTTGATAGGAAGGGACCCAGAAGGATCATCAAGTCCAGCTCTTAAGTGAATGGCCCACACAGGGTTGAACCCACAGCCTCACTGACACCAGCACCATGCTCTGATCAATGGAGCTAAGAGGTCAAAAGGACCCAAAATTTTACTGGCAAAATATAGACAATCAAGGAACTTTTGCAAAGGGTTTAATACAACATCCACTTCAATATGAAACCCTTATCATAGCATTAAATTCAATAACTTAGCAAATTGAATCTAAAAACCTTTATCCCTTAAGATGTTAAGTTACCCAAAAAGGTTCCAGGTAAGTAGGATTAGAAAAAGAAACAGCAAACAACAGAAAGACAGAAGATCCATAGAAGGACAAGGACATGCACATAGGTACCAACTGCTCAGGTTCCAGCATCACTAACACAGAAACCCCAGAAACAGGCGGGATCCACACCCTGGGCTGGCCTCGTGCTCCGGCTTTTAAGGCCCTGGGCCCTCATGGGCCCGCCCCTGGGGTGCGACTGCCAGTTGCTTGTCCAATCAGAGCCAGGGTAGCACCAGCTGCTAGTGTGTGATTGATTGATTAACAGCTGGGCTAATCAGGGCTGGGTTAACATCACCCCCTGCTGTGTGATTGACAGCTCTGCCAGGCCAGGGCTGGGGGCGGGGCTCCGTCCCACCACAAACCAAGGCCTGACCCGGCCCTGGCCCCACACGGGCGTTCCGAGCACCCCAAGGTGTCTCGGCACGTCGATCTCATCCAGCCTCTGACAGCGACCACGGTGACACTACGGAACCTCATGGAACCTTGGGTCAGTTGTGACAATGTGGGTCCAAGATCACCACGGTGAGACTATGGAACCTCACGGAATCAAGGAGGCCATTGTGCAACTCAGAGGCCCTATAGAAGCAAGGGTCAATGATCAAACTGTGGGGCCCATAGGAACAAGGAGCCATTGTGACACAGCAGGACCACATGGAGCCATGTGGGCCTCATGAAACCAAGAAACCATTGTGACATTGCAAGACCTCATGGAATCAAGGGGACCATTGTGACAGTATGGGACTCCATGAAATCAGGGGAACATGGAACAGGTCTGCCTGGTTTGGCCTCCTGTGGGCTGTCTGACAGGTCCCACTGAATCAGCCATGCCGAGGGCCGCTTCCCATCTGACCATGAGGCACTGGGGCTCTGTGCTTTTATTCCTATGCAAAAGAGCTGTCTTTCTTGTCTAGCCTCCCATGGCTGAAATTAGGATTCCACCTCTAAAATTCCCTGTATCCAAGGGTTGCTCCCAGATAAAATCTGCTAATACAGTCAAGTCTGGCTAGCCTTGGCCTCTAGTGACTGCCTCTCATCTGCCCCTGCACCATTGGGGCTCACTTGTTTCCTTCCTATGGAGACCATTGTGACACTGCGGGGTGTTGTGGAGCCAAAGGGCCATGGTGACACTGCAGGCCCTTGTGGAGCCTGTTACACTGTAGGAACTTGTGGAACCAAGGAGATCATTGTGACACTGTGAGTACCATGGATCCATGGGGCCATTGTGACACTGTGGGGTCTTGAGGAACCATGGAGACCATTGTGACTTTTTTGAGCCTTGTGACATGCAGGGGCCATTGTGACACTGCAGAGTACCATGGATCCAAGGGACCACTGTGACACTGTGGGGCCTCGTGGAAACAAGGACATCATTGCGGCTCTGTTGGGCTGCATGGTCCCAAGGGGCCAGTGTGAAGCAGCAGGGCTTTGTGGAACCAAGAGGCCGTTGTTGCATTTCAGGGCCTCGTGGAGCCAAAGGGCCGTTGTGATCCTGAGGGGCACCGTGGATCCATGGAGATCATTGTGACATTGCAAGGCCCCATGCAATCATGGAGACCATTTGTCATGATCCGTCCTAGTGAATGGATGATGCGATGATTCGTAGGGCTGATCTCAGGGTGCAAAAAACCCCAACACGGCACAGGGGATTTGCAGTAACAATCAACAAGTGCAATTTTCTTGAAATAACCACAAGAGAAATGCATTGGTGAGGGGAACCAGGGGAACAAAGGAGAAAATAAGGAAAAGAGGGAGGAAGAGGAGGGGTGGGTTATAGCTACCAAACGTGGTGCTGCGTTATCCTTCGGGATCCAGCCAATGGAGTCTGCCAGGCCACGTCCGGGGAGATCTCGGAGGCACAGTTCTTCTGGACCCCAAGTTATACTATTTTTCGTTGGGGGAAGGGGGAATGAATTTCACAACCGAAACAAAGGTCTTCGGGGGAAAGAATAGTATTTGTTCAGGGCCGCACAAAGTCGAGCCAGGCAGCAAGCGAGAACCATTGTTTTCATGGCCCACTGCCTGCACCTGTGCTTGCTCTGGGCAGCTTTCCTCCCTGCCCTCTGCACAGCTCCCCCGCGTTGGGAGGGTTTCAGTCCCAGTCTCTGAAAGAAGGTGAGAGGGAGCCTTCTCACACAGGGGTTTCATGTCTTGGGTCCTTGATGAAGAGGCCTACATCTCTACTTGTCTATCACGACGGTTGAGGACGGGCGAGAGGGGTCTTCTCTTGGAGGAGGGACCACGCTAAAGCTCAAACCAGCCAGGCCAGGAGGCGGGGAGAAATTCCAGGACCATTGTTCAGGAAAAAGGGCAGGGTGCTCCTTCGAGTTCAGTGTTGCGTATAGCAAAAAACACCTCTGGAAACAGAGCTAAGAGGCACATGATTCCCCCCCCCCACCACTGGTTCAGCAGTTTTTAGTTTTTTAATGGTTCTCTTCATGGCAACCGTGAGGCAAAAATGAAGGATATTTCGGACAGACTCTCACATGGCCTCAGGCCCAGGGCCAGCAGCCATGGCCAAAGTGCTGCCCAAGGTGGCTCTGGCAGGGCTGTCTTGCAGCTGCTGCCCATCCCCGTGCAGCCCAGGCTGTCCCTGCCCTGCGCCTCTGTCCCTGCAGGCTGTCGGCATCCCCCGGCTGCCCCACCTGGCTGGGCCCTTCCTTTGCTGACAGCTCTGCCTCCTGCCTGCCCCTGCCTGCCCACACAGAGCCTGGGGCTGCTCCAGGCTCCTGCTGGGGACGTGCTGCACCACAGCCCTGCCCTGGCAGGGAAATTCCTTTCTGCTGGTGTCCACTCTGCACCTCCCCAGCTGCTCTTGGTGCTATTATGTCTTCTTCAGGCTCATTCCCACTATGAAGAAAAGCTCCAGCCCCTCTGAAACCACCCTTCCATCCCTCCCAGGCTACTCCTGTTCTGTCCCCAGTCTCCACACCACTGAGCCCAGAGCCTGCAGACTCCCCCTGCTGGTTTTGTGATGAGGCCTCCAAAACCCCATCCTGGGAGATTTTTGGAAAAAAAATAAGGTCTGTGAAAATGGAAAAATTGTGGTCAAAGATATTTTCTCCCAAATCTTGCCATGACAGAAAAAGGGTCAATATCTTTAAACTGAATGAGGGTGGATTTACATTTGTTACAAGGAAGAAATATTCTACAATTATGAAAGTGGCATGAAGCTGCAGCTGTTTTTCTAGAGAATTGGATGCCCTATCCCAGGAATTGTCCAAGAGCAGGAGCTTTGTGCAGCCTGACCCAGTGAAACCCTCCCCACCCCAAAAACAGAATTCCCGTAGTGTGTGTTCTCTGCTGTGCTGGGTGCCCTCACAAGGCTTCTGGCCAGAATGTCTGCTGAGGGCAGCCAGGCTGCTGCAGGGGCAGTGGCCTCACAGCCATTTTTTGCCATTTATACGCTTTCCCTCCGTTCAGACCAGAGCAAAACAGCAAAATGTAGTGGGAGGAGATGGAGCAGGGTTCATGCCTGGGAAATCACCCCTGGCATTTCCTGTCTGATGCCTTCAGTTAGAGCCGTGGGACAGCCATGGGCCCTGGGGCTGTGACTTCTCTTGGGTCCCTGCCGGCATTTCTCTATTTCTAATCCTCCCCTCTTTTCCTCACCTGGGTCTATCCTCTCCTTGAACACCAGGAAAGCTTTGTGGACATGCAGCAGCTTTGGCAAGGGGCTCCTTAATTCAGTCCAGGTCCTCCTCCTTCTCTGGAACGTGGCCAAAGCAAACAGAAAGTCCCGAGGAGCAGACAGCCCCGGGAAATGGAGTGCAAGGAGAGGGAGAGCAGAGCACAGCAGCGAGCTGTGCCCTGAGCAGACCTTTCCTCACTCCGCCCCCAGCCCTGGCCTGGCAGAGCTGTCAATCACACAGCAGGGGGTGATGTTAACCCAGCCCTGATTAGCCCAGCTGTTAATCAATCAATCACACACTAGCAGCTGGTGCTACCCTGGCTCTGATTGGACAAGCAACTGGCAGTCGCACCCCAGGGGCGGGCCCATGAGGGCCCAGGGCCTTAAAAGCCGGAGCACGAGGCCAGCCCAGGGTGTGGATCCCGCCTGTTTCTGGGGTTTCTGTGTTAGTGATGCTGGAACCTGAGCAGTTGGTACCTATGTGCATGTCCTTGTCCTTCTATGGATCTTCTGTCTTTCTGTTGTTTGCTGTTTCTTTTTCTAATCCTACTTACCTGGAACCTTTTTGGGTAACTTAACATCTTAAGGGATAAAGGTTTTTAGATTCAATTTGCTAAGTTATTGAATTTAATGCTATGATAAGGGTTTCATATTGAAGTGGATGTTGTATTAAACCCTTTGCAAAAGTTCCTTGATTGTCTATATTTTGCCAGTAAAATTTTGGGTCCTTTTGACCTCTTAGCTCCATTGATCAGAGCATGGTGCTGGTGTCAGTGAGGCTGTGGGTTCAACCCTGTGTGGGCCATTCACTTAAGAGCTGGACTTGATGATCCTTCTGGGTCCCTTCCTATCAAGAATATTCTTTGCATCTGGCCATGTTGATAATATCTGGTTGGTGTTTCTCCTGTGCACCAAACTCGAGTCAAGGAACCTTTGGTTACCCCCAGCATTTCAGTGTTCTGGGGTGTTGCAGCCCTGCAGGCTCACAATGGCCTCTTGTTTCCATGAGGCCCCTCAGTGTCACACTGGCCCCTTGGTTCCATGGGCCCCAACAGTGCCACAGTGATCCTCTTGGTTCCACAACTTCCCACAGTGTCCCACAGGCCCCTCGGTTCCATGAGGATCTGGAGTGTCACACAGGTTTATGGCATTTGTCCTTGCTGCCCCTCACATCCCCCTGGCCCACAAACAGCCCCGAGGCAGCCGTGAGGGACAGGCCCTGCTGTTCCAGGCTGGGCTCAGGGCTTGGCCTTTCTGCTTCCTGCAGCCAAGCCAGGCCTTGCTCAGCACTGCAGTTCCCTGCTCAGAGCCTTGGGCTCCCTGCAATCCTGGCCTCGAGGATCTGCTCTCAGCAGGCCCTGGGCAGCCTTGGGCACTCCCGCCCTCACTGGGGCCCAGCCATGCTCCAAGGCACTTGGAGTTTTGCTGCTGACTCCTTGAGCAGCTTCTTCATCCTTCTCTCCGTGCCTGAGGCTCCTGGAGCCAGCTCCAAACCCACCATGGGGATCATGAAAATACAGAATTGCCCTCAGGGGCTCTTTGTCTCCCTTCCATTGTCTTTGAGTCTCCAGGGCTTGCGCAGTGATTAGAGTCAGTTTGGAGTTCTGTTCAGGAGGATAATTTCAAAGTGCACCTCATGATTTTTAGTTTTTTAATCATGAGTATTGTTTTTTATTTTTCGGTTCATTGAAGAGCTGATAGACGTATTCCCCAAGTGATTTTGATGCTGAATGTCTCCTTAGGAGGTCTGGGCACAGAGAAGAATGACACCCTTACAAGCTGACTCTGTTTGGACAACCTGCTCCTCATCCCCAGCCTCACCATGTCTGACATTGTCCACCTGCAACTAACATCCAAAAATATAAAAAAAATTAGTGCAATTTATTATTTACTTTTAATATTTTTTCAATTAAATATATTTATTGTATTTATTTCTTATTTGTAATAATAGTTGTTTCGTTTTTATTACCTAATTTTATATTTATATCAAAAATCTATCCGTGTTTAACAACCAATAAAATTAATGGTAACTGGTTCTAAGTATCACAATTCCCTTCATTCACTAATTCACCTCTATTGGTTATTAATTTTTCCTCTATGCTAATTCGCCCTATGTTTAGTCCTTTTGTAATCTTTTTAGTCATGTTTTTCTCACACATGGTTCAAGGGGGCACTTGGGCTTACACGGAGATCATTTTGGGGCACATTTGGGGCAGTTTTGGGTCTGCGGGGGGAATTCAGAGAGAACCTGAGCATCGGGAGAACACTTGGGGGAGCCGGGTGGGAAACGGGGTGGGGGGAAAGCACTCAGGGATTCTGAGGGACAATTCGGTGTCCAGGGGACCCCTTGGCGATGCGGGGGGGCCCTTGGAGATGAGGGAGGGGAATTTGGGGCCCTTCGGGGTCCGGGCGGGCCCTTGGGGAGCTCTAACGGGGCTCTCTGGACGCGGGGGTGAAGGCAGAGCGCCAATGGCGCCCCGCAGAGCGCGGGGGTGACGGGAAATGAAGTCCCGGCTGCATTCAAACGCCACGAGCGCCGCGGAGCATGATGGGAGCTGTAGTCCCGGAAGTAGCTCCACTGCAGCACTTGGGGGTCCGGGGAGCCAGTTGTGGGTGCGGGCGGCCACTTCGGGTCCTCAGGGGGAACCTGCGGGGAACCTATGGTGCCGGGAAGCCCTTGGGGACACCTGGAGAGTCGTTCCCTTTGGGGCACGGAACATGACGGGACTTGTACGGCCGGAACGGGTTATGTCGGGGCTCTGGGGTCGCGGGGCATATTGAAGATGGTGGAGAGAGGGAGGAGCCCGTGGGGGCGGGAACGGGTCGGGCACAGTGAGCTAGTGAGCTGTTATCTATCCCGGTTTTGAAGCCGTGCTCGCGCCCCAGCGCAGAGCGGCTCCTTCCCAGACCTGCCCCAGGTAAGTGCCTGCCCCTTGCTCCCGGGTTTCCTCAGGGCTTGCTCCTTCTGCTCCCGAAGTTGATGTTTCTCAGCCCAAAAGTTCCCTAAGTCGCTGTTTTGGAGCTCCAAAGTTCCCTAAAGAGGGACTACAGAGCCCAAAATCGGCTTAAATTGGTTGTTTTGGAGCCCAAAAGCTCACTAAATTGTTCTTTTTGCTCTGAAAATATCCCCAAATCACTCCCTGATTCCCAAACCTCCCAACATGATTTTTTCTCAGCCTTGAACTCCCCAAATCAGGGTTTCATAGGCCTGTGTGTCCCTAAATTGGTGTTTAAGAGCCCCAGTGCTCCCTAAATCAGTATTCCTGAGCCCAAATGCTGTTTCAGGTCCCAAAAACATCCCCAGGTGGGTGAGCCCCAATGCTCCTGAGACTCCTGTATTCTCAGCTGTGAAGTTCCCCAAATGCCAATTTTTGAGGCCAAAAGTGTCCTGAAATGGTATTGCTGAGCCCCAAAGTATCCTCAATTACTGCTTTTATGCCCCAAGTCTCTGGACACTGAGTTTTCTGAGCCCCAAAGCTCATTAAATTGATGTTTCTTAGCCCTGAAGCTCCCCAAGTTGCTTTTCCTGACCTGCAAAGCTTCCTGAGATCCCATTTTGAGTACTGCAGTTCCTTAAACATGTGCTTCTGAGCCCAAGAGCTCCCTAAATTGGACTTTTGAGCTGAAAAGCTGCCTAGAGGGGACTTTCTGAGGCCAAAAGTTCCCCCAGTCAGTGGTTTTTAGTCAAATGCTCCCTAAATTGGTGTTTCTCAGCCCCAATGCTGCCTAAAGTTGAGGCTTGTTCAGAGCCCAAAATCTTTCTAAATCAGTGTTTGGGACCCCAGAGCTCCCAAACTTGCAGTTTCTTAGTCCAAATGCTCCTGAGTGGGAGTTTCTGAACCCCTGAGAACCCAAAATTGCTGGTTTTGATCTCAGAAGCTGCCTACATCATTTTTGTTCAGAGCCAAACCCATCCCTGGATGGTTTGGAAGGCTGTGCCTGAGTGCTGGTGGAATGCAGTGGAAGGGGAGAGGCTCTGCCAGAGGAGTGTCAGGGAGGATGAGGATGGGAGGTGTGAAGAGCAGCTGGGATACCTGGACATCCTCAACAGGATGGGCAGAGGTTAAGTTGACCTGTGTGAGTGAGCAGTGGAAGGGTCAGAAAGGGGGGCGCTGCCTTGGCAGCTCAGAAACCCCCTGATCGTCAGGGAGAGTGGGCAGGAGAGCTCTGGGGGCAGCCTGGAGCGGTCTCAGGCCAGTGAGCGGGTTCCCATGGGAATGGCAGCTGCCCTGGCATCCGTGGCCAGGCCAAGCGAAGGGCCCCAGCAGCGCGGGGATCCGGGAGCGATGGCTCAGCAGAGCTGCCCGGTGCGTGGATGGGGGGTGCTCACGGGGAGCTGCTCCTGCCCCGCACAGGGATGAGCTCCCCAGTGCCAGCCTGGGCTGGCACAGCCGGGAAATAGCGGGGTCCAGGCACCGAGGGGCAGGGACTGAGGCCGGCAGCAGAGCACACAGCTGGGGCTCCAGAGGAGAAGGCTTTGTTGGGCTGAACCAGCGGCTGCGGAGGGTTCCCACCCCCACGGGCTCCTCCCTCCCCCCCAGCACCTCCTTTCTCCGTTCGATACTGATTTCCCATAAATGCCTGTCAGGAAACATGCCGAGCTTTCCAGGGCAGCCTCTTCTGAGGGCAGGAATGGTCTCTCCAAGAGCCAGGAGTAAAGCACTCCTCTCCTGAGGCTCTCGGCTGAACTGAGCGAGCTCCAGGTGAAAAGGCAGCGCTTGGGAGGGGGAGCACACGGGCCAGCAGCCAAACAAGGCAGCAGCACCCGCGGCTGTGTGAGCAGGAGCCCAGCCAGGGAAAGGGCTCAAGTGCTGAGTCCAGTTCTGCCAGAGGGGATTGAGTGGGAAAAGCTCCCTGGACTGTCCTGCGGCCTTCACTGGGTTTTGCTGAGGCCTGAAGGAGCCCTGCTGCCCTCCAGGGCCCCCAGGGCTTTCAGTGTCTTTGCCTCATCAAGGCCCAGCTGTGCTGCAGAGGGTGGGGGACCAGTCAGGAAGGGTTGGAGGGGGACCACGAAGTTAATATTTCATAGAATTCCCATTCAAAGTCGATTGTCCCTTCCTGCCCTCTGTCTACAGACACTAACCCAGTTCCTAATTCATTCCTACATAGAGAAAAAATGGTCAATTCAGGCTTTACTTATTTATTTCATGGGTTTTTTTCTGATAGCAAAAATTGTTACCATGACTCTTGCTACACATTAAATGGGAAAAAAGTAAAAAGTAAGTAGCATATTGATTGGGCACAGCCTGGTTGCCATGAATACATTATGGATAATTGTTTGTTGCTTTGATCTTGGATGATTGGAAAAATTTTTAGTCCTAATATAGAATGAATAATTATTTCATGGAGTGACTAGAACTTATTTTAATTTTTATATGTAATATTATTAGCTCACCTTAGCACACCAGAAAAAGCATAATGAGATTTCACCACCACTCATACAATCCTCCTGGATTTAACTGACATGCTAGTAATAATGTTTTATTGCACTCAATGCATAATTCAAAATGTCTAATTTATTGGGCATCTTGTTGGCAGACCAGACTCTCTTGGTCTCTGGGCAACAAAGCCATCACTGACAATGTGGCAGAGAGAGTTTCTTCTTTTTTTGTTTCATTTATTTCTTTTTTTTTTCCATATTTTTTCTGTCTTCTCTTACCCCCGCCCCACCCCCCTTTTCTTTTTTATTCTCCTCTCTTCTCCTGTCCTTCCCCCTTCCTTTTCTTTTTCCCCCTCAAAGCTTCAGCTTTGGCTCAAGAGTGCAGATCTGGCCCTGCATAAAATAATTCTCCTGTCTAAAGCAGCTGTCAGGGCTCCTTCCAAATATGAGAGACAGAGAGGACAATGTGTCTCTGACTGTGAGAAGTGGGGTGACCCATCCCTGGAAGCACAACCATCTTTCCATGAGCGGTGATCTGAGCTAATGTCTGTGCTCATCAGGGATCAATGGCAGAGGCACATCCAGGACAGCTCCACGTGCACATCATCTACTCATGGTTCCTGTTTGAGAAGCCATCACGCTATTGCTCTGCTTTAGGAGAAAACTCCTCAAACTCTGAGCATTTTTTGCCATTTATACGCTTTCCCTCCGTTCAGACCAGAGCAAAACAGCAAAATGTAGTGGGAGGAGATGGAGCAGGGTTCATTCCTGGGAAATCACCCCTGGCATTTCCTGTCTGATGCCTTCAGTTAGAGCCGTGGGACAGCCATGGGCCCTGGGGCTGTGACTTCTCTTGGGTCCCTGCCGGCATTTCTCTATTTCTGATCCTCCCCTCTTTTCCTCACCTGGGTCTATCCTCTCCTTGAACACCAGGAAAGCTTTCTGCACATGCAGCAGCTTTTGGCAAGGGGCCCCTTAATTCAGTCCAGGTCCTCCTCCTTCTCTGGAACGTGGCCAAAGCAAACAGAAAGTCCCGAGGAGCAGACAGCCCCGGGAAATGGAGTGCAAGGAGAGGGAGAGCAGAGCACAGCAGCGAGCTGTGCCCTGAGCAGACCTTTCCTCACTCCTGAGCAGTCCCTGTTTCTGCCTTCACCTCGTCCCTGCTGCTCTGATGGATGTGCTCAGAAGGGACAGGCGGCTTTGTTGGAAGGGTCAGCAGGGCCCTGCTTTCTGCAGCCAGCTGTGCAGAAGAGGATATGTGGGAAACTTCCCAGTCTGACCCTTCCCAAGGCTCTCTGGCCGTCACACTCCAGCCACCAGAGGTGTTCAGTGTTGGGAGGAGCCCCTCCACAGCAGGGGCTGCAGTGCCCCAGTGGGCCCTGCTGGACTCCCCACACCCAGCCCCTGTGTCCTCCCTGTTTCCAGCCCAGGTTTCCCAGAGCAGTCTCGGCTGTGTGATTCCATAAAGCCATTTAATCCCAGTGCAGTGACACAGGAACAGCCTGAGCTGTTCCTCCAACAGCCTGAGCTGTTCCTCCAAGCCCCTCAGTTTTATCCCCTCAGTCTGCATGCCCGAGGCTCGAGTCTGGCTCTTCCTCCCGGGCCCTCAGCTCCTGCTGGGTCTCTCGGTGCCCCTTCCCCAGCGGTGCCACCGCTCTTGGCGCCCTTTGTTGGGCTCTGTTGGCCATTCACGAGCTCCTGTCTGGGGCTCCCACCTGGAGCTCAGCTTGCATCAGGCACTGCAGCTGCCCCAGCCACCTGCGCCAGGTGTGTTCACAGCCAGGAGAGGGGAGAGTGGGAGTGAGGTGGTTTCAGTTTTGTCTTTGTTACCCGGCTTGCTGCCCTATTGGGAATTGCTGAGAAAGCAAAGCAATCGTCCCTAAGTCGAGTCTGGTTTGCCCATGGTGGCAGCTGGAGAGGGATGTCCCAGGCTTTGTGTGAGCTCTTCAGTTGTATTTTTTCCTCCTATCCAGTTGAGGAGGGGGAGTGAGAGAAGTTTGATGGATATTTGGCAGCCAGCCTGTAAATATTCTCAGTTCAGTCAAAGAATGAACAGAGACAATTTCTCACAAACTGAACCTAACAATCCTAGAAAAAAAAAATCAAACAATTATTATCTCTCTTTCTATAACCGTTGTTTATCAAAATGGTTTGCTAGAGTGTACTAATCATAATGCATCACTAGTGTGAGAGGTTTTCACCTTAAGACCAATCAGGTCTTAGGTCCACTACTGTTCCTATAGGAACTGTATATTTCTTAATACTATACACAAATAATAAAGTGTCTTTCATGCCTTCTGCATCACGGAATGAGTGGTAATTACTCTCTGGTCAGGACACCTCCTGCGTCGACTCCAGCCAAGGTCACTTGTCCTTTCACCATAGATTTCTTCATAGCTGGTCAAGATAACCTCCGGGATTTGAGTCTGAAGGAATGGAAAATGGTCCCTTGCCTCTGAGGAAAATATGACTGGGGTTGAACACCAGGTTCTGCGCTCTGCAAAAGCAGAAGGTCTTAATTTTTACCAAGGAAGATGAAGTGTGTGTCTGTGAGAATTCTCAGAGCTCCAGGGCAGACAAGATGGGTTAGGGACCAGCTGGGAGTGCAACAGAACATCTTATCAACTGCCTTATCTTCTCTAGTGCTGAGATGTTGTAACCACAGAGATTTTGCCCCTCTTTTCCCTTGCATTGCAGAGCGAACGAAGAGAAAATGATACGGGAGACCAGAAGTAAGGACTGAATATCTTGGAAAGAGCTGTATTCTGTTTGGACAGTGATGGAAAGGAAAATCAGTAAATTAAGAAACCCTGAAGAGATCAGAGGTTTGAGTAGTATATTTTGAGGGATATATGTGTCACAAAAGAGCTCTTAAATGCATTTTTTAAAACCTAAGGGGAAATATCATAGTGAAGCTTCCTCTTGTTCATTTTTCTTTTTCTTTTCAGGTGAACCTAATGGCCACAAAAAAAGGGAGTTCATGGCAGCAAGACCAAGGAGGCCAATTTGAGTCCATAAGTAAGTGTGGACTCATGGCTCCCATTGCTCTTGCCTGTGCCCGTCCTTGGGAACCTTGGATGGGATGTGTTAACCCTGGGAGAAGTGAGGCCAGTGGAGATCTCTCCCCTGAGCACGTTGCCTGCAGAACCCCTTCCAGAGCCCAGCAGAAGGCCTGGCCTTTGGGCTGGCATCAGTTTGGTCAGAGGGGTGACCTCCTTTGACCAGGGACACATCCTACTCTAGCGGGGGCTGTTGCTGAGCAGGGCTTTGAGGGTCAGGCTGAAATGAACGTGCCAAGGGACAGTGAAGGGGCCTGGGAGGTTCCTCTCCACTCCTGGTGTGAGGCAGAAGGGTCTCACCCTCTCGTGGGTGGCTGTGCTCTGGTGGGACTGGGGCACCTGTGTGGTGCCTGAGTGCTGTGGCAGCTGAGGCAGCTCCCTGGCCCAGGAGAGCCTCAGTGGGCCCGAGGGTCAGGGACCCCCAGCACTGCATGGGGCTCCTGGGCCAGCTGTGGGATGTGTTCTGCCCCAGAACCTGCTCAGTGCAGCCCTGCAGTTCCTTGGGGAAAGGTCCTTGTTAAATATCCTGTCTTTGATTTTATTTTCATGTGCACCTGATGTCCAGTGTCTGTGGCTGCTGGCTGTCTGGCTCAGAAAGGTGTAGAAGCGCTATTCAAAGAGCTGAGTAAGTGTGCTGGATCCCACTGCTTGTGTCTGTGGCCATCCTGGGAACCCTTGGGATGGGATGGGATGGGATGGGATGGGATGTGTTATCCCTGGGAGAAGTGAGGCCAGTGGAGATCTCTCCCCTGAGCACGTTGCCTGCAGAACCCCTTCCAGAGCCCAGCAGAAGGCCTGGCCTTTGGGCTGGCATCAGTTTGGTCAGAGGGGTGACCTCCTTTGACAGGGACATGTTCTACTCCAGCAGGGGTGTTCCTCAGAGTTGGTAATGGTTTCAAAGACACAGCACATCCCTTCTGGGATTTCCTTTCCTTTCTTTGAGCACTAAAGGAGGAATCTCGCCCTGGGCTTAGCTACAGGGACAAAAGGCAGAAGCCTTTCTGTGCAGGTGAGTGCCAGTCCTTGCCCACACTGCCTGGAAACGGAATCCAGGCAAGCAGGAAAGAGATCCAGAGCTCTGTCCTGCATGAGGGCCCAGTGCAGTCAGATTGAGCAATCCCACCTGTCCATAAATTCCCATTTCCAAAGGCCTCCAGCCAGTCCTTTGTTACATTGCCCATCCCTGTGCAGATGCCCAGGATGCCAGGGTGCAGAGATGTCCCAGCAGGGGCTTTTTCCCAGCACAACCAGGAGAGGAAACAAAAAACCAACCAGTAGAACACCGAAGAAGAGACCTGTGGGAACCCAGAACATCCCTCTGGCAGTCCAGGATGGCCAGGACCCCTGCCAGGGGGCTCAGGAGCCCTGGCACGGAGCCCAAAACACCGGTGGATTTGATTATGACCCGTAGAGCAAATTACAAACCTTATATGAAGATCAGCAGGCCACAACAGTTTAGGTAGAATATTAGTGAAGGGGTGGAAAAGTAGATTTTGGGGTTTTTGGTATGAGGCTACAGGAGGCAAGATGGAGGGAACTGGGTGTGTCCAGCCTTTCTCCTTCTTCTTCTTGGCCTCCATCTTCTGCTGTGATGTTGGCACTTACTGATTGGTTTAGAGTAGAACGTCACTGTCTAACATAGGTGATAGGTATTGGAAAGTAATTGTAAACATTGTACACGTAGTTTTTAGTATAAAGACATAACACCGCCCTGGGGGCAGGCAGAGTGCCTGGACTGTCCTGCTGAGCTGACCTCGGCAGGGCAGGAGAAAATTTTTTATAGATAAGATAAAATAAAGAACCTAGAGACTGAGAAATTAAGAACCCTGACTCCTTCAAGCGCCGGGCTGGGAAAAGAGACTTTGAACTTTTCTTGGGGTCACTCTGAGCAGCAAGAGATCCTGAAACATTGGCATCCCTGGTGGGCTCCAAGAGGGCACCCAGGTGGGCTCTTGGCAAGCAGCCACACCACAGCCATCAGCTGCTGAAAGCCAGCCCGAGAAGGAAAGGAAACAGGCACTCTCAAGGGAAAAGTCCAGAAAGAGCATCTCGACCTCTGCTGAGATCCATTTCAAGCTCGACCCGGAAAGAGGAGGACCAGAAGCGCTCCTGGAAACCCTCACCTGCGAGCTTCTGGACGGTGACCAGGGCAAACTCTGGACCGACCGATTCAGCCTTTGGTAAGAAAAGTCAAAACTGAGCACATGGGGGGGGGACATGCTCCCAGGAACAACCCAGCATCTTGTCAGCCCTACAGGGCGTGGCAGCCACACACCCTGTGAAAATCTCTGAAAAAAGATAAACGGCCTTGAGGCCTTTATCCCCAGCAAGGGTAATGTGAGAGGCAATTTCGTGGAATTCCGCGGGGGCTGCCAGCTATCAGCAGGCAGCAGTATTCTCTCGAGGATGGGGGAAGTCATCCTGCCATCCGCAGGCGGCAGTTGCCCTTACCGACCAGGGAGGGGTAATGGTAATCCCTAGCAAACAGGTGTGGGTGGAACGGGCATCATCTCCAGAGTGCCCAGGGTCCCATGGGTCCCCAGAACTCTCAGGGAGAGGAGGGCGGAGAGGGTCGGGGAACCCGGGGCAGAGCCGCTTCTCGGCGACTGGCGAACCCGTGCCACGGCGGCGCCGGCCGGGAGCAGCCCGGGGGGGCCGCAGCGGCGGCCGTGGGGGCTGCGGAGGCCGGCGGGGGGGCCCACGGGGGCAGCGGGGCAGTCGCAGGCACAGCAGCGGCGGAGGCTATAACGCGCACGGCGGTGCCCGCGATGGCAGCAGCGGGCGGTCGGCAGCGTGCGGGGCACGGCCGGCGGCTGCGGGGGCAGCGCCGAGCGGGCCCGGGCCGGGCGGAGCGCGGGAGCGGGAGGCGCGGGGCTGGCGGCAGCGGCGGGCGCATGCGCGATGGCGGCGGCGGCGGCGGTTTCGCGCAGGGGGTGCCAAAGCCGCGCGCGAAGGGCAGAACCCGCGCGGCTGCGATGGCGGCGGCACCCGGGGAACGCGCACGGGCCGCGGCAGCCGCGCCGGGCGGGACTGAGGCGGACGGGACGGGACGGGACGGCTGCAGCGTCCCTGCGACCGCCGCGGAGCGCGGCAGGCGCCCGCTGATGACGCACAAACCCGGCAGCCGGAGCGGGGCGGGTTTTTCCCAGTGCGCAGACGCGGCTCGGACGCGGCCGAGCGGGGAGCGGGGCAGCGCCGGTGTCGGTCACGGGCACAGGGGGCGTTCCCCAGACCGCGCCTGCGCCGAGAGAAGCGCCGGGGAGGCGCGGTCGGGGCGGGGGCAGCCGCACTCCCGTGAAGGCACCGGGGCGGTCTGGGTGCAGGGGGTGCCCGAGGGACCGGCCCTGCTCCGGTCCCGCGGCAGCGGGCACGCAGCCAGCCCCGGCAGCCGGCACACAGTTTCAGCCTCCATCAGAATCTCCAGCGGGAGATTTTTCGCGGGTGCAGCGCATGTTGTGTGAGGCGCACCGAGCTCCGCAACAGCCCGGTCCCACAGGAGTGACGGAAACAGCATTTACCAGATGATCAGGCTTCAGATGCAAAAGATGGACACGTGAAAAAGCTGTCCAAAATCAGTGTAAAGTGAGGAAGCACACAGGCTTTTTCCCAAGATACAGAAAAAAAGGGGAAACCAGTGCAAATCAGTGGTATTCCAAATATGAGGTAGATGGAAATCTTCTATTGTGAAAAATGCCTCTCAGGGAGGGAAACCACCGTAGAAGGATAGAAGTATTAGTAATGATTCAATTACCTGAAATGTCTCTGAAGACAGAGCATTTGAGAAATATAAGTCAAATCCTATCTGTGGGGTCACCAGCTGATTCTCCAGTGGTCCAGAGTTTTGTTGGTATTGAGTTTGTAACCTTTGTTATTTTTGGATTTTATAGGTGATACTGATAAATGAGGATTGTTACTAAACCTATATTAATACTTTAAAAAAGTTGTCATAACCCCTTCAAACACTTCCTGTTGAGAAGTTGATTTTATAAGGAGAATTCTCAGAATTTATAAGAATTATGATCAAGGTCTTGTTGTAATATTTACAGCCAGCTTTCATGTGTTTCACTGTCTCTGTGTGATCATCTACAAGAGACGTGTCTCTTCAGAATCTTGTCTTTTTGTTTCTTAACTACTCATGTTTTTTGGGTTTCTTTTAAATCCAGATTGCCAGTTTCATGGTTTTCTTCAGTTATTATTTCTTCAGTTATGGTGATGCTTTTTAAAGTGTTTGTTTACAGACAGTTTGGTGACCCAAACCCACCAAAGGGATATTCCTGGCCACAAGGCATCATGCTCAGCAAAACAAGGGGGGAGAAGAAGGAGAAGGTGAAGGACATTTGGAGTGATGGCTACTTCCAAGCAGCCGTTCCAGTGAAGCAGACTCTCATGAGAAAATTCTTGGAAAGATGCAGGGATCAGGATAGCTGATAGACTCTGTGTAAGCTCTGATCAGCAATAACAAAAACGTCTCTCTCTTGTTAACCCTGTGTTTTGCACAAATCCAAAACATAGGACAACTCAAATGGGAATAGTCTGGAAAATAGGCTGGCAGTTTTCCAGCTGTCTCTACATACCATGTATACGTGATGAATTTATTATTTTTTAAGGCTAAGCTCCATTAAGGATTTGGTTGGAGGCTCCTCTTCTGTGCATTTCTTCCCTGCCCTGGCAATAAAGGACCCAGTTCTACTGTAGCACGCTAATCTAGTCCTTACATCCTTCATGTACCAGCTGTTTGAATCTATAGTCACGGTCTCTAGCAGGATAGGAGGAGAAAGCCTTTGCTCCTAGGTGATCTTTCAAACACTTCCAGCCCTGCTGCCTTTCCTCTTTTGTTTTTCAGCCCAGGGCCTCTATTGCAGTCTCCTTTAGAGCCCCAGAGTTTTACTTGGACTTCATTTAAGTTTGGAAATGAACTGCCAGTTTATTTGTTTATGTAAGATGTTATTTAAGGCACAAGAAAAGCTCTCTTTCATTCTTTCCGAAGAATCCCTTCTGGAAGACTTTTGTTCTCATCTCTAATTCAAGAATACTTTACCCATGGGTGATAGTTTCCTGTCTAAGTGTTCAAAAAATAATTGTAAAGCTACAAATTGTAAAGCTGTTCTGTTTGTGGCTACCGTACCTCTTTGTGTGGCCTTCTAGCAGAAAGAGGATTATTTTATTCAGAGAGGCGTTTTCCCTAGAGCTGCCGAACTAGTCCTCAGAACGGTGAGGAGTTGTTTTCCAAACGAGAGCCTTTTTATTTACATTTTCATGATTTTATAATATGGTAGTGCAGTTAATAACATCATGATGCATCATAGCAAAGTAATGAGACAAAAGGAACTACCCCTTTGATGTGACATCAGGTATATGGGTTTGAATTCAGAGGAGATTTGTAAATTGTGGAAAACATTGGACTCACTGCTGTGCATAAACGAGCAAGTATTGTGTAAAAAACTCATTTATTCTGAAATAACAAATTTAGCCTGGATTGTTTTAGCTATAGTGGATTTTTGCTAATAAAAGCATGAAAATGTGAACGAAATATAGCCTCAATTTTCCAGATGACTGACTATGCCATAGGGCTGGAGCTTGTGACGTTAGTGTCTCTCTTGGGTCAGTTTCTGGTTCTTTTTCAGTTACATCTTTTATATACATATATTTTTGTAAAACTAATGACAGTAAGACCCCAGTGCATCTTAGAAAGACATCCACTCACTTTTTACAAAAGGATAGATATTTTCCCCTTTCAGATTTTTCTAAAATTGAAGAATAATCAGCACATTTTATTGTGTACCAGCTTTCTGTTTTGGTCTTCATTTTCTTATACAGCAGCTTCTGCAGATTATCTTGGAAGGCTTAAGGTCACAAATAATAATGTTGTAGGTTTGTGAAATGTTTTCAAATATCTAAATTACAGTGGTGACTTTGTGTTTGTAAAGCATGTTCAACCATGTAGATATTAACACCTCCTGCTGTTTTTATTAATCACATTGATGCTGGTCATATATAAATAATTCATCCCATTCTTCTTGTATTATTCCTTCAAATCTGTGGTTTTATATAATTCAAATTTTATTCAGATTTGTGTCAAAAGAATGTAACTTTGTTGCAAAGCCAAGCACCTGCAAGTGGAAAATGCCATTTTTATGGCTGTTGGTGCAATATTAATTCAGCTCCTTTCTGCATTAAGCTGGGGGGCTGAGTGATGTCCTGGGAAAAAAACAGTATCCAAGGAGTAATGAAAATTGTGCCACAATGTGTAGACATGTGCAGCAAGGAGAGAATTCAATTTACACTGTCAACTCGATAAGTCTGGCATTTCTCAGCGTTCAAGAGCTTGACTTCGGAACCCCAGTGTGCTTGTGAGGTTTGCTATTGCGGGAAATTCCTAATTTCCTTTAGGACAGCTGTGATAGACTGGACTACTGAAAACCTCTTGCCTGACAGTGTCACTCAGAGACATTTTGGAGACTTGAGTTCTTAAACTCAATTTGGAGACTGGAGTTTTTAAGCTCAATTTTGGAGACTTGAGTTCCTAAACTAAACAGCTGCTCCCCCTGAGCTGCCAGACTCTCCATGTATTAGTTTGCTGCTAATGCCAAAGGGGGAGAGCGTCTATTGATACAATTTCTTATTGACTGATCAGACTGTAGCCTAGTGTCCAGAGGTATGGATTTCTGTGTGCTGGAGGGCTGCAGTAAGTGCTGAGCTGTCACCAGCTGAAAATGGGATCATCTAACTGGCAGGCTTAGTTAGGTTGTATTTCCACTTACATAATATGTGGCAGGAATATTTTTAATGCAGAATCCAAAAAATGCAAAACACAGAGAAATCAAACTCTGGTCTTTAGTATAAAGGAGCTTAAAGATAGTTTTTAACCTGGAGCAGAGAATTCCCGCCAGGATTAGAGAGTTTCCACTGGGATCACAGAATTCCTGCTGCGATCAGAGAGTTCCTACCTGGAACAGAGAATTCCCACAGAATTCCCATCTGGAACCAGAGAATTTCCATCTGGAACCAGAAAATTCCTGCTGGGATCACAGAATTCCCTCCAGGATCACAGAATTCCCACCTGGATTAGAGAATTTCCACCTGGAGCAGAGAATTCCCACTGGGATGAGAGATTCCCTTTATAATTCCCAGTGGGATCAGAGAATTCCCACAGAATTCCCGCCTGGAATTCCCACCTGGAGCAGAGAATTCCCATTGAATTCCCATTGGGATCAGAGAATTTCCACCAGGATCAGAGAATTCCCAGTGGGATCAGAGAATTCCCTCCTGGAGCAGAAAATTCCCACCCGGAGCAGAAAATTCCTGCAGAATTCCTGCCTGGATCTGAGAATTCCCACCTGGAAGAGGGAATTCCCACTGAATTCCCATTGGGATCAGAAAATTCCCATTAATTTCCACCAGAATCAGAGAATTCCCAGTGGGATCAGAGAATTCCCTCCTGGAGCAGATAATTCCTATAAAATTCCCACTGGGAGCACAGAATTCCCACTGGGATCTGACCCTTCCCGTTGAATTCCCAGTGGAATTTCCAATTTTCCAATGAAAACTGGGAATTCCCACATTTCCAGCCCAGTTTTCCTGAATTTCCAGCCCGATTTTCCCACAGGAATTGGTAATTCCAGCCAGTTTTCTCAAATTTCCATCCCAGGTTTTCCCACAGGGATTGGGAATTCCCACATTTCCAGCACCTCTTTTTAATCAGAATTGGGAATTCCCAAATTTCCAGCCCTGTTTTCCAGGAAAATTGGGAATTCCCACGTTTCCAGCCGGGTTTTCCCACAGGAATTGGAAATTACCACATTTCCAGCCCTAGTTTTCCCAGATTTCCAGCCCAGTTTTTCCATGAAAATTGGGAATTCCCAGATTTCCAGCCCGGTTTTCCAGCAGGGATTGGGAATTCCCACATTTCCAGCCCTGGTTTTCTATGAAAATTGGAAATTCCAGCCATTTTTTCCCAAATTTCCAGCCAATTTTCCCAGATTTCCAGCCCGGTTTCCCAGATTTCCAGCCAAGTTCTCCCGCAGGATTTGGAATTACAGCCACTTTTCCCACACATTTCCAGCCTGATTTTCCAATGAAAAATGCCCTGGTTTGCCAGGAAAATTGGGAATTCCCACATTTCCAGCCGGGTTTTCCAGCAGGGATTGGAAAATCCCAAATTTCCAGCTCATCTTTTCCATGAAAATTGGGAATTCCCACATTTCCAGCCCAGTTCTCCCATGGGAAAATGTGGGGGGAAAAAGGAAAAATGGGGAAAAAAGGGGGAGGAAAGAGAAAACTGGGAAAAAAGGAAAAATGGTTGGGAAAAGGGAAAAAATTGGAAAAAGTGTTGGGGAAAACAGGGGAAAAAAGGGGGAAAAGGAAAAAAGAGGGAAAAATGTGGGGAAAAATAGAAAAATGGGAAAGGGGTTGGGAAAAAATGAGGGGGAAAGGGGAAAAAAGGGGGAAAAAATTGAGAGAAGGTGAAAAAATTAAGGAAAAAAAGGGGGAAAAGGGAAGAAAAAAGGGGAAAAATGGGGGAGAAAAGGAAAGGAGTAGGACAAATGGGAGAAAGGGGAAATGGGGAAAAAAGGGGCAAAAATTGGAGAAAAATTGAGGGAAAAAGGGAAAAAAGGAAAAAATGAGGGAAGGGAATAAAATGGGGTAAAGGGGGGAATTGGGAAAAATGTGAAAACATGGGAAACAAAGAGGGAAAATGAGCGTGGAAAAGGGAAAAAATAGGGGGAAAAGAGAAAAAAATGAAAAAAGAGGGGGAAAAAGGGTTGGCAAAAAGGGCGGGAAAAGGAAAAATTTGAAAAAATGGAAAAATGGGGGGAAAATGGAAGAAGAAGGGAAAAAAGTTGGAAAAAAGGGAAAAGATTGCAAAAAACATGAGAAAAAAGGGGGGGGGAAATTGGGAAAAGGGAAAAATGTGGGGAAGAGGGGGAAAGAAGGGAGAAAAGGGGGGAAAAATGGGAAAAGGATTGGGGAAGAAAGTGGAGGAGAAACCAGGAAAATAGGGGAAAATTAGGAGAAAAAAGGGGGGGAAGTGAGAAAAAGGGGGAAAGGGGAGGAAAAAAGTGGGGCAAAAAAAGCAAAAAAATTGAAAAAAAAGAGGGAAAAAAGAGAAAATTAGTAAAAAACGTAAAAGAATGAGGAAAGAAAAAAGGAAAAAATTGGGGAAAAATGGGGGGAAAAGGGGGAAAAAGATTGGGGAAAAAAGTGGAGGGAGAAGGAGGAAAATTTGGGAGAAAAAGGGAAAAATTTCGAAGAAAAAGGAGCAAATTACAAAAAATAGTGGGGAAAAGAAATAAAGGGGGAGGAGAGAAAAAAAGGGGGAAAATGGACAAAAAGAGGGAAAAAAGGAGGAAAAAATGGGGGAAAAAGGGAAAAAATGAGGGGAAAAGGGGCAAAAAATGGGGGAAAAAGGGGAAAAATGAGGGGGAAAAAGGGAAAAATTAGGGAAAAAATGGGGGGAAAGTGGGGAAAGGGAAAAAATTGGGAAAAGTGGAGGGGAAAATGGAAAAAAAAAGGAAAAAAATGGGAAAAAAGATGAGGAAAATTCAGGAGGTGAATTGGAACATTCTGGAACATTCCAGGGCCGGTGCTGGCGCTGCTGGAGGCGAGCGCTGCTGGAGGCTCAGCCCGAGGCGCGGCAGCAGCTGAGGGGGGCCCTGAGCGGCCTCGGGGCCGCTGATCCCGAGGAGCTCCTGCAGGTCTGCGGGGAGCACCTGAGGAACCACGACAAGGTGGGAAATTCGGGGATTTGGGGGATTTTGGGGGATTTTTTTTTGATTTTTTGGGAATTTTGGGGGTTTCTGTGAGGGCCTGAGCGGCCTTGGAGCCGCCGAGCCCTCAGAGCTCCTGGAGTGCTGTGGGGAGAGCCTGAGGGGGCATCCCAAGATCAGGATTTTGGGGGATTTTTTTTGAGTTTTTGGGAATTTGGGGAATTTTTGGGGACTTTTTTTTAATTTTTGGGATTTTTGGGGGAATTTTTGGGGATTTTTTGGGAATTCCCATGAGGGCCTGAGCGGCCTCAGAGCCGCCGAGCCCTCAGAGCTCCTGGAGTGCTGTGGGGAGAGCCTGAGGGTGCACCACAAGGTGGGGATTTTGGGGGATATTTTGGGGATTTTTTAGGAATTCTGGGGATTTTAGGGATTTTCTGGGAATTTTCTGGGAATTTTGGGAGATTTTTTTGCAATATTTTGGGAATTTTTTTGGGGAATTTTTGGGGACTTTGGGGATTTCTGTGAGGGCCTGAGCGGCCTTGGAGCCAGCGAGCCCTCAGAGCTCCTGGAGCGCTGTGGGGAGAGCCTGAGGGTGCACCACAAGGTGGGGATTTTGGGGCTTTTTTGGGAATTTTCTAGGATTTCTTCGCATTTTGGGGTTTTTTTGGAGGTTTTTGAGATTTTTGGGGGATTTTTTTGGGGATTTTTTGTGAATTTCTGTGAGGGCCTGAGCGGCCTCGGAGCCACCGAGCCCTGAGAGCTCCTGCAGTGCTGCTGGGAGTACCTGAGGAACCACGACAAGGTTGGGATTTTGGGGGATTTTTGGGGATTTTTTGGATTTTTCTGAGGGTTTTTTTTCATTTTTTTGGGATTTTGTTTGGATTTTTTTGGAATTTTCTTGAGGCCCTGAGTGGCCTCAGAGCTACCGAGCCCTCAGAGCTCCTGGAGTGCTGTGGGGAGAGCCTGAGGGTGCACCACAAGGTGGGGATTTTGGGGCTTTTTTGGGAATTTTCTAGCATTTCTTGGCATTTTGGGGTTTTTTGGAGGTTTTTGAGGTTTTTTGGGGATTTTTTTTGATTTTTTGGGGGTTTCTGTGAGGCCCTGAGCGGCCTCGGAGCCGCCGAGCCCTCAGAGCTCCTGCAGGTCTGCGGGGAGAGCCTGAGGAATCACGACATGGCGGGGATTTTGGGGGATTTTTTTTTATTTTTCTGGGGTTTTTTTTCATTGTTTTGGGATTTTTTTGGATTTTTTGGGAATTTTCGTGAGGGCCTGAGCGGCCTCAGAGCCGCCGAGCCCTCAGAGCTCCTGGAGTGCTGTGGGGAGACCTTGAGGGTGCATGACAAGGTCAGAATTCTGGGGATTTTTTGGGAGTTTTTGGGAATTTTGGCAGATTTTCTGGGATTTTTTTGGCATTTTCTGGGACTTTTTGAGAATTTTTGGGATTTTTTGGGAATTTCTGTGAGGGCCTGAGCGGCCTCGGAGCTGCGGAGCCCTCAGAGCTCCTGCAGTGCTGCAGGGAGAACCTGAGGCACCATGACAAGATCAGAATTTTGGGGCTTTTTGGGGAATTTTCTAGGAATTTTGGGGATTTTGGGGTTTGTTTTGGAGGTTTTTGAGGGGTTTTTGGGGATTTTGAGGATTTGTGGGAGGCCCTGAGTGGCCTCGGGGCCGCTGATCCCAAGGAGCTCCTGGAGTGCTGCGGGGAGAACCTGAGGAACCATGATAAGGTGGGAAATTCGGGGATTTTGGGGATTTTTGGGGATTTTTTGGGGATTTTTTTGGGAATTTTTGGGGATTTTTTGGGGATTTTTTTTGGAATTTTTGGGGATTTTTTGGGCATTTCTGTGAGGGCCTGAGTGGCCTCGGGGCCACCGAGCCCTCAGAGCTCCTGGAGCGCTGCGGGGAGAGCCTGAGGGGGCATCTCAGGGTGGGGATTTTGGGGGATTTTCTGGGAATTTTTTAGGAATTCTGGGCATTTTGGGAATGTTTGGGGAGTTTTCTGGGAATTCGGGGGATTTTGGGGATTTTTTGAATTTTTTGGGGGGAATTTTTTTGGGTATTTTGGGATTTCTGGGAGGCCCTGAGCAGCCTTGGAGCCATTGAGCCCTCAGAGCTCCTGAGGCTGCACCACAGGGTGGGAATTCCTGATTGTCTGGGGATTGTCTGGGGATTTTTGGGAATTCTTGGGAAATTTGGGGAATTTTGGGGATTTTGGGGGAATTTTCTGGGGATTTTTGGCAATTTTCTGGGGATTTTGGGGATTTTTGGGAGGCCCTGAGCGGCCTTGGAGGCACCAATCCTGAGGAGCTCCTGGAGTGCTGAGGGTGCATTGCAAGGTTGGGATGTTGGGAAATTTTGGGGATTTTTTTGGGACTTTTTGGCATTTTTTGGGGAATTTTCTGGGATTTTTGGGGCATTTTCTGGGATTTAAAAAAAAATTGGTTTTCATTTTTAGGGAATTTTTGGGATTTGGGGGGGATTTTTTTGTTTGTTTTCCCTTTTCTGGAATTTTCCAGGATTTTTGGGGATTTTGGGGGAATTATGGAGATTTGGGGGATTATTAAAGGAATTCCTGTGATTTTTCTGGGCATTTTGAAGGATTTTTAAGATTTTTAGGGAATTTGCTGGGTAACTGGGGGTATGTTTGGGGATTTTTTGGGAATTTGGGGGGAATTTTCGGGGGATTTTTTGGGGAATTTTAAGGATTTGTTGGGAATATTTCAGCGTTTTCTGCAGATTTTGCGGTGATTTTTTTAGAATTTTTTGGGAATATTTCGGAGTTTTCTGAGGATTTGGGGTTTTTTTTGGGGGGGGGATTTTCTGGGATTTTTGTGGGAATTTTTGTGGGAATCTTCAGGGATTTTTTAGGAATTTTCTGGGGCATTTCTGGGGATTTTTCAGATTTTTTTTTGTGAATGTTCTGGGGATTTTTTGGGGGATTTTTGAGGATTTCTCAGTTTTTTGGGGAATTGCAGCTACTCCCCTGACCCCAAACCCCCAAACCTCTGTGGATGCCATCCCAAATTCCCAATTTTTGGGTTTTTGGGTGATTGCAACCACGGCGCTCAGGGTGGTCAAAATCAGTGGGCAGTGGGCAGCGATTTTGGCCACCGTGGGTGCCGTGGTTGGCAAGGCCGCGGCCAACGACGCCATCGCTCTGGGGGCACACGAGATCAGCAGGGCCAAGGTGAGAAATTCCAAATTCCCTAAATTCCCAAATCCCAAAATTCCCAATCCCAACGACGCCATCGCTCTGGGGGCACACGAGATCAGCAGGGCCAAGGTGAGAAATTCCAAATTCCCTAAATTCCCAAATCCCAAAATTCCCAATCCCAACGACGCCATCGCTCTGGGGGCACACGAGATCAGCAGGGCCAAGGTGAGAAATTCCAAATTCCCTAAATTCCCAAATCCCAAAATTCCCAATCCCAACGACGCCATCGCTCTGGGGGCACACGAGATCAGCAGGGCCAAGGTGAGAAATTCCAAATTCCCTAAATTCCCAAATCCCAAAATTCCCAATCCCAACGACGCCATCGCTCTGGGGGCACACGAGATCAGCAGGGCCAAAGTGAGAAATTCCAAATTCCCTAAATTCCCAAATCCCAAAATTCCCAATCCCAACGACGCCATCGCTCTGGGGGCACACGAGATCAGCAGGGCCAAAGTGAGAAATTCCAAATTCCCTAAATTCCCAAATCCCAAAATTCCCAATCCCAACGACGCCATCGCTCTGGGGGCACACGAGATCAGCAGGGCCAAAGTGAGAAATTCCAAATTCCCTAAATTCCCAAATCCCAAAATTCCCAATCCCAACGACGCCATCGCTCTGGGGGCACACGAGATCAGCAGGGCCAAGGTGAGAAATTCCAAATTCCCTAAATTCCCAAATCCCAAAATTCCCAATCCCAACGACGCCATCGCTCTGGGGGCACACGAGATCAGCAGGGCCAAGGTGAGAAATTCCAAATTCCCTAAATTCCCAAATCCCAAAATTCCCAATCCCAACGACACCATCGCTCTGGGGGCACACGAGATCAGCAGGGCCAAGGTGAGAAATTCCAAATTCCCTAAATTCCCAAATCCCAAAATTCCCAATCCCAACGACGCCATCGCTCTGGGGGCACACGAGATCAGCAGGGCCAAGGTGAGAAATTCCAAATTCCCTAAATTCCCAAATCCCAAAATTCCCAATCCCAACGACGCCATCGCTCTGGGGGCACACGAGATCAGCAGGGCCAAGGTGAGAAATTCCAAATTCCCTAAATTCCCAAATCCCAAAATTCCCAATCCCAACGACGCCATCGCTCTGGGGCACACGAGATCAGCAGGGCCAAAGTGAGAAATTCAAATTCCCTAAATTCCCTATTTAACTACTTCCCAAAATTCCCTATCCCAACGACGCCATCGCTCTGGGGGCACACGAGATCAGCAGGGCCAAAGTGAGAAATTCCAAATTCCCTAAATTCCCAAATCCCAAAATTCCCAATCCCAACGACGCCATCGCTCTGGGGGCACACGAGATCAGCAGGGCCAAGGTGAGAAATTCCAAATTCCCTAAATTCCCAAATCCCAAAATTCCCAATCCCAACGACGCCATCGCTCTGGGGCACACGAGATCAGCAGGGCCAAAGTGAGAAATTCCAATTCCTAAATTCCCAAATCCCAAAATTCCCAATCCCAACGACGCCATCGCTCTGGGGGCACACGAGATCAGCAGGGCCAAGGTGAGAAATTCCAAATTCCCTAAATTCCCAAATCCCAAAATTCCCAATCCCAACGACGCCATCGCTCTGGGGCACACGAGATCAGCAGGGCCAAGGTGAGAAATTCCAAATTCCCTAAATTCCCAAATCCCAAAATTCCCAATCCCAACGACGCCATCGCTCTGGGGGCACACGAGATCAGCAGGGCCAAAGTGAGAAATTCAAATTCCCTAAATTCCCAAATCCCAAAATTCCCAATCCCAACGACGCCATCGCTCTGGGGGCACACGAGATCAGCAGGGCCAAGGTGAGAAATTCCAAATTCCCTAAATTCCCAAATCCCAAAATTCCCAATCCCAACGACGCCATCGCTCTGGGGGCACACGAGATCAGCAGGGCCAAAGTGAGAATTCCAAATTCCCTAAATTCCCAAATCCCAAAATTCCCAATCCCAACGACGCCATCGCTCTGGGGGCACACGAGATCAGCAGGGCCAAGGTGAGAAATTCCAAATTCCCTAAATTCCCAAATCCCAAAATTCCCAATCCCAACGACGCCATCGCTCTGGGGGCACACGAGATCAGCAGGGCCAAGGTGAGAAATTCCAAATTCCCTAAATTCCCAAATCCCAAAATTCCCAATCCCAACGACGCCATCGCTCTGGGGGCACACGAGATCAGCAGGGCCAAGGTGAGAAATTCCAAATTCCCTAAATTCCCAAATCCCAAAATTCCCAATCCCAACGACGCCATCGCTCTGGGGGCACACGAGATCAGCAGGGCCAAGGTGAGAAATTCCAAATTCCCTAAATTCCAAATCCCAAATTCCCAATCCCAACGACGCCATCGCTCTGGGGCACACGAGATCAGCAGGGCCAAGGTGAGAAATTCCAAATTCCCTAAATTCCCAAATCCCAAAATTCCCATCCCAAATCCAAGGTAATCCCTGATCCCAAATCCCATAATTTTCTGGATTTTTCCCCCAATTTTCCCCATATTTTCCCCCACATGTTTCCCCAAATTTTTCACTCAATTTTCCCGTAATTTTCCTGTAATTTCCCCCATAATTTTCCCCTGTTTTTCCCAGATTCTTCCCAGAATTTCCCCTGATTTTTGCCTGATTTTTGCTCGTAATTTTCTCAACTTTTCCCCGAATTTCCCCAATTTTTCCCCATAATTTCCCCAAATTATCCCCAAATTTCCCCTGTTATTTTCTCAAATTTTCTGTGATTTTCCCCCATATTTTCCCCTATTTTTCCCTGATTTTTTCCCTGGATTTTTCCTGGTATTTTTCCCATATTTTTCCCTGAATTTTCCACGATTCTTCCCAGAATTTCCCCATATTTTCCCTGTATTTTCCCTTGAATTTTCCCAGTATTTTCCTGATTTTTCCCTGTATTTTTCCCATATTTTCCCAATTTTTCCCCAAGTATTAATATAATTTTCCCGTATATTTCCCTGACTTTTCCCTGAATGCTTCCCCTAATTTTCCTGCATTTTTCCCATAATTTCCCCAAATTTTCCCATGTTTTGCCCCGATTTTCCCCCAGTTTTTCCCCTGAATTTTTCCCCAATTTTTTATAATTTCCCCAAATTTTCCCTATACTTTTCCCATGATTTTCCTGACTTTTCCCCAGATTTTCCCCATAATTTCCCCTATATTTTTCCCCGATTTTAGCCCGTAATTTTCTCAATTTTTCCCTGTAATTTCCCTGTATTTTCCCAAAATGTTCCCCATATTTTTCCCATATTTTCCCTGAATTTTCCCCAATTTTCCCCCATATTTACCCCCTATTTTTCCCTGAATTTTCCCTGATTTTTGCCTGATTTTTGCTTGTAATTTTCTCAGTTTTCCCCAAATTTTCCCCTGATTTTTCCCCTAATTTTCCCCAAATGTTCCCTGAATTTTCCTGTATTTTCCCCTGAATTTCCCATATTTTTCCCCAATGTTTTGTGTAGTTTCCCCAAATTTTTCTCAAATTTTCCTGTATTTTCTCTTGAATTTCCCCTTTTTTTCCCCCTGAATTTTTGCCTGAATTTTCCTGTGTTTACCCCCATTTTTTCCCATATTTTCCCTGAATTTTCCCTGTATTTTCCCCTGACTTTCCCCGAGGTTTTCCCGATTTTTCCCCAATTTCCCCCAATTTTTCCTGTATTTTCCATGAATTTTCCCACCTTTCCCCCCATTTTCCCCCATAATTCCCCTGAATTTCCCCAAATTTTCCCCTTATTTTTCCCATAATTTCTTCAGATTTTCCATGATTTTCCCCCTAATTTTCCCCAATATTCCCCCTATTTTTCCTGTACTTTCCCCATAATTTCCCCAAATTTCCCAGAATTTTCCCCTGAATTTTTCCCCAAATTATCCCCATAATTTCCTCAAATTTTCCCTGAATTTTTCCCTGAATTTCCCCAAATTTTCTCCAACTTCCCCCATATTTTTCTTGTATTTTCCCCAATTTTTTCCCCATATTTTTCCCCTGAATTTTCCCTGAATTTTTCTGGTATTTCTCCCAGAATTTCCCCATATTTTCCCTGACTATTCCACCAAATTTCCCCAGATTTTCCCAGTGTTTTCCGCAAATTTTTCCCCACATTTTCCCCAAATTTCCCCCATCATTTTTATTTACTCGTAATTTTCCCCAAATTTTCCCCATAATTAACTTGAATTTTCCCTGAATTTTCCCCATAATTTCCTCAAATTTTCTCCAAAATTTTCCCCATAATTTCCTTGAATTTTCGCCATATTTTCCCTACATTTTCCCTGAATTTTTCCCAAATTTTTCCCTTTATTTTCCCCCATTTTTGCCCACTTTTCCCCCAAATTTTCTCCAATTTTCCCCCAAATTTTCCCTGAATTTCCCCAAATTATCCCCATAATTTCCCCAGATTTTCCACGCTTCTTCCCATATTTTTCCATGATTTTTCCCCCAATTTTCCCCATAATTCCCCTGAATTTCCCCATATTTTTTCCATAATTTCCCCAAATTTCCCCCGCATTTTCCCCATAATTTCCCTCTCTTTTCCCCCGAATTTTCCCCAAATTATCCCCATAATTTCCCTCTCTTTTCCCCCAAATTTTCCCCAAATTTTCCCCCATATTCCCCCGATTTTTCCTGTATTTTCCCCACATTTTCCCGATTTTTCTGCCCATTTTTCCCCACATTTCCCCTGTCATTTTCCCTGAATTTTCCCCGGATTTTCCCCAATTTTTTCCAGTATTTTCCCCATAATTTCCCCGACTTTTCCCCCATTTTCCCCCAAATTTTCCCACCATTTTCTCCACATTTTTCCTATAATTTACCCGTAATTTTCTTGTATTTTCCCCAAATGCTCCCCATATTTTCCCTGAATTTCCCAGCATTTTCCCTGAATTTCCCCCAATTTTTCCCGTAATTTTCTCTGAATTTCCCCCATATTTTCCTCAAATTATCCCCAAATTTTCCCCATAATTCCCCCGAATTTTCCCCAAATTTTCCCCCGAATTTTCCCCAATTTTCCCCATAATTGCCCCGAATTTTCCCCATGATTCCCCCGTATTTTCCCCAAATTTTCCCCGAATTTTCCCCATAATTTCCCAACATTTTCCCCATAATTTCCCCGAATTTTCCCCATAATTCCCCCGAATTTTCCCAAAATTTTCCCCGTAATTTCCCCGAATTTTCTCCATAATTTCCCCAAATTTTCCCAAAATTTTCCCCATAATTTCCCCCAGATTTTCCACGATTTTTCCTCTAATTTTCCCCAACTCTTCCCATATTTTTCCATGATTTTCCCCCAATATTCCCTCTATTTTTCCTGTACTTTCCCCATAATTTCCCCAAATTTTCCCCGTATTTTCCCCATAATTCCCCAAAATTTCCCCATAATTTCCCCATATTTTCCCCATAATTCCCTGTAATTTTCCTTATATTTTCCCCATAATTGCCCCACATTTTCCCCAATTTTCCGGTGTTGCAGGACGCGCAGCGGCAGCTGCAGGAGGCGGCGGGGGCGCTGCCGGTGGAGCTGGGCCGGCGCTTCCTGCGCGGGTGATGGAGGAGCTGCTGCGGCTGCGGCCCCCGCGGCGCCGCCCCGCCCCGGCCTCGTGCGCGCCCGACGGTGAGAGGGGAAAGGGGGAACAATCCGGGAAAAAATCCGAATTAATCCGGGAATGAATGTGGGAATGATGGGGAAAATCTGGGAAATTATCTGGGAATTAATCTGGGAAAATACAGGAATTATTCTGGGAATGAATGTGGGAATGATGGGGAAAATCTGGGAAATTATCTGGGAATTAATCTGGGAAAATACAGGAATTATTCTGGGAATGAATGTGGGAATGATGGGGGAAATGGAGGAGCTGCTGCGGCTGCGGCCCCCGCGGCGCCGCCCCGCCCCGGCCTCGTGCGCGCCCGCGCCGACCTCGCCGCGGCCGACGGTGAGACCACAGAAATGGGAATTCATCTGGGAATTCATCTGGGAATTCATCTGGGAATTAACCCTGGAAAATGTGGGAAATAATCTGGGAATTAATGCGGGAAAATCTGGGAATTAATGCGGGAAAATCTGGGAATTAATCTGGGAAAATCTGGGAATTAATGCGGGAAAATGTGGGAATTAATCTGGGAAAATCTGGGAATTAATGCGGGAAAATCTGGGAAAATCTGGGGATATTCTGGGAATTAATTCAGGAAAAGAAGGGAATAAAGATGGGAAATTATGGGAATTTTTCTGGGAAATTTGGGAAATTATTCCAGGAATTAGTGTGGGAAATAATCTGGAAAAATCCAGGAAAAAGTCCTGGAAAATCTGGGAATTAAGCCTGGAAAATGTGGGAATTAATCCTGGAAATTATGGGAAAATGCGGGAATTAATTCAGGAAAATCTGGAAATTGATTCAGGAAAATATGGGAATTAATACAGGAATTATGCTGGGAATTAATCCTGGAAAATCTGGGAATTAATCTGAGAAAATCACAGAATTAATCCGGGAAAATGCAGGAATGAATCCGGGAAATTATGGGAAATAATTCCGGAAAATATGGGAAATAATCTGGGAATTAATCTGGGAAAATCTGGGAATAAATCCTGGAAAATCCAGGAATTAATCCAGGAAAATATGGGGGAAATAATCTGGGGATTAAACTGGGAATTATGGGGAAAATATTGGAAATTAATCTGGGGATTAAACTGGGAATTATGGGGAAAATAGGGGAAATAATCTGGGAATCAATGGAGGAAAATAGGGGAATTGATTTGGGAATTAATCTGGGAATTAATCCTGGAAAATGTGGGAATGTCTGGGAATTAATCTGTGAAAATCCAGGAATTAATCTGTGAAAATCTGAGAATTAATGCTGGAAAATCTGGGAAAAAAATCAGAATTAATGCAGGAATTAATCTGGGAATTATGGGGAAAGTATGGGAAATAATCTGGGAATTAAGGGGAAAATAGGGGAAATAATCTGGGAATTATTCCAGGAAAATGGGGAAAAAATGGGAATTAATACGGGAATTATTGCAGGAAAATGTGGGAATTAATCTGTGGATTAATCTGGGAGAATTACAGGAAATATTCTGGGAATTAATCTGGGAAAATCCAGGAATGACAGACAGTCTTCAGGGAATTATTTGGGAATTACAGGAAAATCTGGGAATTAATCCAGGAAAGTGGAAAAAAAAAAAAAAGGAAAATATTTTTTGGAATTTTTGGGGATTTAAGGCTGGGATTTTGGGATTTTTTGGAATGTTGGGATTTGGAGCTGGAATTTTGGGATTTTTTGGGATTTGGGGCTGGAATTTTGGGATTTGGGGTTGGGAATTTTGGGATTTGTTGGGATTTGGGGTTGGGTGTTCCGTATTTTTGATCCTTTTCCTGTATTTTTCCCCAGGTTTTCGGGATGGTTCCGTTCCTGAGCTCCATCCTGGGGACGCTGCTGCCCCTGCTGGGAACGGCCCGGGCCGACTCCATGAAATGCACCCTCTGCTATGGTAAAAATGACATTCAAAACTGGAAAATTCCCCCAAAAATTCCCAAAAAACCCTGAAAAATTGCCCCGAAATCCCCCAAAATTCCCTGAAAAACCCTGGAAAATTTCCCCAAAATACCCCAAAAATCCCCTGAAAATTAATGCAAAATCCCCCCAAATTCCCCCCAAAATCCCCCCAAAAATTCCCTGAAAAACCCTGGAAAAGTCCACCATAATACCCAAAAATCCCCTGAAAATTAACAAAAAAAACTCCCCAAATTCCCCCCAAAATCCCCCAAAAAATTCCCTGAAAAACCCTGGAAAATTCCCCAAAATGCCCCCAAAAAACCCTGGAAAATTCCCCCAAAATACACCCAAATTCCTTGAAAATTAACAAATAAATCCCCCCAAAATTCTCTGAAAAACCCTGGAAAATTCCCCCAAAATCCCCATGAAAATTCCCCAAAAAACCCTGGAAAATTCCCCCCAAACCCCCCAAAAAATTCCCTTAAAATTAACAAAAAAATCCCCCAAATTTCCCCCAAAAATTCCCTGAAAAACCCAGGAAAATTCCCCCGAAATACCCCCAAAATTCTCTGGAACTTCCCAAAAAAACCCCAAAATTAAAAAAAAATCCTCCAGAATCTCCAGAATGTTCTGGAATTTCCTCAGCCCTGCAGCGTTTCAGCGAGAGCGTCCAGGACCCAGAGTGACCCTGAGTGACCCTGAGTGACACTGAGTTTCCCTGTGTGGTCACTGAGTGACCCTGAGTGACCCTCAGTGACCACTGAGTGACCCTGAGGGACCACTGCGTGACACCTAAATGACCGTGAGTGACCCTGAGTGACCGTGAGTGACCCTGAGTGTTCACTGAGTGCTCACTGAGTGACCCTGAGTGACCCTCAGTGACCCTCAGTGACCACTGAGTGACCGCGAGTGACCCTGAGTGACCCTCAGTGACCCTGAGTGACCGTGAGTGACCCTGAGTGACCACTGAGTGCTCACTGAGTGACCCTGAGTGACCCTGAGTGACCCTCAGTGACCCTCAGTGACCACTGCGTGACCGTGAGTGACCCTGAGGATCCTTCAGTGACCACTGAGTGACCCTGAGTGACCCTCAGTGACCACTGAGTGACCCTGAGGGACCACTGAGTGACACCTAAATGACCGTGAGTGACCCTGAGTGACCGTGATTGACCCTGAGTGTCCACTGAGTGGCCACTGAGTGACCCTGAGTGACCCTCAGTGACCCTCAGTGACCCTGAGTGATCCCTGAGTGGACACTGAGTAGCCACTGAGTGACCCTGAGTGACCCTGAGTGACCCTCAGTGACCACTGAGTGACCCTGAGTGACCCTGAGTGACCCTGAGTAACCGTGAGTGACCGTGAGTGACCCTGAGTGACCCTGAGTGACCCTCAGTGTCCACTGAGTGACCTCGAGTGACCACTGAGTGACCCTGAGTGACCCTGAGTGACCGTGAGTGACCGTGAGTGACCCTGAGTGACCCTGAGTGACCCTCAGTGTCCACTGAGTGACCTCGAGTGACCACTGAGTGACCGTGAGTGACCCCTGAGTGACCCTGAGTGACCCTGAGTGACCGTGAGTGACCCTGAGTGACCCTGAGTGACCGTGAGTGACCGTGAGTGACCCTCAGTGACCGTGAGTGACCCTGAGTGACCCTGAGTGACCACTGAGTGACCCTGAGTGACCCTGAGTGACCGTGAGTGACCGTGAGTGACCGTGAGTGACCCTCAGTGACCCTGAGTGACCACTGAGTGACCGTGAGTGACCCTGAATGATCCTGAGTGACCGTGAGTGACCCTGAGTGACCATGAGTGACCACTGAGTGACCACTGAGTGACCCTGAGTGACCCTGAGTGACCACTGAGTGACCACTGAGTGACCATGAGTGACCACTGAGTGACCACTGAGTGACCCCGAGTGACCCTGAGTGACCCTCAGTGACCCTCAGTGACCACTGAGTGACCGCGAGTGACCCCTGAGTGACACTGAGTGACCCTCAGTGACCACTCAGTGACCCTGAGTGACCGTGAGTGACCCTGAGTGACCACTGAGTGCTCACTGAGTGACCCTGAGTGACCCTGAGTGACCCTCAGTGACCCTCAGTGACCACTGCGTGAACGTGAGTGACCCTGAGGATCCTTCAGTGACCACTGAGTGACCCTGAGTGACCCTCAGTGACCACTGAGTGACCCTGAGGGACCACTGAGTGACACCTAAATGACCGTGAGTGACCCTGAGTGACCGTGATTGACCCTGAGTGTCCACTGAGTGGCCACTGAGTGACCCTGAGTGACCCTCAGTGACCCTCAGTGACCCTGAGTGATCCCTGAGTGGACGCTGAGTAGCCACTGAGTGACCCTGAGTGACCCTCAGTGACCCTCAGTGACCCTCAGTGACCACTGCGTGAACGTGAGTGACCCTGAGTGACCACTGAGTGACCCTGAGTGACCCTCAGTGACCCTCAGTGACCCTCAGTGACCCTCAGTGACCCTGAGTGATCCCTGAGTGGACACTGAGTAGCCACTGAGTGACCCTGAGTGACCCTCAGTGACCCTCAGTGACCCTCAGTGACCACTGCGTGAACGTGAGTGACCCTGAGTGACCACTGAGTGACCCTGAGTGACCCTGAGTGACCCTCAGTGACCCTCAGTGACCCTCAGTGACCCTGAGTGATCCCTGAGTGGACACTGAGTAGCCACTGAGTGACCCTGAGTGACCCTCAGTGACCCTCAGTGACCCTCAGTGACCACTGCGTGAACGTGAGTGACCCTGAGGATCCTTCAGTGAGCACTGAGTGACCCTGAGTGACCGCGAGTGACCCTGAGTGACCCTCAGTGACCACTGAGTGACCACTGAGTGACCGTGAGTGACCCTGAGTGACCCTGAGTGATACTGAGTGACCCTGAGTTACCCTGAGTGACCCCTGAGTGACCCTCAGTGACCACTGAGTGACCAGGAGTGACCACTGAGTGACCCTGAGGGACCACTGAGTGACCCTGAGTGACCCTGAGTGACCCCTGAGTGACCCTGAGTGACCGTGAGTGACCCTGAGTGACCACTGAGGATCATTGAGTGGGGACTGAGTGACCCTGAGTGACCTTCAGTCTCCACTGAGTGACCTTGAGGGACCACTGAGTGACCACTGAGTGACGCCTGAGTGACCCTGAGTGACCCTCAGTGACCACTGAGTGACCGTGAGTTACCCTGAGTGACCCTGAGTGACCACTGAGTGACGCCTGAGTGACCGTGAGTGACCCTGAGTGACCCTGAGTGACCGTGAGTTACCCTGAGTGACCCTGAGTGACCACTGAGTGACCACTGAGTGACCGCGAGTGACCACTGAGTTACCCTGAGTGACCCTGAGTGACCCTCAGTGACCCTCAGTGACCACTGAGTGACCGCGAGTGACAACTGAGTGACCGTGAGTGACCCCTGAGTGACTGTGAGTGACCCTGAGTGACCCTGAGTGACCCTGAGTGACCACTGAGTGACCACTGAGTGACGCCTGAGTCACCGTGAGTTACCCTGAGTGACCCTGAGTGACCACTGAGTGACCACTGAGTGACCACTGAGTGACCGCGAGTGACAACTGAGTGACCGTGAGTGACCCTGAGTGACTGTGAGTGACCCTGAGTGACCCTGAGTGACCACTGAGTGACCACTGAGTGACCCTCAGTGACCCTCAGTGACCCTGAGTGTTGGAGATGAGGGGAGAATCGACCATAGTTATGCATCGAAACTCGACTTTATTGATCAATCAATCACCTTATATAACAATACTAACGAACTTCATGAATATTCTGTAATCCAACTCCATGATAGGCTAACAGAGAAAACTGTAACCACACCTTTTGTTTTAGAATACCTACAATTGTTTATCATAAGCAGAAACCAAAACAGAAACCCGAAACTACAACAGAAACTAGTGTTCCCAAAACCTCTGCATCTGTTCCCAGGATAACAGGCCTTCCCAAGGACGGTGTTCTGCTTGCCATGGGAAGACAAGCTGAGAACTCCATTGTTTATAGAATGATGCCTGAGAGAGTCTAATTGTTTACACTAATCAGAAGGCTGAGAGCTGTTAGAAACTGCTCTTACTTTTACCTCTTACTTTTCTCTCAATTGTACGTCTCATGGCCTTTTCTTTAAGCCATTCTTGAACTAACCTCTCCACACCTGTGACCCTCAGTGACCCTGAGTGACCCCTGAGTGACCCTCAGTGACCCCTGAGTGACCCTGAGTGACCCTCAGTGACCACTGAGTGACCCTGAGTGACCCTGAGTGACTCTGAGTGACCCTGAGTGACCCTGAATGACCCTGAGTGACCCTGAGTGACCACTGAGTGACCACTGAGTGACCCTGAGTGACCCTGAATGACCCTGAGTGACCCTGAGTGACCGTGAGTGACCACTGAGTGACCACTGAGTGACCCTGAGTGACCCTGAGTGACCCCTGAGTGACCCTCAGTGACCCCTGAGTGACCCTGAGTGACCCTGAGTGACCACTGAGTGACCCTGAGTGACCCTGAGTGACCCTCAGTAACCACTGAGTGACCACGAGTGACCACTGAGTGACCCTGAGTGACCCTGAGTGACCCTGAGTGACCCTCAGTGACCCTGAGTGACCACTGAGTGACCGTGAGTGACCCTGAGTGACCCTGAGTGACCCCTGAGTGACCCTGAGTGACCGTGAGTGACCCTGAGTGCCACCTCAGTGTCACCAGGTGTGCCCAGGTGTGCCCAGTGTCCTCAAAGCGTCCCCAGGTGTCCCCAGGAACAGACGGCCCGGCTCCAGGGGCGCCATCTGGGGACACAGCGCCACCTGAGTGCCACCTCAGTGCCACCTGAGTGCCACCTCAGCGTCACCTCAGCGTCACCTCAGTGTCACCAGGTGTCCCTAGACTGTCCTCCAGGTATTCCCCAGGTGTCCCCCAGGTGTTCCCGGACTGTCCCCAAGTGCCCCCCGGCTCCCAGGTGTGCCCAAGTGTCCCCCAGGTGTTCCCAGACTGTCACCAGGTGTCCCCACTGTCTCCAGGTGCGCCCAGGTGTGCCAGGTGTCCCTACTGTCCCCCACATGTCCCCAGACTGTCCCCAGGTGTGCCCAGACTGTCCCCACTGTCCCCACTGTCCCCACTGTCCCCAGCTGTCCCCACTGTCCCCACTGTCCCCAGACTGTCCCCACTGTCCCCAGCTGTCCCCACTGTCCCCACTGTCCCCAGACTGTCCCCCAGCTGTCCCCAGCTGTCCCCACTGTCCCCACTGTCCCCAGACTGTCCCCCAGCTGTCCCCAGGTGTCCCCACTGTCCCCACTGTCCCCAGGTGTCCCCAGGTGTCCCCACTGTCCCCAGACTGTCCCCACTGTCCCCAGACTGTCCCCGCTGTCCCCACTGTCCCCACTGTCCCCAGCTGTCCCCAGGTGTCCCCACTGTCCCCACTGTCCCCACTGTCCCCACTGTCCCCACTGTCCCCAGGTGTCCCCGGTGTCCCCAGGTGCTCACACAGGTGCTCAGGACGGACGCGGCCGCTTTGTCGAAGTGGAAGGAGCGCACGGAGCGCATCCCGTCCGTGATCAGCGTCAGCACAGAGCTGGGACGGCAAAGGGACACTTCGAGGGGTGACAAACCCTTGGGGACACCCCCAGGACCCCCCACAATCCCTGGAGACCCCCAAAATCAACCCGGAAACCCCCAGGGGCGTCCCAGGGCAGGAGGGGACAGAGCACATCCTGTCCCTGAGCAGTGCCAGGACACGGCTGGGACAGGGGGTGGCACTTTGGGCGGGACAGGGGACACCCCAAACCCTTGGGGACACCCCAAATCCTTAGGGACACCCCCAGACCCCCCCCAGACTCACATTTCCCCCCCTGAGCGAGAGGACCATCTTGTCATAGGAGATGAAGGTGGCCTGGGCACAGTCCAGAGTCATCCTCACGCCCTCCTGGACCCCTGGGGACAGCGACGGGGACAGGGACAGTGAGGTGGGGACAGGGACAGGGATGGGACAGGGACAGGGACAGTCACAGGGGGGACGGGGACAGGGACAGGGATGGGACAGGAACAGTGGGGACAGGGCCAGGGACAGTCACAGCAGGGATGGGGACAGGGATGGGGACAGGGATGGGGACAGGGATGGGGACAATCACAGCAGGGATGGGGACAGGGATGGAAACAGGGACAGGGATGGGGACGGTGAAAGGGACAGTGACAGTGACATCCCTGTCCTCAGGGATGGGGACACAAGAAATGGGAATGGGATAGTGATAGAGATGGGGACGGGGACAGGGGACAGTGACACACACAGGGCCAGGGGACAGGGGACAGTGACACAGACAGGGCCAGGTGTGTCCCTTACGCAGAGGGAACACGGTGGTGCCGCAGGTGAGGCTGTTCAGGGCCACTCCGTACGGGGACAGGGATAGGTGACAGTGACAGGAACAGGGACAGGGATGGTGACAGGGACAGTGAGAGGGGAGAGATGTGACACTCAGAGGAACACGGTGGTGCCGCAGGTGAGGCTGTTCAGGGCCACCCCGTACGGGGGCACGCTCGGGTTCAGGTACAGCAGCGAGTTCACAGCGACAGTGTCACTGTCACCACACCCCCTGGGACATGGGGACATGGGGACAGCGTCAGTGTCATTGTCACCACACCCCCTGGGACATGGGGACATGGGGACAGCATCAGTGTCACTGTCACCACACCCCCTGGGACATGGGGACATGGGGACAGCGTCAGTGTCACTGTCACCACACCCCCTGGGACATGGGGACATGGGGACAGCGTCAGTGTCACTGTCACCACACCCCCTGGGACATGGGGACATGGGGACAGTGTCAGTGTCACTGTCACCACACCCCCTGGGACATGGGGACATGGGGACAGTGTCAGTGTCATTGTCACCACACCCCCTGGGACATGGGGACATTGGGGACAGCGTCAGTGTCACTGTCACCACACCCCCTGGGACATGGGGACATGGGGACAGCGTCAGTGTCATTGTCACCACACCCCCTGGGACATGGGGACATTGGGGACAGTTTTACTGTCCTTGTCATCACAGCCTCTGTGACACTGGGGACAGTGTCAGTGTCATTGTCACCCTCACCACACCCCCTGGGACATGGGGACAGTGTCAGTGTCACCACACCCCCTGGGTCACTGACTGTCACTGTCACAGTGTCACTGTCACTGTATCACTGTGTCACTGTGTCACTGTGTCACTGTGTCACTGTGTCACTGTCACTGTGTCACTGTCACTGTGTCACTGGCCCTGTCACTGTCACTGTGTCACTGTCACTCTCCCTGTCACTGTGTCACTGTGTCACTGTCACTGTGTCACTGTCACTGTGTCCCTGGGTCACTGTCACTGTGTCCCTGTCACTGTCCCTGTCACTTTGTCACTGTGTCACTGTCACTGTGTCACTGTGTCACTGTCACTGTGTCACTGTCACTGTGTCCCTGTCACTGTCCCTGTCACTGTCACCGTCACTGACCGATGGGTTTGGGCACGGGCAGTGCCTGGGTGCAGTCGAAGGGCAGCGAGCTCAGGGACCAGATCACTGTCACTGTGTCACTGTCACTGTCCCTGTCACTGTGTCACTGTGTCACTGTCACTGTGTCACTGTCACTGTGTCCCTGTCACTGTCACCGTCACTGACCAATGGGTTTGGGCACGGAGAGTGCCTGGGTGCAGTCGAAGGGCAGCGAGCTCAGGGACCAGATCACTGTCACTGTGTCCCTGTCACTGTCCCTGTCACTGTGTCACTGTGTCACTGTCACTGTGTCCCTGTCACTGTCCCTGTCACTGTGTCACTGTGTCACTGTCACTGTGTCACTGTGTCACTGTCACTGTGTCACTGTCACTGTGTCCCTGTCACTGTCCCTGTCACTGTCACCGTCACTGACCAATGGGTTTGGGCCCGGGCAGTGCCTGGGTGCAGTCGAAGGGCAGCGAGCTCAGGGACCAGATCACTGTCACTGTGTCACTGTCACTGTCCCTGTCACTGTCACCGTCACTGACCGATGGGTTTGGGCACGGGCAGTGCCTGGGTGCAGTCGAAGGGCAGCGAGCTCAGGGACCAGATCACTGTCACGGATTATTCTGTCAGGAAAGGTACATTCAGAACCTGCCTCCAACATCTGGCAAGGTCTTCAAAGTGCCATTCACCAGCATTTCCAAGTAATCCAAGTCACGTGCCAGTCGAGAAGGGAGCACAGATCCTACAGAAGCATTGCCATGGTGTGCTGGGATCCCCTTCTGCCTTGGGGAACTGGGCACTGCAGGGGGGTCCGGTAAGGCTGTGGGAGCCTGTGCTGTGCCTCCTGGTCACTCTCCACGCCCTTTGCAGGTCCGGTGCAACATGCCTGCAGGGGCAGCTGGAGTAGCCCAGGGCCCTGGGGCTCTCTCCCTCCCACACAGGAAACCCTCACTAAATGCTTGGGGAGATCTGCAGTGCCACAGCTGTCGCTCCCAACCTCCGTCCCTCCCTCCCGCTTGCCCACCTGCCCATGGAACAGCTCCCACAGCCCAAGGGGCACATGGCCAGGCCCTCTCAGGACACCCTGGAGCCTTGCTCTCCCCCTCTGCCCTTTCCCCACCATGGGCACCCCGTGCAGCCGCTCCCAGGTTTCCGGACGTGTCTCCCACGGAGGGAGCCCAGCAGGACAGCTCAGTACCCGAGTGCCCTGAGCCTGCTCGGGATAATTCCCCTGGGCTGTGCCCCTCTTGTCCGGGCTGTGCCCGCAGTGCCAAGCAGCGGACAGGGCAGCTCAAGCCTCAGCAGGGTTCAGGCCCAGAGGCACAGCAATTACCTCCTGTGGCTGTGCCTGGCATCGCCTCCCTTCCTGCAGGAAATGCCACCTTCCATAGAGCCTCTCTGTCCATCCCTTGAGAAAGGAAGAGGCACAGCTGGATCAGATGGAATCACTGCACATCCAGGAGGTGGCCTCTTCAGGAGGCAATACTTGTCCAAGACATGGATAAGGATCCGGAAAATCCTGATCCCCCCAGGCCTTTGGGGCTGGCTATGGCCCTCCCTCTTCCAAGCAGCCACACCTCAGGATGTGACAGGGGACCGGGAAAATGCAGGGGATCCCTGGTGAGTTTGGGCTGCATGGCAGCTGATGCCCAATGCCTTCCTGCAGAGGCTGGGGAGAAGCTGCAGCCAGGCCAGGCGGGGAAACTGCCCTGCAGGGCATGGAAGCAGCAGCAGGGCATCGAAACTGCCATGGCTCCCTTCCCGCTGCTCCGGGCACGGCGTGTCCAGACATGCAGCCAGAGCCTTCGGTTGCTGAGCCCCAGGACAAGGCTGAGGGAATGCACCCACCCTTCCCTTTGAGCAGCTCTCTCACCATGTGCTTCAGGATGTTGTTTGGCCCATGGTGGGGAAAGGGCAGAGGGGGAGCGAGGCTGCCATGGATCCCTTCCTGCTGTTCCGGGCTCTGCTCTGTCATGGGGAACCCTGGCTCACTCTAGGATCTCTCCCAGGTCTCCCTCCAGAGCTTCATCCCACAGCTCAGCCCCAAGGGCCACACAGGTATAAGGAATTTCACAGCCTACCATTGGTGACTCAGTCAGAATGCACAGGAAATCTCTAGCTGTGTTTCAAAATTCCAGATGCTGTGTTGTTTCCTTCCCACTGCAGATTTCCCATTGCCCCAGCCTCAGTCCCTGGCAGCCTCCTGCCTGGATGTTCTCCATGCGCCACTTCTGCAATCCCACCCGTCCAGGTCCTGCTGGTTCTGTGGGCAGCTCTTCGGGCCACTGAGGCCCTGTTCCTCCTTTGTTTGTGAGCATGTCCGAGTGAGAGATGACTCAGGGGCTCAGCACCCAGACCTCCAGCAGCAGTGGTCAGTTCCTGAGCGCGCTCAGGGGCCACAGGCAGCTGCCCGTGGCTCTGGCAGGGATGTGAAGGGGAGGCCGCGCAGGGGAGCAGCCCCCACGCCCCAGCCCTGCCCATGGGGGCCTGCAGCCCGTGGGGATGGAGCAGCAGTTTCTGGTGTGACAGAGCCAGCAGCTGGGCAGTGCAGCACACACTGCACACATCTACTGCAGGGATATCTTAGCAATATTGTGTGTACATGCACTCCAAATTGAAAAAATTCAGGCCAAGTGTAGCTTAATTTCAGAGGCATTAGGGAAGAATTATTACCGCTGCTTTCCTGGCTGAGATTTGGAACATTATACTTTTTTTTTAATACTTTATAAAAACAATCTCTGAGTCTGGAAAGGGAGTTTTTCAATCACAAGGGTTCTTGCTTCACTCCAGGAGAAGTGTAATTCAGAGTACCAGGGAGATTTTCTCTTAACATATTGCTGAGTTCTCATGCTGCCACTCATTAGGAGAGATGAAATAATTTCTCACTGTTTATGTTTGATATTTGTTTGGAAACAGTAGGGAAAAATTGTACCCACTGTCAAGATTTGGTTCATGTGGATCAGGTATTATTTCAGCTGCCTAAGTTGAGGGAGGAATTCACAGAGGTTATCCCAGGCAGAATCTGGTGCTGATGCTTGTGCCATTGGAGGCTGGAGTGGGCTCTTTCCTAGCACAACTCACCACACTGAGCTGCTGGGCATATCTCCTTTGTTTTCTGGGTTTTACTACTAAGAACAGCCAGCATCATTTAACAGGACCTAAAACAGATTTGTTGGTTCCTCTGAATCAACTCAAAGTGTGAGTTTGAGTTTCTCCAGGTTTCAGCCTGGAGAAAAGGAGGCTCAGGGGGAGCCTCGTGGCTCTCCACAAGTCCCTGACAGGAGGGTGGAGCCAGGTGGGGCTCTGCTCCCATGGGAACAGGGACAGGACAAGAGGAAAAGGTCTCAACATGCACCAGGAGGGGTTTAGACTGGAAATTAGGGAACATTTCTTCTTGGAAAAGGTTGTAAAGCATTGGAACAGGTTGCCCAGGGCAGTGGTAGAATCACCATCCCTGGAAGAGCTCAAAAGACATGTTGATGTGGGACTTGGGATGTGGTTTAGTGGTGAACATAGTGATGGTGGTGCTTGATGGTTGGAATCGATTATTGTGAAGGTCTTTCCCAACCTTAAGGATTCTCTGATTTTATGATTCTAAACAACCCAGTGATAACATAATCTAATCTCTCTTGGTGTAAATGACTTGGTTCACTCTCTGATGTTTTCTCCACATCCACCTGCCAGCACATGGAAGGAACAAACCAGGTGTGAAGACTGGAGAAGGAAAATGAGCCCACATCACTTCCCTGGGAAGAGAAGAGAAGATCCGACAACTTGCAGAGGGGAGGAGAAACAGAAAAAAAGGTTTGAGAAGCTGAAGTAGTGGCAGAGGTACCAGGGAGAAGAAGTAAGAGGTGAGAGAAATGGTGGCAATGAATTGCAGGGCAGGCAGAGGACACCAGTGACCCAAACAGTTTGGCACCTCCTGGCCATTAGGCAGCTGACCCCAAAAGTTCATCTCAGCTCCAAGGGCATGCACAGCCTCGCCCACCCAGTACAGGTGAAAGAACAGCATGAGGAAATGGGAGGTGAATGTCATAAACAACCTAAATACTGTCATGCATTTCCAGCAGGTTTTGCAGCCTGTACTGAGCATCTCAGTCCTGGCTGCACTGTTCCCAGACACCAACACCATTAGATCAGAGGGAGCTGATTTAATCACTTGTTAAAATTTCAATTTGAAGTCAAGTCATTTGAATGATAAGGACCATTTAAATCTTGCTGCTCAGAAGGCAGAAGATTGGGCTGAAGCCAGAGCTTTGAGGAGCAGCCAGATAGGGACAGGTAGAGCCAGGGAATGATAACATGGCACCCACCTCAGTTTGGGAAGAATCATCTGCCCAGCAGGAGCCCAGCTCCACAGCAACATCCCTGGAAACTCTGCATCATAAATAGCAGGGAGTTCATTCATACAGCAGCAGATTTCCTGGCCTTGTTTACCCTTCCACATTTGCTGCAGCTCTTCATTTCAAAAGCCATGCGAGTACCCTGTGCTGGAAGGCTTGTCCTTCCCCTGCTCCTGGCTCTGCACCAAGATGTTCTCTGTTCTGCTGCTGACCAATGCATCTCCTGGCTCCCTACCACTGAAGGAAAAGAAATCTATTTACAAGGCACAAACAGCTTTGTGTAAATCACAGCCATGGGCTGCCAATTGTGTGCTCTCCCAGCCCAGCAGTGCCTCCTTCCCCCAGCACAGAGTGCTGCACTAGCGCAGCTCCAGGGGCGTGCTGCTATTAGGTCATGTCACCAGGGACTGGAAAGCACCGGACTATGCTCTGTGTCTTAAAAATCCAGATGTGTGATGATTATCTCGTGATAGCCATCATAGATCCTGTGGTAATGCTATTTCTAATAATTTAGCCTTCAGGGGTTCTTAGGCTGGGATGAGCCCATGCTCCGAGCTGGAGCAAACTGTGTGCTCAGGTCTACTGTGTGAAACAATCACTGTGGTCCCAGTGCTGCCTCCTTCCTGAAAAGATGGAGCTGTTACATTCTCCTGAGTCCACATGGTGGAACCAGATAATGTCTAGACATTGGGAGGATGTACAGCAATGCTCAAACCACTAATATCACTAAATATAGTTGCATTAAATTAAAGAAGAATACCCTTACTTTCAATTACACTCACCTTTTTTTACCGCCTGATTACACGATATATGTTGTTATAGTACGTTCCCCATATTTCTTCTTTCTATATGTGGACCATCTCAGAGCTGCAGCAGGAGTGGAAGCACCCGGGCAAACGACTCATCTCCCTCAGACCAGACGTGGATTTTGACCCAGCAAACCAGAGCAACACTGACATAAAGGGGGAGTTTTGTGTTATTCAGGGAACAAAACATCACAGCAAATGACTGCCTGGAGTTTGGTGTGTTCCCTAGAAGATTTGCAAAGTAAGTAGGAAGGAAACGTCCTTTCTGTTTATCACAAAAGGTCAAGTGTACGAACACCTGCAGCTGCAGACATCACAAAGATGCTGTGTTTACAGCAGGCACTGCCCCATTCTGCTTCTGGGAGTCTCTAGCCCCGAAGAGAGCTTGTTCAGGCTGGGGGAGATTTCAAGAGACAGCAGGAGGCTCCCTTTTTCTCTATGCTCCCCTTTTCTTTATGCTTCTTAAAAACGCCTCCCCTCTTCCCACCAACTGTGCAGGCACTGTTGGACGCAGCTTCCTGCAGCAGATTTCTTCTTGCTGTGATAGTGCCAAGCTCGCAGGGCCCTGCAGGAGGGACCTCTGTGAGCAGTGGGATTTACACTCTTTAACAGCAGCCATGTCCCAGTGAAGCGGTCAAGCTGGGCCAGGACTGTCCTTCTCGGACGGCCCGGCCAGCTATCCAGCACCGCTCGCAGCAGGGCAGCACTGGCCCGATCTCCGTGGCTCGGGACAGCGCCTGAGGCAAACGCCCTGTGCTGTGACAGCAGCCACGCCTTGCGGTGGGACGTGGCACGGCTTATGGCTGCAGCCAGCAGAAAAACGAGAGCGCTCTCCAGCTGCGGGGAATCCAGGTTCACTGAGCCCCAGGGGAACCGACAGCCGGACAGGGAAGGGGAGAGACACTTGCAACAGCTTCTAAGGAGGGAGGGAGACAGGGGAGGAGTCCACCCTCTGGCCAATAGAGTTTCAGAGGGGAGCGGGACACAAAAGATTGACTTAGGGAGAACCCCAATGGGGATAACGTGAGGGTGGGGCCCTGGTCCCTGAACCAATCACTCAACGCTCCGGCTGGAAGTCTCTAGAGAGAAGGGAGCGAGCGCCGAGGGACGGACAGGGCACCGGGGAGGGATTTGAGAAAGGATACATTAGTCTCCGAGGCAACTGGGAAGGAGTTGGGATAACTGGCAGCACAAGGGAAGGGGAAGATAACCAGCGCAGAACCATTACATTGTAGGGGGAACAGAAAAGTCCAACTTCTGCAGAAACAACACAACATCCCAGGACAGTCGTGGCACTGCAAACATGTTTTCCCTCTGCAGTTTGCAGGAACAGTCAAGGAGCATCCAAACTCTTGCAAAGCAAAGCTTGTTTAAAGGATGGGTTTAGTGCCGGTGAGCTTCCAAGGACTCCTCCTTTGAAGCAGCCTATGCAGGGGGACTCTGAAGTGTCCCTGTACCCTCCGAGTTTCAGACAGAGCTGGGAAAACACGTAACCCTCTGCTCACCGTGCCCAAGAGCAGACAAGATGCCGTCCCCCTTTCCCGGAGCTGGGCGATGGAAAGGCGGCTGGAATGGCAGTGATGGGTGGGTTTGTGGCCGCCCCATTTCCAGCAGTCTCTGCCTTGCCCCACTGGCCTGGCGGGTGCTCTGGAGCTTCTCCCCGTGGGAATACCCTCTGCCCCTGTGCAGAATTCAGGAGTAATGCACAGTCTCTCCCCTTCCCAGAAATCAGGCTGTGTGAGTGTGTTTGCATATGTGGACGTGCCAAGTTTTAGCCCAAAGAGAGTTTTAGAGCTGACTTACAACCCACTGAAATAATTTCATTATGGAAGCAGTGGCATAGCTTGATAGTAATGCACACGCACCACTCCAGTGCCGGGGGTTTATAGGGCGTTTACGAGGTGTGTGTGCAGGAGGTGACATCCCCAGCACGCGCAGAGCTGGCAGTACCTGGCTGGAACCCTTCCAGCGAGGGGCTGGTGGCCCCAGGGGGTCTGACAGCACTGTGGAGGTGGCTCCTCACACAGCAGACCTGGGAAAGGGACAAGGACATGAGTTCAAATAGCTCACGGCAATGGTTGGCAGGAGCTCCTGAGAAATTCTTCTCCTTAGTTCTGATGGGCAACAACAACACAAATTGGGTGGGTGCAGCTATTGATCATCTTCAGGTGAGCTCAAAGCAGAACTCTTCCTCCAACCCCTGCTGGAGATCGTCTGCTCTGTAGTGCGGCCCACTGGCCTCAGAGCCTTGTAGCAGTGCGTTTCTGCTGCCACGGGCCATGAAATGAGATGTCCTGGCTGGTGCAGTTGTGTTTGAGGGAGCTGGGACACCTCTGAACAGCCAGGGCACTCAGGAGCATCACTGGGGACCAAGTATTAATTAGAATGTAAAATTTCATCTGCAGTCATCTTGCATTACTGCTGTCAAGAGGACAAATCTTCCATTGCCCTGTGATTTCTGAGTGTGCAGAGTCATGGCTAAAGCTGGGCTGGAGACAAGAAAGAGCAGTTTTGGCACATTGGCCACTAATTCATGTGTGAGTGGTATTCAGCACCCAATTTGCTTTGCAGAACCAGTAAAGGTGAGAGGCTATTGTAAACCTGAAAAAACATGTTTGTGCTACAGCACTTGATTCCAAAATTGTCCTAGAAAAGAACAAATACACCTTTGTAAAAAACATTGTGTGGTTTCTATTGCCTGTCACTCTACTGTGTGAGAAGCTGCCTGGAGAGCAATACTTGTTCAGCTGATGTTCTGAAGGGATTGATTCAGAAGCTATGACAAAAATGCAGTATGAGCAAAAGACCAGCTTCAGTTTATAGAGTCAGGCATCACAAAAGCTGGAAAGGATCTCCAAGGTGAGTGAGTCCAGTCTTTGACCTGATATCTGCACTTAGCTGATCTGCAGGGATCTCTGCGATGCCATTTGTAGTGAGTTCACCTATGGAGTTTATGGGGTGAGCACAGGAAACAGAGCCCAGATTTGACACATGAACAAAATATGTGGGATTTCAAACTCCCCACAGCCCTCGGGTCACCTGTGCAGCTGCTCACCTCTTGCCTGGGACCAGCTGCTGTGAGCACCACAGAGACACAGGATTTTAGCCTCCAAAGGCCTCTGTGGTTTGACTCCCTCATCTGTGTGTCACAGGGCCCAGAAGATCAGCTCTCTGCTGCAGGGAGCTGGCAATTGATCTATTTAGCACTTTCCTGGCAGTGCAAGAGGTAAGAATGGGAGAGGTGGACAGCAAAGTCCAGCTTCATCATTTCTGGTAAGATCAGATGAAAATACTGAGGAGTTATTTTAACGTGAGAATAGGGAATAGTTTTAATATTCAATATGATTAATTGAATGCAGCGTCAGTGGGAGCCAGCACTGGCTGCAGCCCCAGCGGGCCCCCCAGGACAAGGCCCAGCAATTAGGAGGCCGATGAAAGCTCTGGGCAGCAGCAGAACCCTCAGCAGAGTTCTTTGGACAATCAAGGACTGGCCACACCTACCCTGCAGCCTCACTGGCAATGTTTCCTGTGTACAGTAGACTTTCAAAAGAAGCTGTTTGAGGGAAGGGTGAACTAAACACTGCAGGACTTGGAGACTTGGAGCTTTTCCAAGGCATCTCTCCTGCAGCTTGCCACAAACCCAGTCAAAGATATGGAGCAGAGACCCCCAGTAGTGCCCAAGATGGCCTGGGTGGAGGAGGAGGAAGAAGGCCATGGAGCTGCCCCATCACAGGAGACCGAGGAGGTAGTGCCGTTCCATCCATCGCAGGAGGGTGAGTGGCAGAGCCTGACTGTAGGACTGGTGCCTGCAGCCAGCTTGGACCCCATGCCATGCCATGCCATGCCATGCCATGCCATGCCATGCCATGCCATCCCCTGGGGAAGTGCCCAAGGACAGGACGGAAGAGGGGCCGGGCAGACACCCCACAGCGGCCTCGCTCCATCCCCTGGGGCATCCCGGGGCTCTCCCTGCCTGGGGAGCACAGGGCTGGGCCGTGTTCTCCGGCCTCTCCCGCAGCCCCTCAGCTCTGGCTGCGCTCGCTCTTTGCCAGATGCAGCCCTGGAGCGCACACAGGAGCAGGAGTCCAGCCGTGGCCGCTTCTGCAGCACAGCGCAGGTACCTGCAGCCACCCCCACCGGGGCTGGGCCTGCTGTCCCTGCTCAGCCCAGCCCCGTGTGTGCAGCACTCCCTGCAACATCCCCGGCTTCCTGCCCTTCTCCTACAGTCTGTCTGCAAATTCATCAATAGAATGCAGGAGGAAGAGACCATCGCCATGGGCACTGGGCTCAGACCATACTCTCCCAGCTTCCAAACCAAGCCCAGCGCTGCCCTCCTGTGTATGCTTGTAGAGGAAAATTTTTACTATCCAAACCAAGTAAGCAGCCTGAGGCCAGGGTTTGATCCTCCCAGGAATTCCTTGGCCTCCCAAGCCAAGCAATGCTGGCTGCTGTCAGCCTTTGCGGCCACATGGCAGAGCGCTGGGAAGGGAAGCGCTCCTCTGGGGAAGCTGGGAACATTGCTCCCTCTGGCAGCTTTCCAAGTCTCCTGGTGCATTATCCAGGTGCCCGCCATGGTGAGGTTCATCCACCAGTGGCTCATGGCCAATGATTGTGCTGAGCACAGGCTGGACAAGGCCCTGCTGGATCTCACCGAAGCACAGCCAAATGACGCAGTCATGACGCTCCTGCGTGTGGCCCCGTCCTGTGACAGGTATGGGGCCCACCTGCCCACAGGGCTCAGGCCTCCCCAGCCCATCACCCTGTACAGCCTGGCCCAGGTGTCTGAGCAGCAGAGACTTCCAGGGCCCTCTGGCTGCTCCTTTGGCCAGCCCCTGCATGTCAGCCCCCGAGCCTGCTGCCGTGCTCCCTCCCTGCCCCTCAGGGCTCTGTCCCCACAGGGCTGGGCTGTCTGGCTGCTGCTGGCCAGGGCCAGTGGGCAGAGGCAGAACTGGCAGCCAGCTCAGCTCCCCCCAGGGCTGTGTCTGAGACCCCCCTGAGACAGAGTTCTGACCCCACAGAGCTGCCATGGCCATGTGGAAGGCCATCATGGGCTCAGCCAGGACTGCAGAGCCAGTGCAGCTGATACTCCTGGATGTGCTGGGGAGCTGGCCAGAGCACAGCACGTGCACCTCCGATGGGGACGAAACGGCTGTCTTTGGCCTGGCTGTGAGTTTCTGACAATGGCCTTTGCAGGCCCCAAGGCTGCCTCTCCAGCAGCTCTCCATCCTCCTTCCCCCACTGCATCTCCCTGCCTCAGGCGCTGGCCTGAAACCTGGCCCAGGGGCAGCTTCAGCCCCACCAGGCCCCGTGCTCCCCCTGCCAAGGTCTCTCGGGGCCTCTCCCTGCTAAGCTTGGGCCCTGCCACACACACACCTCGGCACTGAGCGCTGTCTCGGGGGGCTTTGTCCTTTGCAGGCAACTGTGGTGATGTGGAAGATCCTCCAGGTGCCCCGTCTGCCACGGATACTGAAGGTGTATTTCCCCTGCCTCTTTGTGCATCTCCTCTTCCAAGTGTTCTTCAGCACTCTGGATATGCAGAGGAGGTCGATACATTCTGGAAGGGATGCCAGGAAGAGCACGGCCTTGCCACCAGCCCCAACAGGTGCTCCATCCCACTCCTCCTGTCCCTGCCACGTGGCCTGCCAAGGAGCCAGTGCTGCCAGTGTGACCTGGGCTTTGCTCTGCACACAGGTTTGCAGTGCAGACCCTGAAGTCCCTGCTCTGCCTTCTCCGCTGTGAGGATGTGGTGGTGGCAATGGAGCGCAGGTGTGCCTGGGACACGCTGCTCTCTCTTGACACCCACCACTATGCCGTGGGTTTGCTGGCCAGGTGAGATCCCCTTCTCCCCACTGCCTCTGACATTTGTGCTCTGTGCCCAGGTGTCCCACAAAGTCCCCGTGGCCATGGGCCAGAGGGCCTTGTCACTGAGGGACGGCCAAGCAGGCTGGAAAAGGCTGGGACAGGAGGGTGCCCATGAGCAACCAACTCCCAAATGGCCCAGGCCCCCTTGCTGGAAGGGTGCTGGGGAAAGATGAGAACTGGGTGAGTCATGCCTGGGAGAGGTTTGCTCCACTGCATCAGGCTCTTGTTTCCCTTTTCCCCTCTTCAGAGAAACTCGCCGCTTAGCCATCCACTTTTGTTTGGCGGTTGCATTCTACCTGCTCGCCATGCTCGGTGAAGAGATGCCATACTGGGATTTCCCTGCCCTGGCATTCCTTGTGGAGGTGAGCCTCAAGGCCAGCGCTGCCTGGCTGAGCTGCCTCCCAGCCCTCTGCCCACTCGTAGACACAGCTGCCAGGACAGTGCCCGTGCCCTGTGCTGCTGCCTGGGCCCGGCCCTGTGTGGCTCCGGGCTCCTGCCGGCCAGCTCCCTGTCACTGCCCTGTGCCTTTCAGGTCCTCGAGTGCCTGGACTTGAGGGAATGCAGTGACAGTGTTCTGGAGATCCTGGCACAGAACCTGCGGAGTGAGCACATGGCCAGGCGCTACTTGGCACTCAGAGGCCTCGTAGTGCTGGGCAAGAATCCCTTGATGGTGAGAAGGGGGCAGTGGCTGAAGCCCTGCAGGTAGCGTGGGGCGGGGCAACGCAGTCGCTTGGCCTTGCCTGGCCTTCGGGCGCTGGGGCAGCTGCTCCCAGCTCTCCTGCCTCCCGCTTCAGCCGCCTCAGTGCTTCGGGACAGGCCTTTGGCCTCTGGGCCCTGCGGCAGCAGGGTGGCCTTTCACAAACTTGTGTTCCACACAGGCTGAAAAAATGTGGAGCCTGACTGGAAGTCTTGTGGAGCTCCTGCAGGAAAATGATAGCGACATGATCGGGATGACCATTCTTCTTTTAAGATATTTGCTCCTGGATGATGGTGCCCTAATACCCATCCCCATTTCCCTGCAGCTGGCTGAGGCGCTCCTGCCACTCTTTGACAGCGTAAGGCTCTGTGCCCACAGCCACAGCCACTGGCTGCTGCCCGGACCCTTGGTGCCCTGTGGAAATGCAGGCCTGTGCCCTGGGGGGCCTGAAGCGGTTGATGCTGAGGTCTTTTGCCCTTCCTTTCATACAGGATGATAGCTAGGTGCAGCTGAGCTCCATGTGTGTCTTTCAAGAGACGCTGGACTCATTAACCAAAGGTGGAAGAAAGGCCCTGAAGTCCCACGTGCGCCAGAGCCTGGTCCCACTCTACTTCCACTGCCATGATGAAAATCAGATTGTTGTTGAGGTGAGGACTTGTGGCCGGCTGCTGTCCCCCTGGGAAGGGGCTGGGCTGTCTCCTGCCCTGGCACCTTGCGGGCTGCAGCCTCCTGCAGGCTGTGGCACTGGCCTGTGGGGCCATCTGTGCCTCTCTGCTGCTCTCCCGGCCTCCTGTGTAGTACTGCATTCTGCAGCCAGATTCCTGAAGAGAAGGAATCTCGAACAAACGCTACAGGTGGATCACACATGGAGGTTCGGCGAGAGCCTGGTAAGAGCAGCCAAGAATCCTCAGCCTGGAGAAGGGCCCTGAGGGCGGTGCTCAGTGTGCGGGGCTGGCAGCTGTGCCCCTGCCCGCTGCTGCAGCCAGAGGCCGCGCGGGCTCTGCTCCAGGCTCCCCTGGCCCCAAGCCGGGTGCCCATGGAGCCCCGGCCCGGCGGGGCTGCGGGGCGGGCCGGCACCGCGGCTCCCCGGGCAGCAGCCGGCCTTCTGCCCCTCCCCTCGGGAGCCCGGCGCCAGCGCCTGCTGGCCGCGCCTCAGGGCTGTGCGGGCAGGGGAGGCCGGCGCTGGGCGCAGGCAGCGCCCGGCCCAGGGGCTGAGCCCGCACCAACCCTTCCCTCCTGCCGCTCTCTGCAGCTGGCAGAGGACAGGAGCCGAGCGGCCGAGCACCTGCGCCGGGCCCTGCGCTACGTGGAGAGCCCACACGAGCCCCAGCGAGAGGCGGCCATCAGGTTCATGGGTGAGTTCCGAGCTCGGGCCCCTCCCCTCCCCGGCCCGCCGCAGCTCGGCCCCAGCCCCGCCTGCTGCCCCGGCAGCGCCAGCCGTGCCCTGGGGCGCCGTGGAGCCCCGCCTGGCCTGGGCGTTGCTGCTGCCGCCCTCTGGCAGCCGTGCCCTGGGGCGGCAGCGTGCGGCAAGGGCCGGGCTGAGCCCTGCCGGGCCAGCAGCCCGTGTGGCCACAGCGCCGGCAGCGCCGCTGGCAGGGAGCTGTGCCGCTGGGGCCGTGACAGGCTCTGTGTCCACAGGCATGGCCGGGCGGCGCCTGAGGGGGCAGCAGCAAGAGCTGCAGCTGATCTGCACTGGTGAGTGAGGGCAGCGGGCTGACAGCGCAGGCTGCCGGGGGGAGAGCCGCAAGCCCTGCCCCGGCTGCGGAGGGCTCTGCTCCCGTGGGCAGAGCACACGGAGCTTTCAGGGCCCCGTGGGCCATTCGTGGCCAGCAGCTTCGGGCTGATCCCCTTGCTCCCTGCTGATCCCCTTGCTCCCTGCTCCCTCCTGGCCATGGCAAGAGCCGGCTGGGATGGCCCTTGCAGGGGGCTCTCCTCGGGTCCCCGCCGATCCGGGATCTGACCGTGATTCTGTTCCTCTCTCTTGCAGCCCTTGAAGAAAGGGCAGATGACATCAGCCTTTCTGTCAGAAGGCTCACTCTTCAAACTTTACACATTCTCAGGGCAGAAGCTACAATTCGAGATTCCATCTTGGAGGACCTGGAAGATCGGCTCCGCAGGGCGTGGAAGAAAAGGCTTCCTGTCTCAGGGCTTGGCCACCTCTGCTGCTGGAGCTCCATGGAGAGATTATCCCAGAGGCTCTGTCTGCTGGGCCCTGAGCCAGCAGGGATTTTCCTTGTGTTCAAGACTGTTCTTTTCTTCTTTTTGTTTTCCTTTATTATGTAAATATGGAATGTGCTACAATAAACAGACTCCCAGGATCTTTCTTTTCCTGCCCAGGATCAGTAGGGCATAGGGGAGGAGGGGGAAAAAGGTGCTTGTGCTCAGCCAGCTGCCCAGGCGTGCAGCGGGCAAGGGGCAACGGCCAGAAGCCCCTTGGCCTTTGGTGGTTCTGCTGAAGCCTTTGTGCTGCCCACAGAGCGGCTGGGCAGGGGCCGGGGCTGCAGGGATCCCTGCCAGAGCGGTGCCTGGAGATGGCCACAAGCCCTGTGCCAGGCGGGAAGCGCAATCTGTGTCCTCCTGCCCGGGTGCTGCTGGCTGCCTCGCTGAGGGCTCCCAGGTGCCTCTGGATGTTGCTGCTCTGGAGCTGCGGTGGGGCTGCGGCGCTGCTGCCGGGCAGCTTGGCCGGGCTGGGGCAGCCCCTGAGGGGCTGGGGCGCTGGCAAGCCCTGAGCAATGGGCTGGCAGAGGCCACAAGCAGCCCCCCGGCAGCCGCCTTGTTCCTACCAGAGTTGACTTGCAAGAGGGATCCCGGGCACTGTGGAACTAACAGCATCAGTGTTGTGGGAAACCCAAATGCAGGGAAATCGCAGACCTTTGGTCTTGTCAGCAAAGCTTAGAATTAAGCACAGGATTTGATCTGAGACCTTGGAAAGGGCTTCCAAACTTAGGTGCTAGAAGCGAGAATGAGGATTTCTAGTTTCTAGCAGAGACAAGGGGAGGAATGTTGAAGTGGAGGAAAGTTTAGAGTTTTAGAGTCCAAGATCTAGAAAAAATAAAAGTAGTTACAATGGAAAACAAGAAGCTTAGGATGCAGTGCTGTAGGTTTGTGTGTCATAACATGATTGACTAAGAAAGCTTACACTGTAGCATGAGTCCATAAGACAAAATATTGAAGGATTAGCTCCAAACCCCAAATATCCTTGTTGGCCGTGTCTTCTTGGCCAAGAAATCCTTCAAAGCTCTTGTAACTACAAGCCTTGCGGCCTTGTGAGCCATGCGGTGGAGATGTGAGCCAAACTCACCCTTCCTGTCTGTGTAGAAGTGAAGAAAATGCAATGGCATCATGTAAAATACTCAGAGGTCCGCTCTCTAGCTCGTTCCAAACTCCTTCAACTCCCGCAGAGTGGGATTTAGCTACAAAGAGATGACAGGGACCCTTAGTGCTGCCTCTTTGACTCCAGAGCAGTTGCTTTAGAGTCTTTCACAAAAGCCTGTGTAGTTATGTGCCAGAAATGGATCATTGGAAGAAACTTTCCCAAGTGACTTGCATGGAGGCTTGTTGGAAGGGTATTTGAGGAGAAAGGCTCCCAGCAGAGGTCTGGGCTTTGGCCTAGCTGTGTCCCCTGCTGACTGTGAAGCGTGCCATCAGCTGCAGGGCTTTCTGGGCTAAAAAGGTCATCCAGTCACTTGGACTTGCTCTTTATGGCCTCTGAAAGCTGGACCCAATTTTGGGGCAAATTTGGAGACCACATCTATGGGTGGATGGAGCGCCTAGGATTTTCCCAGTTGCTGGGAATGGTTCTCCAGGTCCCTGGAGTATCCATCCCATCTGGTTTTGCTTGTCCTGGTTCCCTGGCAGCTGGGGCCCTGGGCAGAGCCCTGAGAGCCTCTGAGCTAGAAGGGGGCTCTGATGGGAAGGCTGCCAAAGCTTCCGGGAAGGCTACCAGAGCTTCTGGGCTGGTTGCCAAGGCTTCTGGGAAAGCTGCCAAAACTTCTGGACAACCTGCCCTAGCCTCTTCTTATCAGGCCCCTAAGCCTCCTTATCTCACACCTGTGCAGCAGCTCGCGATGGTGCCTGTATATACTACACCGCTACGCCAGTTAGCTAAATGTCTTTAGCGGAGAGAGAAACCCAGCCATCCGCCCCCCCGCTTCCCTCCTCTCTGGTCCAGCCATCCGCCCCCCCGCTTCCCTCTGAGCGGCTTGAACAATCTGCAAGGCCGTATCCTCCGTTACTTGACAGTGACAGCAACAGCGAGTCAAGTGATGAGTCGCCCGCAGTTACACCTGAGTTGGGGCAAGGAGCTCTGGTCCCTTCATCTCCTAAGAGCTCTAGCCTTACTGCCCCATGGACTTTGCCTCCATGTCAAGTAACTGTGCTTCCTCAACACCCTCAGGAGTTCTGGGAATTTGTTAGGAGGAAAGCAGTTGAAGAAAATAATTGGGACATAATAGAAAGGTTAGGTGCTCCAAGAGTACCTCAGGAGAGCAGTGCCAATGCAAATGTTGCTTGTGATAACCCTATGGCTTTTCCAGTTTTCAATAATATTCAAGAGAAACCATTGTTTACCATATTAGTGAAGTTATGGAAATGTCAAGGTGTGAGTCAAGGATTTGATTACTGGTGTATGGTCTGGTCCAGTAGAATTGATAACCTGATAACCTGATAACCTGACAACCTATGCTTGTGTTTTGACAGATAATGGTCCTCGATGGGTTCCTGCTCGCTGTGTCAAACCTTACTTAGACCGTGCGGGAAAGGACAGGATCGATGGTTCCGCAGCTGAGGCAGAACGTGCGGATGACACTGGCTAAGACCATATATCAGTAATTAAAGATGGATGAAGGACAGGAACGATTGCATTGAGAGTGGGAATTCTGTTGATGGTTGTGATTGTGATTTTGTGTGTCCCCTCTCTGCTTGGGTTTTTGCAAAGGGGCCTGCAAAAATCCATAGCAGCTGTATTTGCAGTTCAAAAACAAAAAAAAAGGGGGAATTGTGGAAGAGGCTAGCAGCGAGCCTGTTGGCTAAAGGAGCGAGAAGCAAGAAGAAGAAGCTGAACCAAGGAGATCAAGGAAGGAAAGATGGGAGCCTTCTGCGACTGGAGGGGAAACGACTGGAAAGTGTATCAGCCATTTTCACTAATAAAGTGTTGCCAACTGTTGCCAACGGTTGCTAACGGTTGCAAACAGTCCTAACCGGAGATCACCCCACAGACGACACTGAGTAAGGTCTGTATGTTTTAATTTTCTAAACAGTTCAAGTGAAAGTCCATTTTGATTAATAATTTAGAGACAACCGAGACTGAGACTGAGTGTGCTTGTGGTCTCTGCTTTAATGTCGTGACCGCCTCGACTGCGACACCTGGTGACTATCAAGTGCCAATCTTGCATTATTTGTTCTTGGGACTGCCTCTCTTATCCCTCTTACAATTAGTGTCCTATATTGTCTCATGCTCGCTCTTCCCTCTTCCTGGTTTGGATCCCAATTAGGTGGGTTAACAGGCATTTTATCTTCTCCTCTAGGACCTCCTCTATTTTCTCTTTCCCAAATCCTCATACCCGCAGTACGAATCATTTGTATTTCTTCAGAAGAGAACAGTATTTCTAGGATAGAATTTAATTCCTCCCACGTAAAGATGTTAGGCCCTAAAAATTGGTCTAATTGTTGGGAGATGCCTATTGGGTCTTCTAATAAAGTCTTAATTTCTTTCTTAAAATTTCTAACTTCAGAGGCGGTTAATGGGGCATTCACAAAACCAATACCACCTCTGCCCCCCCCATAGGCACTTCTCTCAGAGGAAGCAACTTTTCAGTTCTCCCACATTCACCTTGAATTTTCTTTGCTTGGAATCTTGTATTATACTGATGGCTTGCTACAAGCTCATCTGGTTCAATTAATTTCTTTTCCTCTATATCTTTACAACAACAGCCCTTTTTCACTCCCTGACCTTTTGTTTGCAAACTTTCCTCCTGCTTGTGACTCTCAGTATGTTGGGGTACAGGGGATAAATAAAAAGGAATGTTTTGTGATGTTCCAGGAATAAGAATAGGGGAAGAGGTACTTTGGGTTATGGGCTGAAATATGGGGGAAAAATAAAAAGGAGTATTTTGGAAAGTTTTGGGAGCCAAGATTGGGGTATGGACACTCTGAGTGGTACTAGAGACCAGTGTCTGGGTACTTGAGGAACCAGAGGGACTCTGCAAAACTGAAGGAGTACTAGAATGGGCAGGTTCTGGTATATTTGGGAAAGGAGATGATACAGAAGAGGGGATGCTGGGAGCAGGACAACTTGAATTAGAAGGTTGAGGTGATTTTAAAACTCCTGTGGAAGCAGATACTGAAATTGCATCCACCTCGTGAGATGGTACTGAGGGGTACAAGGTTGGAGGGGGAGGAGGAAGGTGGTCTATAGGAGGAGTCGGTTGAGGAGGTAACAGGAGGTCATCTAAGGGATCAGGAGGGGGAGGCGGAGGAAGATGGTCTAAAGGATCCCACCTTCGTTCTGGTAGCCCAGTTTCTTCTTTTTCTTTTTCTCTGGATATTTTATATAATTTTATTTCCTCTTCCTGTTTGTCCCTTTCTAACCAACATTTAGCATATCTAATCTCTTCGTCACAAGGTTCTATTCTGGTATTGACATATCTAATTAATGCTATACATAGCCATCTTTCTTTTGTCCCGTACCAGGGCCAATAAATAGGTCCTTCAGCAATACTCTCTTTAGGCCATATTTCTGTACAGTATCTTATAATTTTTCTCTTATCTAGATCCTTCATTCCCTCATTAGTATCCCAATTTATTAAAAGTTCACCTAAAGGACTACTAGGAGGTATTTTCTTAAAAACATCCTTCCCTTTTCTCTTCATGCTGACACTTTTCCCAGCACACTGTCCCATCTTTAACTAGCAATTGGTATCCAAATCTAATTTTTTTTTTTTTCCAATAAGGGATATGTATTAGTTACAAATGAGGAAGTTGCAGAGGAATGGGCGGGCTCAGAACAAGAAGCTCAGGAGCTGATGTACAGCAGACGTGCTGTAAGCAGTACTTGTGTACTCGTGGTAGTGTGGCCTTTTTCCCAGTGGACTGAAATGAAAAATTTCTCAAGCTCTTTTGCTTTTGGGACCCGTAGGTCTGAAATGACCAAATATAACGAAAGACAAAACAGTAGGTTTGGAAGAAACAATAACACTTTTTATCAATAAAATGGTTGATTTAAAGGGCTGTGGCTGCTCTTATATATTTGTGGAGTCAAACATAATTTTTTTTCTTTCTTCTTTTTTTTGGGTTTTTTTTTTTTTTTGGTCCAATGTACAGGTCTACTTGTTTATTCTGAGCCTTTGGAAAATCATTGTGGCATTTAGAAAAGAAAATACCCTTAGGTCCTGTGTTGCAGACATTTTTCACAGAAATCCTTTCTTTCAGATTTCTGCATTTTCTGGGAAGCAAGGGCCCCAGAAAGAGAATGTAAACGGTTATTATCAGCTGCTGTGGAATGCAACAGGGGATGCACCTTGATTGGCTCATGTTTCTATGTTTATAATTAAAGGCCAATCACAGGAGCAAACACAGGGACAGAGTCCCTGGACACAACTTTGTTCTAGATTCTTTCTTTTCTATTCTTAGCTTAGCAGCATCTGCAAACCTCTCTCTTTATTCTATTAGTATAGTTATAATGTATTATATATCATATATCAATAAATCCAGCCTTATGATCAACAAACAAGATTCTGCCGTCTCTCTCACCACCAGCGACCCCACACAGGCGCTGTAATATCTGGTGACCCCTCGTGTCAGAGCAAAAATTAATTTGATAAGACCAGAGGAGCAAAATTGCTGCACTGGGTAAAAATCCTGTATGTGTAGCATGCGATGGTTGCTTTGAAGTGACCACAGAAGTGGATTCAAGCCAGGAGCTGAACTGAAGATCCTGATTTGGACAGAGTTCACAGCCAAGGCTGACCACAAAGAGAACCTTCTTCTGGAAAACCTTCAGGAAAGATGATGGAAAAGAGCAGCAGACCTGTGGAGCTGGCCAGAGCAAGCTGGACTCTTTCAAAAGGTACTGTGGGCTTTTCTATCCCTGATAAACCAGCCCTTCGTAGTCTGTGGCTGTTTGTATGGCAGACACATGCCTTGCCAGAAGAGATTCAGTTCTCCCCTTCAGAGGAAAAACTTATTGCCCTTTGGAAACATTGGTGCAAAGACGGATTTTTTTTGGAAACTACAGATCTCTATAAATTCTTTAGAGGGGCAAAGCTTTTTGGGTTCTTTACCGATATCCTGTATGCTTTAGATGTTTTTGTCTGGGAGTGCATGGACTCCATTTTCCAGTTCGTCTGGAGTCAGGGACGTGTCCTGCCTTCTATCTACCCAGCATTTATAAAGCTTTTCCCAGTCCTGAAATGCAGAGTAGCTTGTTTTCAATGGATTTCTAACTGTTATGGGTAAGCACCGTTCCCCCCCCCCCCTGCTTCGCGGCGGGGGGGGCTGAAACTTCGCTGGGCGAAGAAGTTTTTTTTACTCTTTCTCCGGAGCATGCTCAGATGGAGTTTTCTCCTTCCCCCCCTTCTCTCTCTCCGGGGGGATGGGAGTGGCCGCTCAAGCCAGCGCCGGCCTCTCAGACTCCGCCTTCAGCCATGGGGGCGGCACCGGTCTCTGAGTTTTCCTCCACGCCCCTGCCAGCTCCGCCTCTCCAGGAGATCCCGTCTCCGCCTCTCCAGGCTGTCCCGCCCGCGGCTTCACCGGCCTCCCCGCCCCCTGAGCTGTTGCTAGGCAACGACGAGGATGCGTCTCCGGCTTCCGGCTCAGCGTCGGAGAAGGCAGAAGAGACAGCACTTCCTGTGCTTGAGCTGTTGCTAAGCAACAGCGATGCTCCGCCGCTTCTCCCGGCTCCGCTGCTGCCTGTGCCGTGCCTGCCGCCGCTTTCAGAGCCAAGGGGCGCAGCAACTGCGTGTTCCCGCGCATCCCCGCCGCCTCAAGGCGAGACAGTTCCTGTTCAGGATGGGGCTGAAAACGGCGCTGAACCCGCGGGACCCTCCGAGCAGCCCGCGGCTGATCGCACTCTCAGCGCGGTTCCCTCCCCAGTTCCGGCCCCCCCCTCGCCGCTCGGACTGGCCGCTCCAGCGGCTCTGGCGTTGTCGGAGGCTCTGTCCTCCGTGTCGGCGTCAGAGACTGCCATGGCACCGGCGGCTGGTTCGAGCCCGGACCGTCCCGGACCGGCTGCCCCCGCAGCTGCCCCGGCCGGGGGTCTCTCCTTCGGTGAAGCGGGGGCTGCCCGCCAGCTGACTCTGGGGGCAATCCGGCTGCCTGTTTTTAAGATCAGCGTTCTCCGTGGTTTGGGGGGTGGTGTTTCGGTTGCTGTCCCATGGAGGCTGCCGCCTCTCTTGTTCCCTAGTGGCATGGGGGGGCAGGTGCACCCCGAGAGTTCTGCCTTTGGTCCCCAGCCCAGAGGGGGTGGGGGTGATTCCACGGGGCGGATGAGAGACAAACCCGATGCATTGCAGAGGGAAAGGGCACAGCTGGAGGAGACCATAGCTGGTTTGCTGTGGGAAACAAACATCTCCAGACCCCAGATGGGATTTCTGGGGAAGGCTTCTATTTCCCTGCTGCTGGCATGCCTCAGTGGTTTTGGGGAAAGGAAGCATCTCACTGCCCGTGCTGCCCTTGTACTGGCAGCAGGGTTCAGGCCTGCGGGAATGCAGAGCCTCTGTCATGGGTTTGGCCTGGGCCGTTGGGCTCAGGAGGTTGCTGGGCCAGTGCCAGCATTTGGCCTCCTGGTGTTTCTGGGGTCCCCCTTTGTGGGCCAGTTTTGGGGTTCCTGGTCCAGCATGGGCCAGGGGCCCCAGGGCCTTTCCTTCTCTGGCACTGCTCTGCTCGGCTGCTGCTCTTTTGCTTCTCGATCAAAAAAAAAAAAAAAAAAACCACAAAAAACCCCAAAAACAATAACAACAACAAAAAAATTTAAAATTAAATAAAAAAGATTGAAAATAGCAGGCAGCAGCTCTGAAGCACTGAAGCATTGAAGGGCCAGAAAAGGACATTCCAAAGTTGTTCAAATTGTTTGAAATTGTTGTAAGACTGTCAGTGGTTTTTTGATAACTATTGATGGGATTCTTTTTGCAGCAGGTTTGTTTTCAGGACCAAAAAGGACTTTCAGATGTCCGAAAGAAACAACTTCAGCCGATGGACTGTTCCTGAAACTCAGCTGCATGGACTTGAATTCTCTTTGCATTGTTTTTTGCATTTTCTTAGATTGTAGGATTGTTTTAGTGACTTGTTAGTATTGTATATTTTACAGGTGAAGAAATTTCCTGTTCATTCCACATCAGCATTTTCTTTTAATTTATACAATTTAGAAAGGTGAGATGTTGCAGACATTTTTCACAGAAATCCTTTCTTTCAGATTTCTGCATTTTCTGGGAAGCAAGGGCCCCAGAAAGAGAATGTAAACAGTTATTATCAGCTGCTGTGGAATGCAACAGGGGATGCACCTTGATTGGCTCATGTTTCTATGTTTATAATTAAAGGCCAATCACAGGAGCAAACACAAGGACAGAGTCCCTGGACACAACTTTGTTTTAGATTCTTTTCTATTCTTAGCTTAGAAGGATCTGTAAACCTGTCTCTTTATTCTATTAGTATAGTTATAATCTATTATATATCATATACAAATAAATCCAGCCTTATGATCAACAAACAAGATTCTGCCGTCTCTCTCACCACCAGCGACCCCACACAGGTGGTGTAATAGGCCTGGATTTTCTGATACTGCTGGAATACTGAGGGATTGTGGTTTACAGCAGTCACAATGAGCCGAAGCTCGAGAATTGCTGGAAGCAGCAGTCGACAATCTAAGATGGCACCGAGAGTGCAGGACACCAACAAGATGGATCTTCAGACACCTCAGCTGTAAGTCTGGCTGGTCATGTTGCTAAAAATAAGTATATAAAACTAATTCTGAAGAGATTTATCATAGCGTGTTTGAGTGTGAGTAGCAACTGAGGGGAAAAAAACAAGACAGTGAGAAGAAGGCTCCCTACAGCCAAGGGTGTTTGCACATGTGCTCCAGTTTTGCAAAAATACTTCCTTTCTGTGTACTTGTGTCATGTTTCAAATTGTAACACTTTGTTACCTGTTTCTGAGGAGATAGCTGGATGCATCAGTTAACCTTTCTAAGATGTTGGGGGATGAAGGCGCTTAGGAATATATGACTGTTTGTATCACTCTTGTATGAGCTATGTATGGTCTATGCTGGGGTCTATTCCTATGTCTATTCCTTTTAAATATTCCTTAAATATTTTAGATTCTATTTACAGTCTTGTACTATAAGAGCTACTTACTATAGCTCTTGTATGAATTGGTAGTAGTAGTCACTTGAATCTTTTTCTGCTCCTCAGGAAGGACAGAAGTACCTTTGGGAAGCTGAGCATGAACAAACCTACATCTGTAGCTTCAGAAGGAAAAGCCAGCTGTTTGGGGAACAGGAATGGATAGCTTTTGTTGTCTGCACTGTACATTAAAACAAAAATGGTCCTCTAATTTTGGTATTTTTCTTTCTTGACAGATTTTCACTATAGGGAATGATGGATCTGAGGCAAGCAGACCTTCAGGTCTGCCTTCCTCCAGTCCTTGGTCGCTAAACAATAATGCTGTGGAGCAGGAATTGCTTTGGGAGCTTTTTTTTTTTTTCTTTTGGGAATGATGTGCACTGCACTTTAAGAGTATCTCAATACATTTTCTTGTTTAAGGAAGAAAGACATCTGAAGTATACTCTGCATTAGTTTCCTCTCTCTAAGATACAAACTTTCCAAAACTCTATAATCTTTCTACTTAGCTCATGACTTTGTGTTATGGGTATCTTCTTGATAGTACCCCATTGTTGCAGGGGTTATCCCTTTTAAATATTCCTTAAATATTTTTAGAGTTTATTTACAGTCACCAACATTATTTTTTTTCATCTTTGGGGTATTTTTCTGCTCTCTAAAAGTTTATTTATTTCAATAAAATGAAGAAAGTATTCATCTAGGATGCAGTAATCTTTGTTGTACTTATGGCATTGTGACTTCCAGGTTGATGATGTTTTTCCAATGACCTTAAACAAAGAGAAAACTTCAAGTATCACTTTGTATAACAAATGGAAAGAAAACATAAAGCTAGCAGTTGTGCCTTAAACATGAAGAGAGTTCTTCTTTCTATGTATTGTCACAAGACCCGTATTCATTGTCTGTCCCTAGAGCGAGCGGGGCTGGAGGGTCAAGCAGCAGCCTGTACGGTGTGTTTAGGACAAAAAAGATAAAGGATCCCAGGCCCCTTCATGACAAGACATTCATCCAACAATGTATCCAAAAGCTTTATGAGGTAACATATGAACTTGTTCTGCATGTATGTTATGAGGTGTAAAATGTGCTAGGCAAAGTGGTTATTTCCCTTGGTTTCAACTATAAACTTTATTTAGTGACTGGTATTCCGTGTTTCTTTTGCACAGTTCCTTGTTGAGAATGCTTATGCCCACGATGTTTCCGTGAAATCACTACAAGCTCCATCAGTTAAGGACTTTTTAAAGATCTTCACCTTTATCTACAAATTCCTCTGCCCTTCTTATGAACTGCCTGACTCAAAATTTGAAGAGGAAATTCCCAAAATTTTCAAAGCCCTTGGGTAAGATGATTATTGTTAGTCTCCTGGGCTGAATAGATATGCTATGGCTAGAAATTTAAAAGCTAAGAATTCTGCATTGATAGTTGGGGGGAATGGATAGGTTTATTTATTCAGATGAGACTCTAAAAGTACAATGTTGTGATTGTTTTGTTTCACTTTTGTTGAACTCTAGGTTTACTCTCTGATTTTCAGCATCTGCTATACATTTTATATTTGAATTTACAGAACTATAAGCTCTGGGAATCTTGCTTTGTCATGTAAAATTTAATTGATTATTTGTATAGAACTTTGGAGGACAAGGCACAATTTTCTTTTACAGGCCTTTCTGTTCATTTTGTTAGAATCTAAGAACTAAAATTTCCAGAATTTTGGATCAAGACAATTTAATTTTAGTTTAAACAAATTTAATTTAGTTTAAAATATGTTTTCCTGCAATTTTTCTCATTCTGCCTTCAAAGCAGAATGTGGAAATAACAAAATTACTGTTGAGGGGAGAAAAACACTAAGTAGCTGAGTGGTTTATTGCTGAATTTGTTCAGTGTTTGAAATCATTAATGCCCCAACATTGTCTTGGAAAGAAAATCCTCTGCCTCTTGATAACAGTGAATTTTCAGTCTCATTTAAAAAAAAAAACAGGGACTGTATACCCATGATGGTGTCAGAGTGCCAGGGCTCCTTAAATGTAGGTGCAAATCTTTTTTGCACACTTCTCAGCATTTTAATAAAGTTTTGTTTTAATCTATAACATTTGAAACTGCTGATATAGCTTAAAATGTTGAAAAGGATTCCACTCTGCTGCACCAAGGGTGTAATTCTGGATAAAATGACTAATTCTGACAAGTCACTTGAAGTTTTGGGAGCTCAAGGAGCATCTGGATGACACTCTGGATCATATGGTTTAGTTGTAGGCAGTCCTATGAGGAGCAGGGAGTTGGATTTGTAGATCCTTACAGGTCCCTTTCAGGCCATGTTATTCTATGAGTTGCAAAATGAGAAACCCATGATAATTGAATAGAATCGTACTGTAAGAACTCAACTAATTTCCTTTGAAGTACAGTAGAATTGAGTTTGCTCTTCCTTCTGTGCTTTCATCTACATAGAAAAACATGCTGCTTTGTTTTCAAAATGTGCTGGTTTGTTTTCATCACTGTCTGCCACAGCTATTAAAAGTGTATCTTCTTTGGCCGTACAGGTACCCCTTTGCTCTGTCAAAAAACTCCATGTACGCGGTGGGAGCACCAGGAACCTGGCCTCAGATTGTGGCAGCTTTGATTTGGTTAATTGATTGTGTCAAGGTAATGTTTGTCTTAAGATAAATATTTTCACTTTCCAGGCTGGAATGTTAGTTTCAATACAGATTCAGTACATATTTTCTACAAATCTTTGTTTAACATATATGTAAACATATATGTTCTTAGCTGTCATCTGGGAGCTGACCCTTGGCCTAATGTTTTGGTAACTTTTAAAGTGAGCTTTTCATGTTATATTATGATAGGGTTTTTTCTTTACATGTATGCACTGGATAAATTAATGTATAAAAGGAGGTGGCAAAATGCTGATCTGTACATACAATAAACGTGAGAAGTTAATGAGTATAATCACTGAATGGAACGTGTATCTCCAGCGCAAATGTTGTGACATCTGCCATTCTCCCCTAAATTTGAAATCTAAGGATGGAATTTTCAATTGAAATGATTCAAATGTTCTGTGATTCTGATACAGAGTGGCAAGTTTTCGGTTTGAGTGGGGTGTTTTTTATTTAATCTTGGTTTTGTTTGGTTTGTTTGGGTTTTTTAGTAGTCCTAACAGTTGTTGCTGCCAACTCAGGACTGAGCAAAATTTGGCATCTGTGACAGAAGTTGACCACTGCTGAATTGAGTGCCCAGGAAAACCCTGTCCTTTTCTGCTCAAAAGACACGAGAGAATTTGGCAGTGTTGACTGTCTAGCTCATGCCTCTTTACCTGTGTGTTTAGTCAGCTCAACACAGGTTCATTCCAACCTGCCTGCTGAAATCCTAATCCAGTGTTACTCTGCTTCTTTTCACGAAAACCAGCATGGAAACTAATGGATGTCTTCATGTTTGCTCTTTGTTGTGTGCACCTCTGCTTTTCAGCTGTACAATGCGATCAGGGAAAATGCACCATCGTTCGATGACACACAGAGCTGGGGAGGAGAGACAGATGATGGAATTGTACATAAAAAGGTACCATAAAAAGGAAATTAGTATCAGAATTGCTTAACTGGATTTTGCCATGTGCTGTAACAACACAATTTAATTACAGTTTAGATTGCTGGGTCATGTATTTATGGAATCTGTTCCCTTTTATATTCACAATGCTTTCTAGGAGGTAGACTAGCATTGTATAAAAAACCTGATCAACTATTTCCTGAGCAGGTATGATGATCAGTCTATTGGTGTAGACTGGGTATTAAACAAAATATTCTCTTTATTTTATATTCACCTTATTCTACAAGTATATACTGTTCTCCTTTGTAGAGAAAGGGCATCATTATGCTGTTTATTTTTTTAGAGTTTCCGATATATTTTCCTTTAGCACTCAAGACTTCTGAGGTTAACTGCAGTGCAGTATAAAGACAGTGACTTAATTCTAAATATAGTGACTTGTGCCAATATCTACTCAGTTTACTATGTAAAAATTGGTTTTAAAGTTTTATTTCTGAGCCACAAAATAGGGTGGCAGTATAATTTGAGCTCTTAATCCAACAGCTTGCTTTCTTTTTAATTTATCATGGATTATTAGAACTACTCAGATTTAACTCAGTGTTAAATCACAGCAGGTGTTTGGAGAGGGTTGCATTATAAGCTAAAACATTTAATTAGAAATTGCAAAAATAAAGTAAAATCATAATTTTGGACTAAGGTTACAACATGATGGTTGGCAACTAACAATGCTTTTAAACGAAATACGTTCTTCTACATTGGCACTTCTGCATATATATATATAGATACAAAATTCACAATACTGGTGTAATTGCTTCTGAAGCATCTGCGACTTAGTGTCCAGCAAATTCTTTTTGGGTAACCTTTCTTTAATTCTAGATAAGAGTACTTTGAGACCTGCAGATCTGAATTTTAATGGTCATATTTATAGAAAAGGTCTGTTAAACAGACCTGCAGTTTCCATAAACTAGCCTGAGAGAATCATTTGCATCAAGATGAAAAATTCTTAAATATTCCATCTACAATATTTGTTAAATATCTTTTTAAGAAATACAGGATTTCCAGACCTTTCTTAGTGTGAATTATAGTTGTCTCCTTCTGCCTGAATATATAATCTGTTGACATTCTATGTTCAAAGGGAGGAAAAAAAATTAATTTTACAAAAGTACAATCGAAGCATTAAGGATATTTTTGATGTCTGTTTAATTCCACTGATTGAGTAGCTTTAGACTATCCAGATATTTTACAGGTCTTGGAATTGTTGAAATGAAAGATTTTTAAATTGCTTTCAGCTTTTCATGGACTACTGTGTGAAGTGCTATGAGCTTTCCATGAAAGGGAGAGATACCTTTGAAGAGTTGGATGCTGAAGTGCAGTCAAAATTAAGTAAGTTTTTAAATTCTAAGTATTCAATTGTGTTACTGGTTTCCTTTCTCCTAGCATCAGTTTGTTCAGTTTATGAGTGAAAGTGATCTAAGGGAGTCTGAAACACCTAAGTATGTTTCAGTTACTTCAACTTAATGCTCTCTTTTTTAAGTGTATTTTGAGCAGTACAGATGGGTAGGTCATGATCTGCTATCAGCTGTAGCTGTGTCACCTGATTTTTTAATGTCTTTGTCACAGAAAACCAGTATACAATTCTTCAGATGTGAACTCCATCTATGCAGATGGCTCTTGTTTCTGTCTGGAAAAGCTAACAATTAAAAAAAAGAAAAATATTTTCAGAGGATGCACAGCTGACAAGAAAGTTCAGCTTTTGAAGATCTGAAAGCAGTCTGCAAGAGTTCCAAACTCTATTGTGAGGGTTCTGTATGTGATTCAGCATGCACCTGTGTTTGTCTTCAGGGAGGTAGAAAATTATTGGGTTTTTTTGACTCGCTCATTTCACCACCTGCAGAAATACAAACACAATGTGAGAAAAGGAAGAAAAACATGTCTTACTTTCTTTGCTCTCCTATGAAAAGCCAGACTAAGGGCCCTTTGTTTGCAAACTGGGGCCATCAATTGGAGAGGAAACAAGATACCACACTGTTACTGGATATTGGGAAAAAATAATCATCCCATTTTTTGGCAAAGCCAAATTAAGTTGGGGAAAAGATGCCTCAAGAAGCAAGGCAGTATATGGATAAGAAAGAGGTTGTTAAGTAAGTTTGATTTGTTCTAGCTTCACAAGGTAGTCCTGACTTGTACACTCTCCTGTGGTGTGGGCTGCATGAGAGTTTGGAAACCCTTACCTCTTGGGAGTGACTTTGGCATGAGAACTCTTTCTGACATGAGGACCGAGAAACCCATTTCTCTTCTTGTTTCTTCTGGGGTTTTTGCCTGGTTACATTTTAATGAAAGGTTTTTCTGGTAAGTTTCTTGGTTGTTTTTAGTTATTTTTTAGTGAAAAATAATTATCTAGATAATGGGTATTTACTGTGCTGAAGCTCAAGTTCAGATACTCAAAATAGGTGGTGATATTGAGATAAATTTGTAACTCGAGTCTCTCTTCTGCTCTCCCACAGAGGATTTATTTAATGTAGATCCATCCCAGATGGAAAGTTTAGAAGCTGAGAACAAAAGACTTCAAGAAGAGATTGCAAGACTAGAAAAAGAAAAGGAAAGTGAGCAGGTTAGTAAATTGTGTCTGTTTTTATGGTGGAGTTGAATTTTATAATATCGACCATTTCTGAATGAAGATACTTATGATACATAACAAATGGAAAAATTTCAGTGCTTTGAGATTTTAATTAGGCCAGATTTTTACAGACTCTATACTATTAGAGAACAAGGCTTTTTTCTGTGGAATCTTCAGTAACTATTTGTTTGATAATGTGCAGGTATTTACAGGTAATAAGGTCCTATATTGACTGAAATATCAATAAAATACTTGAACCAAATTTTTTAATATAAATTTCAACATTATTTTTTTCAAGTGTGTTGGTATTCAAATATGAGGCATGGGATTCAGTGGTAACAAATATATTTTATGGAAAATACTTTGCTTGAAAAGCTGGATTCTGCTTTTAATACATCCTGAGTTTAAAAATGGGTTAGTGGCTGTGCAGGTGGCAAATTGAAATTCCTGCCAACTGTGCAAAATGTGCTGAGTTTATTCCTGGTTTTCCATGCCCCTGTTTCATCTGCCCTCCATGTATTATTAGAGTTAAGTTGTGGACTACCTGTAGTAAGAATTGTCTAAAGCACTGTCTGATGCAAATGAGAGACATAATGCTGAAATGCAAGAATCTTTTCAGCCTTCTTTGCTTTTATTTTAAAGGTGTCCTGACTGGACTTAGCTGTCACAGAGATAAAAAATTATTAAAGTTCTTTATTCTATATTTGTGCTGTTGATGTTGATCAATTACTCTACTGTCTTATCTGGAAAGTGAAGTCATTATTTTATATTTATCTAAGAGTGGTTGTTCTTTTCACCCATTTCCTAGGATCGTATAGCAACGCTACGAAATGTGAAATCGTCCCTTGAAGCAGACGTCCAGAACTACCAGGCTTATTTCGCTAAAATGAAATCTCATATATCCATCCTTGATCAAGAACTGGAAAGTGTTAATGATGAAGTTGAGGCAGCAGGTAAGGAGGACTTGATCACAGTCAGGACAGTGAAGCTAGAAATAGTCTTCAAATAATTGTAGTTCTTAGCTTGAGAGCAGAGCAAGGTACCTGGAGTAGCATGATGCTACAAATAAACTTTCCAGAATGGATTGCTAATAAAATTTTTTTTGTCTGATAGCTCTCTGTACACTGGAGTAATGAAATGGTAATGTTATGTAATAACTGTGTCATTTACTCATACAATACAGAGGTGAGGTTTATGTATATAGGCTGGTATTTTATGTCCATTTCACAAATGTTTTATGTACTTAGAGGCAGAAGTAGAAGCCACGAAGCGGGAGAATGCCCGGCTCCGGCACATCTTAGATAACCAGAAGTACTCAGCTGCAGACATTGAGAGAATAAATCACGAGAGAAATAAGCTGCAGCGAACCATTAACAAGCTGCATAAGGAGCTGCAAGAAGAACGAGAACTGATGTGGAATGAAGAGATAAAATATGCTAAGAAGAGACACGCGGTATGTGAAAACCCCACAACACTCAGAGGTGGCTGCCAGTTTTCATCATGCAAGCTTAAAATTGGATTCTTGATAATTTCTTTCCTAAATAATCGAACACCACCATACGTGTTTCTAACCAGGCAAAACTGACAAGAATGGCCTCTGTTTACAGTATCTCTGAAAAATGTTGCACTTTTTTCCCTTTTTCTGTTTTGCACTGAGTGGAAATGTACTTTTTTCCTGCATCGTAAGAGATGTGTCTAGAATATGAAGCATGGTAAGCTGTCACTGCTGTAGCATTTAGAGCTTTGATAACATTAGCATGCCATTGCTTTGATAACACAAGAAATTACAGGCTAATGTTAATATTTCAGAGCAAGGAAGTAAGGCAAAACTAGTGAATTTGAATCAATAGTTTTGCATGCATTTAGGGCCTGATTAGTTCTTTGTGTAGCAGTTGTAACATATTTCAAGGGCCAAGTTCAATCCCTTCAAACAGAGTGAAAAGATATAGTCCTGGAAGTGATGGGATTTAAAAGCTTCTGCTTTGCCAATTGGAGCACTAAAGAAAAAATTTCAAATATGTTTGGTTGGGTCACCCTTTATCAAGCACTTTTATCAACTTAAATCCTCAGGTGCAAGTATGAAGCATATAAAACTGGAAAAAAAAACCCTGGGGTCTTTAATGTTTGCATTTAATAGCACTCATTAATTAGAAATTAAAGCATTTAATAAGCTTTGTTTAAAGGCATGCTCAAGTTAGTTTGTTGTTAGGATGTGTGGCTGTGTAGCATTTCCTGTCAAAACTAATGAGAGAAGGCATATTGACCTTATAACTGATCATTTGTTTAGTATTATTTTCCAGCACATTTTTAGTTCCCAATCAGCTAATTCTCAAAAACTTGAGGCAGAAAAAATTATGGCAGATGAATACGGAAAACCACAGGTGAAAGCATTCAGTGTTCTCAGCCATAGACACTAAGAAACCTCAGTGTGCAAACTCTGAACGAACCATAAAACAGTACCTAATGCAGCAAACTGCTGTGCTGGCATTGCATGCAGCTCTTGAATACTGTGGGGTAGCAAGGAATTATGGCTACAGAGAGCAACTCAGGAACTTGTTTAAAGTACTATATGAATACTTCTTGCACATCTTTTCACTTGTATCTCTTCTATGATTTGTGCCCTTTTCTCCTCTGAGCAGATTGAAGAGCCACTGGCAGAGTATCATAAACTGGCTCGAAAGCTGAAATTAATTCCAGTAAGTGCTGAGAATTCCAAAGGCCACGACTTTACCATTTACGTTAATCCTGATTTAGGACCAAATTTCCTTGTCAAATACAGAACTCAGATCATGGTAAGTAGAATCAACACTGAAGGCTTTAGATAGCACTCACAAAAAAAAAGTGTTTCTTTGGGAATGCTGGGAAGGTCTCTCAATCTCACAATGAAATGTCATTGAAAAGCTTGTGTGATGAGTCACCATAATGACATTGCAGTATATGAAAGAGATTTGGTATGGGAGAATACAGTAGCCTAAAAAAAATAAAAGGGAAAGATGTACTGGGGTGCATCTTGGTTCAGATTAGCAAATTGCATTTGTTCAATCTTCTTGTATACGTATTACAGGCTCCCCTCATGGAGATCATCAACGAGACTGAGGAAGAAATTAGTAAAGCCACTCAACGGAAAAATTCTCTGGAAGACACTTTGGAACAGGTGAGTTAGTTAAAGAAGATTAACGCTAAGATACCAACCCTAAAACCTTATCTGCCTCTTTCATTCAACTTTTTGCATAGTTAAAGTGTGATGTGTTGGGTTGGTTTCTTGAATTACTTGGGGTTTTTCTGAGGACAAGTAGAGGGGGAGAAACTGTGAGAAAACGGCTTTTATTGTAATGGAACCTAAAAGTTTTTCTAAGAACTGAGGTCTTTGTTGGTTGAAATATCGTGTATTCCCTGAATTAAAGTTTATGTAGCTTACATATACTTGACCATAACCATTGGAAGTATTTGTTTCTAATAAGTTGCCCGTTCCAGTTGATTGTGTGGCTTACCATCACCGACAAATTGTCATCGGGAAGATTTTTAGTACTATTGGATTTGGGACAGATTGAAAGAAGGAGAATTTTATTTCCTCGTTCGTCTACCTGAGCATGGTGTTCTGCGGTATGGAATGTCCTCTTGGCCAGCTGGCCTCGCTATGCACCTTCCCAGTCTCCTGCCTGTCCCTGCCCTGCTCAGTGAGGGGCCCTGGGAAGCACAGAAAGCCTTGGACTGCTGTGCTAGCGCTATTCAGCAGTAGCCAAAACTTGGTGTGTTACCAACACTGTTTTAGCCCCTCATCCAAAACAAAGCATAACATAGGCTGCTATGAGGAAGGATAATGCCATCCCAGCCTAGCCTAGTTTAATGGTTTAACCTGTTTAACCAGGTGTGGTTTGTGATGGCATGGATTTATATGTTGGAATTCTTTTTGAACCATACTTCCTTGGTTATGTTTTCATCCTAGGTGAATGTAATGCTAGAGGACAAGAAACGCAGTGTGAAAATGCTGACAGAAGAAGCTGAAGAGCTGGATGATCTTTACCAGCAGAAGCTTAAGGTAGAACTTCTTACACCTTGATGACAACTTATCCTTAATGATAGCCTTATCCTTAATTTTTGTATTTATCGATAAATTTTTGGGTTGCATTTTTGTTTGGGCTTCTGCCTTTGCCTTCTTCCTTCCCTCTTAGAGGATTTTTTCATTCTTTTCAGAAAAGTGATTTGACTGCCACCTTAACTGAATCAATTTTCACTTTCTTGTAAGAGAATCTGGCATCCTACTGTAGCAGATCCTGTAAATCATAAATTCCTGCATCCAGTAATAAAAGCAGCAACAATCATCTGACCTCAGGATGTCTCCGGGCATGTGCTTGAAGGAAATTTTAGGATCAACAGAACCTGTCTTGTCTAATCGATTTGTATATAATAAATACATTTTTACAGTTTTTAGTAAACATGTTCAATCAGCTTCTGTAAAAACTAAGGAGAACATTGACCAAAAGCATGTGAAATTGTTTTAATGATCTCAAACTGTTACTTCCTTTAGCTTCCTTTGCCAGCACAGGAGCAGTCCCTATTATTTTCCCCACTTGCAGTTCAGCAACAAAACATAACCCTCTCTGTTAACAACTGAGTGGCTATTTTGGTAGCTCCCAACTTCTCTGACAACACTGCTTTAGCGGGGCCGTGGTGCCCTGCAGAAAAATGTTCTTTGAACTACACCAATATTTACCATATGTGCTCCTGTAAATCCAAACTCCTGTGCTACAGCCATGAAACAGGGCTATTTCGCTGCTAATACCTGCTGAGGCAGGTGTATATATAGGTTTATAAAGGCAATTAATTTAGTTTCTATTTTTCAAAACCACATGACATTTACCTTTTGATCTGTGCTCTTGCATATACTTTTCTCTAAAGTTAAGCTCATAAAATACACACTTGCCACCAGACGCTTAGTCATTTAATTCCTCTTCTAATATTTAAAATGCTGTTTGTAAGTCTTAAGTATTAAAATTATTTTTGAAGGATGATGTTTCAGTAATCTACCAAAAATTGCATGTTGAGTTGACGTCAGAATTTTGTTTGGTTTTGTGGACTGTATAGCATCAACAGTGTCATTCTCCTAGAAGAGATGATTATTTGGAATTATACTCTCTTTCAGACAAAAAAGAAAAGCTATTTTCTTACTCAGATGTGGTTGTATTTTTTAACCTAGAAACAGTTGTTCATAATGTGCCATTTCTAAGCTATTTAGACTATCTAAACAACACTTTGTGAGCTTTAACTCGGAAGGGAAAGTAGCTGCAACACAGGCCTTTAAATGTGGTTAAAGGAATAAAGAGATGGTTAGGCTTATTCTGGGATGGGGATGATACAGAAACTTTAGGTTTGGGAGGGATATCCTTGGGGCTTTTTTCAGTTCTGAACTTGGAACTATTTGCGTGAATTTTGAATTAAAGTATTAGGATATAATCAGGTAACAGAAAGAAAAAAGATCCGAATTATACTTGAGAGAGGCCATTTTTTTTTCTTCTCCTTCCTTATGACAACAGGAGATAGAAGAAGAAGACAAGAAATATGCAAATGAACGGGAATTGATTAAGAAGCATAAACAGTTACTTGAGAGTGGTGTCTGTGATGGGCTCAGTAAAGCTACAGCTGAATTGCATGATATCGAAAGAGAGTAAGGCTCCTAACTTCCATGTCTGCCTTGTTTGTTTTGGTTTTTAAGGATAAAGATATTTTCTGGAATGTAACATACAGTTGTTTCAGCAGGTATCCATCTCAGTGTGTTAATTTCACAAGTTAACAACTGAAAGATGTTTCTCCTCAACAGTATTTTGCTAAAATGTTTGTCTGCTGTATCAGAACTCCTGTTTTCCGCGTAAGGGTTTTTCTTTAAGTTGAGCATTAATATATTGTAACTCGGTTCAAATTAATACTAATGGAAAAAAAAGTATGGCTAAACGTGATGATAAATCAGACTTGAAGTGATTGTTTTAGATGTCAGGAATTCTCCAATTATGGACATGACCTTCTGAGTATCTTTACCTTTTAGATATCAAGTCGTTTTGCAAGAAACAACAGAAGAGAAGAGAAAAATTGATGCTAACTTGAGTCGTCTTGTAGAAACAGTTGCTACTCATACGGAATCTATAGTGGTAAGCTAAAATTTGATATTCAGAATTAAATCTCTCTAGAGACATTTTGCAGTTAAACACTTGGAAATTAGAGCTTACTCTTTCTAAGGAAGGATCAGTTATTTAGCTGCTACTAAGCCTGCGGATTCTAGTTAAATTTTCTGACAAAACCTTTGGTGTAAATAATCAGAATTGGTTGTTAAGTGTCAGCAGTAACATCCTGTCAGGTTAAACCTGCTTCTGAGAGGCGTCTTTCAGGAAGGTGTTTAACTGAAATCAGTTAACCTGTGCAATGACTGCTTAAAATGCTTTAGCAGAATCAGTAAAATACAGGCCATGACAGAGCTAATAAAGCTCTCTGCACCTCTTTTCTAGAAATACCTTGAAGAACAGAATGCAAGAATAGAAAGAGACGATGAAGAATTCATGCCTGAAGGTCTATTGTCAAACCTGACCAGCATCCTAGACACTTATAAAAAGAAGGCTGAAAGTGCCTAATGACTTGAAAGGTGAAGATAAAAATGTTGCATTTCTGAAGCTCTAGTAGGGGGCGTTCTAAAGGGATGGGTACTTACCTGTGTTTAGCACTGAAACTGATTTTAAGTGGAAGAAAGTAATTCTTTGTTTTGTTGACACAAATACATTTAAGAATTAAACAATATATTTGCATTTTCTTAAATGCTTTGCTCAGACTTTGTACTTTCAATAGCATATCTATGTGTTTAGGGCACACGCATCACAGGCAGTTCACATCCTTCCCCAAGCCTTATTTTACTGGCAAGACTAAATGTAAATGTCTGTCTCCTGCTTGTTCAGTTACCTATGAAACTGCACAGAGACACTTCTTACATGAGTAAAAAATCAAAACCTCTTTTGAAAAGATGAGTCCTTGTATAGTAGTCTTGTAAATAATCTAGAAAAAGAAACACAGTAGTTTGAAAACCAAGCTTTGTCTTTAGCTGCTCATACTCCCAGATGAAACTTCACTGAACTTCTTGAATATATATACCAGAGAAAGCTCTCAATAGGACATCATATGAATTCTGGCTGTATATCTAATCACTGGTAGGTTTGGTGCATGTTAGATACATCAAAACAGTCGAAAATATCTGTATTCTTCTTGTTAGGCCAGTTGGACAGATTTTGATGTTTCCTCAGGACAGTAACAGTAAAATTAGTGTATGGGCAGCTCTGGTCCAAATACTTTAAAGAAAGTGGATCAATGCTATGTGAAAGTAGTACGTTTTTATCTATTCTGTGTATAATTTTGTGTTAAAAAATAAATAAATAAAACCAAGCATTCATATCTTGGATAGTTTATGATGGTATTTCCTAATAAAAGCATTGAAGTATTTGAGTGTTGTTTTTATTGGTCAAACATTCAAATATACAAAGATAAAAACAATTTTGCAGTTGTTTAAAGGCATTTAGCAGCTGATAAATAAAGAAAGCTGCTCCTTAATTCTACAACATTTGAATGCAACACAGATCCCTAGGATATATAACAAAACTTGAGTTAGACCATCTAAACACAGACTGAATTGTCTAATTCTAGGCTATTTTTGTAGAATGAGTTTAAAACTCAGTTGTTCTTAACATAATGTGTGAATCTTCTGGTGCTGGTAAGAGTATTTTGTTTCAGATATGATAATGATGACATTATTTAAGCTTCTAATTTTCTGTTCCTTTTTTTATACTCCAGAATTCTAATTTAACAGGTAGAAAAGTCTTCTGATAGCTGGGAAGTTTTTATGCTTTCTTTTTTGTCCTCTTTTCTCTTATCTTTACAGACTTACTTTTTGTTTTCTGTAACAAACTAGTCTTTACTACATCCCAGTTCCTTCTCTTTAGAAGTTTTTTCCTTTTGTGATCTCTTTAACATTTTTGTTATCTAAAGCAAGGTAGCAATCTAATGGAGCAAAACTACGAGCTTTTGATGAGAGCCACATTCCTTTAAACCATGTGCTTATTTAGGGGCTATGCTCTCTCTTGACTCCCCCATACCTGTTTATCTCTGCTTCTATAACTGACCTTGTGTTTTTAGCATCTGTAGGTTCCTTGCCATGTGCAGTAGTCAGTTGATTAAATGAGAGCAAAATAAATGGCATTTCCAAGGGCTTTATATTAACCCTAATGAACATGGGTCAAAATCCAAATCATGATGCCTTTGCTTAATGCACTGGCCAATGTAATATTCTGAAATTAAAGTAGTCCAAATAATTTCTAAAAATTAATGTTAGTAACATTGGCAATGTGTTTTTGTTATTGGTCTGTCAGTTAACCTAAACTGCCTTTAGAACTACCTCAAATTTGGATCAAGGTTCTGTAAAATACTGTAGGGCTGTGTGTTGTAATCCAACAGATCAACATCAGGCAATGTTTACTAGGTACTATGTCTTCACAATTTAAAAATTGAGGGAATTTTTTAATCCTCGTTCAACATGTTTTCTCTGTGATATTGAAAGTCAGGCAGTTGTTTTTGATTTGTGTTCTGGAATATGGCTTCTAAATTTAGGCAGTAGGCACTAGAACATAATTACTGCTCTTGGTTTGGTTTTCTTTCTTTATTGGAATATAAAGTCTTAATGAGAAAGTACCACAGCACCTGTACATTTCAGTAGTATGAGTCATTTGTAAATGTTGGCTCTTGTATGGATCCAGTTGCCTCATTTAGTGCTAGTGTACCTTTTGTACAGTTTAATGTGACAATTTTTGTATTCTTACACTCAATAGAATTTCTTATGCCTGTTTCTATAAAGGACTGATCCTTACTGCAAGTGTAGAAATACGACATAAAATCCCAATCATCTGACTTTCCTTGAGGAACTAGATAATCATTTTAGCAACAGATACTAATTCCCTGCCTCTCCTTGCTATTGAAACTGCATTGTGTAGGGGAAAAATAAAATGCAGAAACATCTTCATGTAAGTTTTAGAGGAATAAAAATTGCTTTAACCTTTTTAAAAATAGATGGCTTTTTAAAAATTCTTAGGAGCATAGGGCCAAGCTGCTTTGACAATGATTCATGTAGTATCCTTTTAGCATTAATCTAATGAACCAACCTTTTGCTATCTTCATATTACATAAGTATTTCCTTTACATGACCACTCTTGCATCTGCTTTATTATTATTATTTAGGTATAAAAAATAACAGTTGATGCTGTAGAAGCATGCTGGAAGTCTGTAGCTTCTTTTCTCTGGCATATGTTGTTTTTTTCATTTTTTGTTGTCAGAAACTCATCACCAACAAGAACGTGGTAGTTCTTTTTTTGGAGTATTTCTTGAGGGCGTCATGTAGATTCATTCAGGTTGGAAAGAGCTTCTAATTTCATTGAGTCCCGCTGTTAATCTAACAGTGCCCAGTCCACCACTCAACCAGTCTCTGAGTGCCACATCCTCATGACTTATAAATGCCTCCAGGGCTGGTGATTCAACCATTTCCTTGAGCAGCCTGTTCCAATGCTTGACAACACCTGCTGTGAAGAAATTTTCCTAATAGCCAATTGAAACCTCCTCTGCTGCAACCTGTGCCTGCTCAGGCTTTAGCTTTGCAGTGTTGTATATGAGGCCTCTGCAATGCTCTTCATTGATTTTGCCAACATAAAGCATGGCATGCCTATGCAAGCCTTTAGTTCTGAGCTGAGTAACAATTTGTGCTCTGTGGCTCTGTAATACTTCCAATAGTTTGCCTGCTCTGGCCTTTCATGGGAGCTCTCATCCCTGCTCCAACTTATGTGGTAGAATTAAAAAACCAGCTATACTTTTTTATGTTCTTTTTTGAAAGAGTAAGGAAGAAGAAAAAGTCAATAGCTGAAGACATTCCCTTTTCACTAACATGGGCAACTCCCTCAGTGCAGTGCTCTAGCAAAAAAGGAAAACTCTGGTCTCATGCTAAATGACTGTAAAGCAATGGAAATTTTGTTAACAAGGGTCTTGCCTATTCATTGCTAATTACATGTTATATGGTATACAAGTATTTTGAGCACTGCAAACAATCTCTGAAGAGACTATATATAATCTTTCCATTCTTCTTCAGGGTGCTCTTGTTTGCTTAATACTGGAAACCTTAATGTGTCCTTCAGAGCCAGATAACCTTCCTCTTTTGGCAATAGTACAGAACAGGGAATTTATCTGTTTTTTCAATATTTCAATATTTTTCAATATTTCAATCTTCCTGTCTACAGATTTTTGGCTGTGAAAACATTCTGGTATGATGAAATCATGTATCATTGATTCTTTTTTGCTTGCAAAGCACTCCATCATACAGGGCTATTCAATCTTCATCAGGATTTTACATTTTAGGTGCTTGTTGGAAGTTTTGATGGTATTCATCCCTTTTTTAGAAATGGAAGAAGCACAGAAGACACAAAGGCCTCAGTGTCCCCCACTGGATGAGGGACTATCAATGTCTTAGCCAATATCATATCTAAAGGATGCGCACTGACATCTTCAGCATTTTTAGCCCTCTATCAGGAGATTCACAGAGTCCTGTCACTCAGCCTGAGGAAACTCCTGATTTTGCAGGCTTTTTTTTCTTTTTGGTAGGACTTGATCTGTTTACAGGATTTTTCTAGACATGACAGATGTCAGCTCTGTTGTCCACTGCTGCCCACTGGAGAGTGGACCTTTTGTGAACTCTGGTTCATAAAGGTCTACCAGTCCCAGTATTTGCCTGAGGTAGACAGGATCACTTGTCTGTCTACAGGATGATTGGCTGCACTGTCCCTCCATTACAGAAGTTCTTATCAACAGCTTCACGATAACAAGGAGCCTTTGTGATGTGTGGTCTGTATGTTGTTTTCTCTACCACCTCATGCATGAGACCGCAGTTTTAACTGGCAGTGACCTGATAAGCATTTTAGTCTCAAGAACCCTTTGCACAAGGCAAAGATTTAAAAGGACGTCTCTTACTCTAACTTCACCTCTAAAGAAACATTTATTGGTCTGGCAAGACTCCAAAGCAAAAGGAAAGGTGATGGAATGTGTGTAAGTATTTTGAAACAAGCGAGATGTATGTCATTTTATTTCACTTTTCCTCCAAGGATTCAGAATAGTGCATGCCTTTGTACTGGTAGATGTTACGTGGTTCTGAGAACACTGAACACTAGCACAGTCATGCATGACAACTGGTATGCCCAGCTGAAAGGCATTCACTATTCTGCCTGGTAAAGAGCTTCTGGAGTTACTAGTTCTAATTATCTGGAAGGTCTTGATTAGCAATGGAAATTACATTACATTTGAAATGCAGAGTGGACACCAAATAATGGGGTCTGCTTGACTACTGCTGGGTAGCGACTTACCATCTTCTTCCCCCTCCCAAAGGTTAGGCCATCACTCATAACAAAGTCATAAGGAAAGCTGCAGAGTTGAGTCACACAAGACAAGAAAGCAGTCACAGGTTGCATGGTTCAGGCAAGTTTAGGTATTTTAAGAGAAAATCACTCCCTTGAAAGATATAGAATTGTAAAGGTATAAACAAGAAATCAAGGAATGACAATTCAGCATTAACGAGGATCTCTTCCAGCAATTGCTGGATGGTTTGATTCTGCAGAAGCTACTCCTCAGGGCTTTTATTATGGATTCTGAGAACACAAATACTTAGCCTAGAAGCTCCTTAAATACCATCTGTCTTTTGTATGTGCTTGTATTGGGTTTGCATGGCCAGGTTTTGGTAGCAGCGGGATTACAGGGGTGGCTTCTGTGAGAAGCTGCTGGAGGATTCCTCCATCTCCAGCAGAGCCAATGTCCGAGGCAGCTCCGAGATGGATGTGCTGCTGGCCAAGGCTGGGCCAATCAGAAATGCTGGCAACACCTCTGTGATAAAATATTTAAGAAGAAAAAATTAAAGGTTATTATACAGCGGAAATCGTAGCCAGAGAAGAGCAGAGTGAGAATATGGGAGAGGAACACCCTGTTAACACCAAGGTCCGTGGAAAAGGAAGGGAAGGAGGTGCTCCAAGTCTGAGATTCCTCTGCAGCCCATGGTGAGAACCATGCTGAAGCAGGCTGTCTTCCTGCAGCCCACGAAGGTCCACGGGGATGCTGAGATCCACCTGCAGCCCATGGAAGTGACCAACACCAGAACAGGTGGATGTCCAAGACTTGGCTGTGAACCCATGGGAAGCCCATGCTGGAATAGGTTCCTGCCAGGGACCTGCGCAGAGAAGAGCCCACACTGGAGCAGGTTTCATGATATGACTAGTGACCCTGTGGGGGGCCCACACTTGAGTAGGCTGTGCCTGAAGGATTGCACACTGTGAAAAGATGACCTACATTCCAGCAGTTTGCAGAGAACTGTTTCCGGTGGAAGTGACCCCACACTGGAGCAGGAGAAGGACTGATCAGCATCAGGAACAACGTGTGATGAACTGACTGTAAACCCCCATTCCCTGTCTCCTTGTGCCACTGAGGGGGGGAGGTAGAGCTGGGAAGGAGAGAAGTGTGGGGGGAAGGTGTTTTTAAGGTTTATTTTACTTTTCATTTTACTTCTTACTTGCTTGGGTGCAGTTAGTAATAAATTTAATTAATATCCCCAATTGGAGTCTGTTTTGCCCGTGGCTGTATTTGGTGAGTGATCTCTCCCTGGCCTTATCCCAGCCCATGAATTCATTGCATTTTCTCCCCCCTGCCCAGCTGCAGAGGGGAGTGAGACACTGGCTTTGGTGAGTGCCTGGCATCCAGCCAGCATCAACCTACCACAGTGCTACAACAAAAACTGTGCTTATACATGCTTGAAGAATTTCTGCACGGCAAAACACACCCATAGTGACAAAGACAGGGCAATGGTTACTGTGTGACCGTCCCAAAATCCAGAGTATGAGGTAATGCCACGCAGAGACATGTGACAACTAAGCAGTCAACTGGAGTTGCCTGGGCTTTCTTAGAGTCCATGGTGCCACTGCTACTGGAGCTTGTGATAAAATCACTCCTTGAACATTCAGGAGAAAGCAGCCAGGGGAAGGGAAAGGGTTAAAAAGAAGAGTGTAAAAGACCGTTAAAAGCAAGGTAATTGGAAGAGAAAAAGGAGGAAGCAGCCTTCAAAAAAAATGCTCAGCTACAAAACCCCTGGAAGACACTCGGCTAAGACCACAGAACAGCAATAGCAATTTAAATGGAAAAGCACAGGGTCTTACATATGAGGCAGGATCTTCTCTGTGACAACGTATTTATCAAGTTTTCCTATTTCTTACACATTTTATGGGAGAGAATTATGTCTTTGATCCCAGTCTTTTAAGAGTGTGATTGGAGGGATTTCTTCAGACATGATCTTAAGGATCGTTGCATTCACAGCATCAACAGTGTTTTATTAGAACAGTAATGCTTGAAGACATAAATCTTATACTGCAACAGCCTTTTCACAAATTAAAAATTGTTTTCTCCCAATACATGTTCTCATGTATTTGTTCAAGAATCATTCATGTTTCTTTGTCTACAGAGGAAGAAAATTTTTAATGTTTGATACATCCTTATTAATTTTCCATGAGAAAGTTGACTCTGGAACTCACAAGGTGCGGTGGATTGCCATCCAACTTATTTCATGACCACTGAATATTTGGCTGCATTCATTTGCCCTTGTCAGAGGTGAATGACAAGAGCTTCTTGCTGAGAGCAGCTTCTTGCTGAGCTTTTCAGAGAAGTTCCCTGCTATTGCCATGGTTTCCCTCAAACAGTTACATGACAATCCTGGGAGAGCTGACAGTCTAAATCCTACAAGTATCCATCTAGTGTGTTGTCCTCCTTCCAAATATGTCTTTGGAAAATAGTGCAAAACACTACAATGATCAGATATGGAATAACTTGTTTTCCAACTTAAACTCTTCCTACTCAGTAATATTTGGATATTTTATTCTAAGGCCAAAGTACATGATTTGAATATCTACCGGGAATAATTTAATTCTTAATTTTTCTAGTCCTTTATCTCTTTTCTATTCATAGGAAGAAAAAATTGTTTTAAACTTCACTAAATTATGCATTACATATTTCGTAGCTCAATCCAATGTTTTATGAAGAGTAGATCTTCCTGTCAGTTCTGCATGTTTCTTAATATGACTCCATATTCCTTCTTTCTTTGTGAGATATACTAGAAGGTCCTGATTATCTTTCCTATTTTTATACTTTTAACCATAATACTTTCTTAGTTTTATAATCCTATTCCTCTTAGGCATGCTCTCCACAACTATTTATAGCCCCTCTGTAGTCATCAGAGCCTTTATTTCTACTGGATTTTAACGAGCACGTCACTTCGTATTTTTCTTAATGAAGTACACAATGAACAGTGAGAATCTACATGAGTTTTACTCACAAAGCCCAGCTGACAGACTTAATTTGGACCGCAGGAGGTTGAACTAATGGTTTGTTGTCCCTCCCCCTTCTGCACCATCTCTCTCAGTTGCCTTTGATTTTTAAAATTTAACTAAATCTTTTAGCACATCAGTCAGGTATTTCAGAACCATGAACTGTGTTTACAGTCCTCTCAACTTGACTAAGTAGATTGTGTTTCACAAATTTTGTCACTTTATTTGCTCACTGATTTTTTTCAAGTTACTGAGAAGCAAATAAAAAAAACTTACTAGATAGCACTTCAGTAAAACCCACTTCTCTATATCTATCTTCGTTTTCATGTTATGATGATAATTAATTGTTTAATTCCATGATTTGGTTTCTGTCTCTCAGATGGTTTGGTTTTCTGAATAGTGATGCTATTGTTTCACACCTCAGTGACTCAAATAATGATGTTCTTTTGTTTCACACCTCAGGGGTTCTCACTAAGGTATTTTTTCTAACAGGCCAGCTCAAAGGTCCATAGAGTTCTAAATCCAAGATGCCACCTCTTCTTACATGTAAAACCTTTGTTACCTGTGACAATATATTTATCAAATTTTCCTATTTCTTACACATTTTACAGGAGAGAATTGCATATTCGATCCCAATCTTGTAAGAGTGTGATTGGAGGGATTTCTTCAGATATGATCTTAAAAATCATTGCATTCATAGCATCAACAGTGTTTTATTAGAACAGTAATAGAGCTCTAAATCCAAGATGCCACCTCTTCTTACATGTAAAACCTTTGTTACCTTAAGGAGGAACAGCATTTTCTGTTGGATCATTTGGAATTGGTAGCATTGCACCTACAAGGCATATGTAGGCAGTAGCATCCAATATCACTCAATAGACTGTGCCACTGCAACAAGCTACTAGAGAGGCTGTGCACTTTCTTCTAGTGAAAAAACCTGCATTTTTCATTACGTGCATACAAAATATTTACTGTCTAAAAATGTCTAGTCCTGGAACTTCGTTAATATTTGCCCTCAATAAAAATAAAGAAATCAGGCATTTAATTTATTCCTTGAACAAAAAAAAAATTAAATACATGCAGGATATAACAATAAATACATCCTTGCACACATGCACAAAAAAAACCCCCACTTTCCTGAGCATCATCTGAAATATCAAATTCCAAGAAGAACAAATTATTGGTTACCCTACTGTTACTATTAATTTTGAAAAATAACATGATACCTGACCTTAAAATACGGTAGTTGAATATAAATTCCTTTTTCAAGGATAAGACATTATTTTTCAATAAGACATTATTTTCCACAAGGATTAAAATGACTATTCAGTTGTTCAAGGACAAAATACTTCATACTGCAAAATGAAAATTTTGCAACTGCAGGCACTCTTTAAACCAGCCTGGAGATAGGCTGAAAGGTGAGGAACTTATTTTCATGTAAATTAAGTGCCTGCATTTCAGGTAGAAACATCCCTTCCTCCTTGCAACATTAATTTTGAAACTAGATTAAATAGTTCATCAAGTTTTTTTTCTCAAAGCACTAGGCATTCCAAAATGGAAGTGCTGTCTCAAGTATGTCGATGGAAGGAGACCCGGACACCAATTGGTTCATCACAAATCCGATTTATTGATCGATACGGCGGGTTAAATACAGTTCATAATAAGCTTCATACATATTGCAAAAGCTGAGCTCAGGATTGGTTAGTTACATATCAGCAACTATGCCTACTTCTGCATTTTTGTGGTTATTCTTTTGATACTTTCTGCATATTTTCAGCAAGAATCTCACTTCCCTATCCTCATGTTGTGGCAAGGGCATCATGTCCTTGCCTGTCATTGGTCACTGACTGCTGACTTCCCTTTCAAGCTTGACCAGCGGCATTATGTCGACATGGCCTTTCTCAGCTAACCAACTGTTAACAAAACTCTCCACATTTCCCCTGCTTTCTTCTTGAGCAAGAAGACCAGTCTGCCAAGTTTTTGCTATCATACGGCTGACCATGTTTTGAATACAATTAAAGACACAAGACAGAATAAGCAGAAACATTAAAATTACACCCGCTAGCCCTATAGTATATGTTACAAGGTTCCTCAGCCATGGTCCAAACCCTAAGCTTTTAAGCCATTCATCAATTCCTAAGCCTTCTTCTTCCTTGAGATTGTGAAGTCCTTGTTGCAGTTCTTTTATCTTAGTGTGAATGGACACCGAATGATCAGACAAATTCATGCAACACATTCCCTCAAACTCTTCACATCCATGCCCTTGTGCTAAGAGCAAAAAATCTACAGCAGCTCTATTTTGCAAAACAGCATGGTTAACACTTTGCACATCTGCGGTTACCATGTCTAGAATTTGGGATGTCTTGTTTAGCTCATCCCTTGCCCAGCACCCTAATTGCTTTGCTAAATTCATAGCTTTATTGGCAGATCCTCCTGGCAAGATAGTTGAAACTACTACTTGTCTGAATGTACCCCAAAACTTTGGATCTCCTATCTGGCTGCAGTCCAAGTCATGTATGCTACGTCTCTTCCTGTTTGAATTTTGACTCAGCTGCATTAGCAAGGACACATTAGGGTGAAACAAGGACAATTTTCCCAAATAACAGGGTCCGCCCTGTGGTTTAGCTGGTATACCATTCTACGCCCTGTCTCCACAAATTAAAAATATTCCTGTGGGTAATTTCATTGGTGCCGTGATATTTGTGCCGTTACATTGACTGTAATGCTGCGGGGAGAATTTACTCAAATTCAGGGATGAATCCAAGGTGGCCCATGTTTCTTTAGGTTGATTTAAATTCTGAGCATCCAAGGGTTGGAAACTAAACTATCCGCCAGCTGTAGTGTTAGACATACTGGCATTTGCACTTCCAAAAAGATCCAATTCCTCAGGAGGAGAATGCAAAGAGGTGTTAAGTGATTGGATTAGTAAGCATTGGCGATAGCCATCACTCTGACCTGCAGTATACCCTTGCTGTGCTGGCAATGTGATGTTTGACATGTTATGCATGCATAAAGTTCGATTACTTATTAAACTGCAAAATTCTCCAGGAGACCACACCGGAAGTCCCACTAGGCATGTCAGGATCAAGGCGGCTGCCGGGGGGCTGCTTGTGGCCTCTGCCAGCCCATTGCTGAGGGCTTGCCAGCGCCCCAGCCCCTCAGGGGCTGCCCCAGCCCGGCCAAGCTGCCCAGCAGCAGCGCCGCAGCCCCACCGCAGCTCCAGAGCAGCAACATCCAGAGGCACCTGGGAGCCCTCAGCGAGGCAGCCAGCAGCACCCGGGCAGGAGGACACGGATGGCGCTTCCTGCCTGGCACAGGGCTTGTGGCCATCTCCAGGCACCGCTCTGGCAGGGATCCCCGCAGCCCCGGCCCCTGCCCAGCCGCTCTGTGGGCAGCACAAAGGCTTCAGCAGAACCACCAAAGGCCAAGGGGCTTCTGGCCGTTGCCCCTTGCCCGCTGCACGCCTGGGCAGCTGGCTGAGCACAAGCACCTTTTTCCCCCTCCTCCCCTATGCCCTACTGATCCTGGGCAGGAAAAGAAAGATCCTGGGAGTCTGTTTATTGTAACACATTCCATATTTACATAATAAAGGAAAACAAAAAGAAGAAAAGAACAGTCTTGAACACAAGGAAAATCCCTGCTGGCTCAGGGCCCAGCAGACAGAGCCTCTGGGATAATCTCTCCATGGAGCTCCAGCAGCAGAGGTGGCCAAGCCCTGAGACAGGAAGCCTTTTCTTCCACGCCCTGCGGAGCCGATCTTCCAGGTCCTCCAAGATGGAATCTCGAATTGTAGCTTCTGCCCTGAGAATGTGTAAAGTTTGAAGAGTGAGCCTTCTGACAGAAAGGCTGATGTCATCTGCCCTTTCTTCAAGGGCTGCAAGAGAGAGGAACAGAATCACGGTCAGATCCCGGATCGGCGGGGACCCGAGGAGAGCCCCCTGCAAGGGCCATCCCAGCCGGCTCTTGCCATGGCCAGGAGGGAGCAGGGAGCAAGGGGATCAGCAGGGAGCAAGGGGATCAGCCCGAAGCTGCTGGCCACGAATGGCCCACGGGGCCCTGAAAGCTCCGTGTGCTCTGCCCACGGGAGCAGAGCCCTCCGCAGCCGGGGCAGGGCTTGCGGCTCTCCCCCCGGCAGCCTGCGCTGTCAGCCCGCTGCCCTCACTCACTCACCAGTGCAGATCAGCTGCAGCTCTTGCTGCTGCCCCCTCAGGCGCCGCCCGGCCATGCCTGTGAACACAGAGCCTGTCACGGCCCCAGCGGCACAGCTCCCTGCCAGCGGCGCTGCCGGCGCTGTGGCCACACGGGCTGCTGGCCCGGCAGGGCTCAGCCCGGCCCTTGCCGCACGCTGCCGCCCCAGGGCACGGCTGCCAGAGGGCGGCAGCAGCAACGCCCAGGCCAGGCGGGGCTCCACGGCGCCCCAGGGCACGGCTGGCGCTGCCGGGGCAGCAGGCGGGGCTGGGGCCGAGCTGCGGCGGGCCGGGGAGGGGAGGGGCCCGAGCTCGGAACTCACCCATGAACCTGATGGCCGCCTCTCGCTGGGGCTCGTGTGGGCTCTCCACGTAGCGCAGGGCCCGGCGCAGGTGCTCGGCCGCTCGGCTCCTGTCCTCTGCCAGCTGCAGAGAGCGGCAGGAGGGAAGGGTTGGTGCGGGCTCAGCCCCTGGGCCGGGCGCTGCCTGCGCCCAGCCCCGGCCTCCCCTGCCCGCACAGCCCTGAGGCGCGGCCAGCAGGCGCTGGCGCCGGGCTCCCGAGGGGAGGGGCAGAAGGCCGGCTGCTGCCCGGGGAGCCGCGGTGCCGGCCCGCCCCGCAGCCCCGCCGGGCCGGGGCTCCATGGGCACCCGGCTTGGGGCCAGGGGAGCCTGGAGCAGAGCCCGCGCGGCCTCTGGCTGCAGCAGCGGGCAGGGGCACAGCTGCCAGCCCCGCACACTGAGCACCGCCCTCAGGGCCCTTCTCCAGGCTGAGGATTCTTGGCTGCTCTTACCAGGCTCTCGCCGAACCTCCATGTGTGATCCACCTGTAGCGTTTGTTCGAGATTCCTTCTCTTCAGGAATCTGGCTGCAGAATGCAGTACTACACAGGAGGCCGGGAGAGCAGCAGAGAGGCACAGATGGCCCCACAGGCCAGTGCCACAGCCTGCAGGAGGCTGCAGCCCTCAAGGTGCCAGGGCAGGAGACAGCCCAGCCCCTTCCCAGGGGGACAGCAGCCGGCCACAAGTCCTCACCTCAGCAACAATCTGATTTTCATCATGGCAGTGGAAGTAGAGTGGGACCAGGCTCTGGCGCACGTGGGACTTCAGGGCCTTTCTTCCACCTTTGGTTAATGAGTCCAGCGTCTCTTGAAAGACACACATGGAGCTCAGCTGCACCTAGCTATCATCCTGTATGAAAGGAAGGGCAAAAGACCTCAGCATCAACTGCTTCAGGTCCCCCAGGGCACAGGCCTGCATTTCCACAGGGCACCAAGGGTCCGGGCAGCAGCCAGTGGCTGTGGCTGTGGGCACAGAGCCTTACATGGTCAAAGAGTGGCAGGAGCGCCTCAGCCAGCTGCAGGGAAATGGGGATGGGTATTAGGGCACCATCATCCAGGAGCAAATATCTTAAAAGAAGAATGGTCATCCCGATCATGTCGCTATCATTTTCCTGCAGGAGCTCCACAAGACTTCCAGTCAGGCTCCACATTTTTTCAGCCTGTGTGGAACACAAGTTTGTGAAAGGCCACCCTGCTGCCGCAGGGCCCAGAGGCCAAAGGCCTGTCCCGAAGCACTGAGGCGGCTGAAGCGGGAGGCAGGAGAGCTGGGAGCAGCTGCCCCAGCGCCCAAAGGCCAGGCAAGGCCAAGCGACTGCGTTGCCCAGCCCCACGCTGCCTGCAGGGCTTCAGCCACTGCCCCCTTCTCACCATCAAGGGATTCTTGCCCAGCACTACGAGGCCTCTGAGTGCCAAGTAGCGCCTGGCCATGTGCTCACTCCGCAGGTTCTGTGCCAGGATCTCCAGAACACTGTCACTGCATTCCCTCAAGTCCAGGCACTCGAGGACCTGAAAGGCACAGGGCAGTGACAGGGGAGCCGGCCGGCAGGAGCCCGGAGCCACACAGGGCCGGGCCCAGGCAGCAGCACAGGGCACGGGCACTGTCCTGGCAGCTGTGCCTACGAGTGGGCAGAGGGCTGGGAGGCAGCTCAGCCAGGCAGCGCTGGCCTTGAGGCTCACCTCCACAAGGAATGCCAGGGCAGGGAAATCCCAGTATGGCATCTCTTCACCGAGCATGGCGAGCAGGTAGAATGCAACCGCCAAACAAAAGTGGATGGCTAAGCGGCGAGTTTCTCTGAAGAGGGGAAAAGGGAAACAAGAGCCTGATGCAGTGGAGCAAACCTCTCCCAGGCATGACTCACCCAGTTCTCATCTTTCCCCAGCACCCTTCCAGCAAGGGGGCCTGGGCCATTTGGGAGTTGGTTGCTCATGGGCACCCTCCTGTCCCAGCCTTTTCCAGCCTGCTTGGCCGTCCCTCAGTGACAAGGCCCTCTGGCCCATGGCCACGGGGACTTTGTGGGACACCTGGGCACAGAGCACAAATGTCAGAGGCAGTGGGGAGAAGGGGATCTCACCTGGCCAGCAAACCCATGGCATAGTGGTGGGTGTCAAGAGAGAGCAGCGTGTCCCAGGCACACCTGCGCTCCATTGCCACCACCACATCCTCACAGCGGAGAAGGCAGAGCAGGGACTTCAGGGTCTGCACTGCAAACCTGTGTGCACAGCAAAGCCCAGGTCACACTGGCAGCACTGGCTCCTTGGCAGGCCACGTGGCAGGGACAGGAGGAGTGGGATGGAGCACCTGTTGGGGCTGGTGGCAAGGCCGTGCTCTTCCTGGCATCCCTTCCAGAATGTATCGACCTCCTCTGCATATCCAGAGTGCTGAAGAACACTTGGAAGAGGAGATGCACAAAGAGGCAGGGGAAATACACCTTCAGTATCCGTGGCAGACGGGGCACCTGGAGGATCTTCCACATCACCACAGTTGCCTGCAAAGGACAAAGCCCCCCGAGACAGCGCTCAGTGCCGAGGTGTGTGTGTGGCAGGGCCCAAGCTTAGCAGGGAGAGGCCCCGAGAGACCTTGGCAGGGGGAGCACGGGGCCTGGTGGGGCTGAAGCTGCCCCTGGGCCAGGTTTCAGGCCAGCGCCTGAGGCAGGGAGATGCAGTGGGGGAAGGAGGAAGGAGAGCTGCTGGAGAGGCAGCCTTGGGGCCAGCAAAGGCCAGTGTCAGAAACTCACAGCCAGGCCAAAGACAGCCGTTTCGTCCCCATCGGAGGTGCACGTGCTGTGCTCTGGCCAGCTCCCCAGCACATCCAGGAGTATCAGCTGCACTGGCTCTGCAGTCCTGGCTGAGCCCATGATGGCCTTCCACATGGCCATGGCAGCTCTGTGGGGTCAGAACTCTGTCTCAGGGGGGTCTCAGACACAGCCCTGGGGGGAGCTGAGCTGGCTGCCAGTTCTGCCTCTGCCCACTGGCCCTGGCCAGCAGCAGCCAGACAGCCCAGCCCTGTGGGGACAGAGCCCTGAGGGGCAGGGAGGGAGCACGGCAGCAGGCTCGGGGGCTGACATGCAGGGGCTGGCCAAAGGAGCAGCCAGAGGGCCCTGGAAGTCTCTGCTGCTCAGACACCTGGGCCAGGCTGTACAGGGTGATGGGCTGGGGAGGCCTGAGCCCTGTGGGCAGGTGGGCCCCATACCTGTCACAGGACGGGGCCACACGCAGGAGCGTCATGACTGCGTCATTTGGCTGTGCTTCGGTGAGATCCAGCAGGGCCTTGTCCAGCCTGTGCTCAGCACAATCATTGGCCATGAGCCACTGGTGGATGAACCTCACCATGGCGGGCACCTGGATAATGCACCAGGAGACTTGGAAAGCTGCCAGAGGGAGCAATGTTCCCAGCTTCCCCAGAGGAGCGCTTCCCTTCCCAGCGCTCTGCCATGTGGCCGCAAAGGCTGACAGCAGCCAGCATTGCTTGGCTTGGGAGGCCAAGGAATTCCTGGGAGGATCAAACCCTGGCCTCAGGCTGCTTACTTGGTTTGGATAGTAAAAATTTTCCTCTACAAGCATACACAGGAGGGCAGCGCTGGGCTTGGTTTGGAAGCTGGGAGAGTATGGTCTGAGCCCAGTGCCCATGGCGATGGTCTCTTCCTCCTGCATTCTATTGATGAATTTGCAGACAGACTGTAGGAGAAGGGCAGGAAGCCGGGGATGTTGCAGGGAGTGCTGCACACACGGGGCTGGGCTGAGCAGGGACAGCAGGCCCAGCCCCGGTGGGGATGGCTGCAGGTACCTGCGCTGTGCTGCAGAAGCGGCCACGGCTGGACTCCTGCTCCTGTGTGCGCTCCAGGGCTGCATCTGGCAAAGAGCGAGCGCAGCCAGAGCTGAGGGGCTGCGGGAGAGGCCGGAGAACACGGCCCAGCCCTGTGCTCCCCAGGCAGGGAGAGCCCCGGGATGCCCCAGGGGATGGAGCGAGGCCGCTGTGGGGTGTCTGCCCGGCCCCTCTTCCGTCCTGTCCTTGGGCACTTCCCCAGGGGATGGCATGGCATGGCATGGCATGGCATGGCATGGCATGGCATGGCATGGGGCCAAGCTGGCTGCAGGCACCAGTCCTACAGTCAGGCTCTGCCACTCACCCTCCTGCGATGGATGGAACGGCACTACCTCCTCGGTCTCCTGTGATGGGGCAGCTCCATGGCCTTCTTCCTCCTCCTCCACCCAGGCCATCTTGGGCACTACTGGGGGTCTCTGCTCCATATCTTTGACTGGGTTTGTGGCAAGCTGCAGGAGAGATGCCTTGGAAAAGCTCCAAGTCTCCAAGTCCTGCAGTGTTTAGTTCACCCTTCCCTCAAACAGCTTCTTTTGAAAGTCTACTGTACACAGGAAACATTGCCAGTGAGGCTGCAGGGTAGGTGTGGCCAGTCCTTGATTGTCCAAAGAACTCTGCTGAGGGTTCTGCTGCTGCCCAGAGCTTTCATCGGCCTCCTAATTGCTGGGCCTTGTCCTGGGGGGCCCGCTGGGGCTGCAGCCAGTGCTGGCTCCCACTGACGCTGCATTCAATTAATCATATTGAATATTAAAACTATTCCCTATTCTCACGTTAAAATAACTCCTCAGTATTTTCATCTGATCTTACCAGAAATGATGAAGCTGGACTTTGCTGTCCACCTCTCCCATTCTTACCTCTTGCACTGCCAGGAAAGTGCTAAATAGATCAATTGCCAGCTCCCTGCAGCAGAGAGCTGATCTTCTGGGCCCTGTGACACACAGATGAGGGAGTCAAACCACAGAGGCCTTTGGAGGCTAAAATCCTGTGTCTCTGTGGTGCTCACAGCAGCTGGTCCCAGGCAAGAGGTGAGCAGCTGCACAGGTGACCCGAGGGCTGTGGGGAGTTTGAAATCCCACATATTTTGTTCATGTGTCAAATCTGGGCTCTGTTTCCTGTGCTCACCCCATAAACTCCATAGGTGAACTCACTACAAATGGCATCGCAGAGATCCCTGCAGATCAGCTAAGTGCAGATATCAGGTCAAAGACTGGACTCACTCACCTTGGAGATCCTTTCCAGCTTTTGTGATGCCTGACTCTATAAACTGAAGCTGGTCTTTTGCTCATACTGCATTTTTGTCATAGCTTCTGAATCAATCCCTTCAGAACATCAGCTGAACCAGTATTGCTCTCCAGGCAGCTTCTCACACAGTAGAGTGACAGGCAATAGAAACCACACAATGTTTTTTACAAAGGTGTATTTGTTCTTTTCTAGGACAATTTTGGAATCAAGTGCTGTAGCACAAACATGTTTTTTCAGGTTTACAATAGCCTCTCACCTTTACTGGTTCTGCAAAGCAAATTGGGTGCTGAATACCACTCACACATGAATTAGTGGCCAATGTGCCAAAACTGCTCTTTCTTGTCTCCAGCCCAGCTTTAGCCATGACTCTGCACACTCAGAAATCACAGGGCAATGGAAGATTTGTCCTCTTGACAGCAGTAATGCAAGATGACTGCAGATGAAATTTTACATTCTAATTAATACTTGGTCCCCAGTGATGCTCCTGAGTGCCCTGGCTGTTCAGAGGTGTCCCAGCTCCCTCAAACACAACTGCACCAGCCAGGACATCTCATTTCATGGCCCGTGGCAGCAGAAACGCACTGCTACAAGGCTCTGAGGCCAGTGGGCCGCACTACAGAGCAGACGATCTCCAGCAGGGGTTGGAGGAAGAGTTCTGCTTTGAGCTCACCTGAAGATGATCAATAGCTGCACCCACCCAATTTGTGTTGTTGTTGCCCATCAGAACTAAGGAGAAGAATTTCTCAGGAGCTCCTGCCAACCATTGCCGTGAGCTATTTGAACTCATGTCCTTGTCCCTTTCCCAGGTCTGCTGTGTGAGGAGCCACCTCCACAGTGCTGTCAGACCCCCTGGGGCCACCAGCCCCTCGCTGGAAGGGTTCCAGCCAGGTACTGCCAGCTCTGCGCGTGCTGGGGATGTCACCTCCTGCACACACACCTCGTAAACGCCCTATAAACCCCCGGCACTGGAGTGGTGCGTGTGCATTACTATCAAGCTATGCCACTGCTTCCATAATGAAATTATTTCAGTGGGTTGTAAGTCAGCTCTAAAACTCTCTTTGGGCTAAAACTTGGCACGTCCACATATGCAAACACACTCACACAGCCTGATTTCTGGGAAGGGGAGAGACTGTGCATTACTCCTGAATTCTGCACAGGGGCAGAGGGTATTCCCACGGGGAGAAGCTCCAGAGCACCCGCCAGGCCAGTGGGGCAAGGCAGAGACTGCTGGAAATGGGACGGCCACAAACCCACCCATCACTGCCATTCCAGCCGCCTTTCCATCGCCCAGCTCCGGGAAAGGGGGACGGCATCTTGTCTGCTCTTGGGCACGGTGAGCAGAGGGTTACGTGTTTTCCCAGCTCTGTCTGAAACTCGGAGGGTACAGGGACACTTCAGAGTCCCCCTGCATAGGCTGCTTCAAAGGAGGAGTCCTTGGAAGCTCACCGGCACTAAACCCATCCTTTAAACAAGCTTTGCTTTGCAAGAGTTTGGATGCTCCTTGACTGTTCCTGCAAACTGCAGAGGGAAAACATGTTTGCAGTGCCACGACTGTCCTGGGATGTTGTGTTGCTTCTGCAGAAGTTGGACTTTTCTGTTCCCCCTACAATGTAATGGTTCTGCGCTGGTTATCTTCCCCTTCCCTTGTGCTGCCAGTTATCCCAACTCCTTCCCAGTTGCCTTGGAGACTAATGTATCCTTTCTCAAATCCCTCCCCGGTGCCCTGTCCGTCCCTCGGCGCTCGCTCCCTTCTCTCTAGAGACTTCCAGCCGGAGCGTTGAGTGATTGGTTCAGGGACCAGGGCCCCACCCTCACGTTATCCCCATTGGGGTTCTCCCTAAGTCAATCTTTTGTGTCCCGCTCCCCTCTGAAACTCTATTGGCCAGAGGGTGGACTCCTCCCCTGTCTCCCTCCCTCCTTAGAAGCTGTTGCAAGTGTCTCTCCCCTTCCCTGTCCGGCTGTCGGTTCCCCTGGGACCCAGTGAACCTGGATTCCCCGCAGCTGGAGAGCGCTCTCGTTTTTCTGCTGGCTGCAGCCATAAGCCGTGCCACGTCCCACCGCAAGGCGTGGCTGCTGTCACAGCACAGGGCGTTTGCCTCAGGCGCTGTCCCGAGCCACGGAGATCGGGCCAGTGCTGCCCTGCTGCGAGCGGTGCTGGATAGCTGGCCGGGCCGTCCGAGAAGGACAGTCCTGGCCCAGCTTGACCGCTTCACTGGGACATGGCTGCTGTTAAAGAGTGTAAATCCCACTGCTCACAGAGGTCCCTCCTGCAGGGCCCTGCGAGCTTGGCACTATCACAGCAAGAAGAAATCTGCTGCAGGAAGCTGCGTCCAACAGTGCCTGCACAGTTGGTGGGAAGAGGGGAGGCGTTTTTAAGAAGCATAAAGAAAAGGGGAGCATAGAGAAAAAGGGAGCCTCCTGCTGTCTCTTGAAATCTCCCCCAGCCTGAACAAGCTCTCTTCGGGGCTAGAGACTCCCAGAAGCAGAATGGGGCAGTGCCTGCTGTAAACACAGCATCTTTGTGATGTCTGCAGCTGCAGGTGTTCGTACACTTGACCTTTTGTGATAAACAGAAAGGACGTTTCCTTCCTACTTACTTTGCAAATCTTCTAGGGAACACACCAAACTCCAGGCAGTCATTTGCTGTGATGTTTTGTTCCCTGAATAACACAAAACTCCCCCTTTATGTCAGTGTTGCTCTGGTTTGCTGGGTCAAAATCCACGTCTGGTCTGAGGGAGATGAGTCGTTTGCCCGGGTGCTTCCACTCCTGCTGCAGCTCTGAGATGGTCCACATATAGAAAGAAGAAATATGGGGAAAGTACTATAACAACATATATCGTGTAATCAGGCGGTAAAAAAAGGTGAGTGTAATTGAAAGTAAGGGTATTCTTCTTTAATTTAATGCAACTATATTTAGTGATATTAGTGGTTTGAGCATTGCTGTACATCCTCCCAATGTCTAGACATTATCTGGTTCCACCATGTGGACTCAGGAGAATGTAACAGCTCCATCTTTTCAGGAAGGAGGCAGCACTGGGACCACAGTGATTGTTTCACACAGTAGACCTGAGCACACAGTTTGCTCCAGCTCGGAGCATGGGCTCATCCCAGCCTAAGAACCCCTGAAGGCTAAATTATTAGAAATAGCATTACCACAGGATCTATGATGGCTATCACGAGATAATCATCACACATCTGGATTTTTAAGACACAGAGCATAGTCCGGTGCTTTCCAGTCCCTGGTGACATGACCTAATAGCAGCACGCCCCTGGAGCTGCGCTAGTGCAGCACTCTGTGCTGGGGGAAGGAGGCACTGCTGGGCTGGGAGAGCACACAATTGGCAGCCCATGGCTGTGATTTACACAAAGCTGTTTGTGCCTTGTAAATAGATTTCTTTTCCTTCAGTGGTAGGGAGCCAGGAGATGCATTGGTCAGCAGCAGAACAGAGAACATCTTGGTGCAGAGCCAGGAGCAGGGGAAGGACAAGCCTTCCAGCACAGGGTACTCGCATGGCTTTTGAAATGAAGAGCTGCAGCAAATGTGGAAGGGTAAACAAGGCCAGGAAATCTGCTGCTGTATGAATGAACTCCCTGCTATTTATGATGCAGAGTTTCCAGGGATGTTGCTGTGGAGCTGGGCTCCTGCTGGGCAGATGATTCTTCCCAAACTGAGGTGGGTGCCATGTTATCATTCCCTGGCTCTACCTGTCCCTGTCTGGCTGCTCCTCAAAGCTCTGGCTTCAGCCCAATCTTCTGCCTTCTGAGCAGCAAGATTTAAATGGTCCTTATCATTCAAATGACTTGACTTCAAATTGAAATTTTAACAAGTGATTAAATCAGCTCCCTCTGATCTAATGGTGTTGGTGTCTGGGAACAGTGCAGCCAGGACTGAGATGCTCAGTACAGGCTGCAAAACCTGCTGGAAATGCATGACAGTATTTAGGTTGTTTATGACATTCACCTCCCATTTCCTCATGCTGTTCTTTCACCTGTACTGGGTGGGCGAGGCTGTGCATGCCCTTGGAGCTGAGATGAACTTTTGGGGTCAGCTGCCTAATGGCCAGGAGGTGCCAAACTGTTTGGGTCACTGGTGTCCTCTGCCTGCCCTGCAATTCATTGCCACCATTTCTCTCACCTCTTACTTCTTCTCCCTGGTACCTCTGCCACTACTTCAGCTTCTCAAGCCTTTTTTTCTGTTTCTCCTCCCCTCTGCAAGTTGTCGGATCTTCTCTTCTCTTCCCAGGGAAGTGATGTGGGCTCATTTTCCTTCTCCAGTCTTCACACCTGGTTTGTTCCTTCCATGTGCTGGCAGATGGATGTGGAGAAAACATCAGAGAGTGAACCAAGTCATTTACACCAAGAGAGATTAGATTATGTTATCACTGGGTTGTTTAGAATCATAAAATCAGAGAATCCTTAAGGTTGGGAAAGACCTTCACAATAATCGATTCCAACCATCAAGCACCACCATCACTATGTTCACCACTAAACCACATCCCAAGTCCCACATCAACATGTCTTTTGAGCTCTTCCAGGGATGGTGATTCTACCACTGCCCTGGGCAACCTGTTCCAATGCTTTACAACCTTTTCCAAGAAGAAATGTTCCCTAATTTCCAGTCTAAACCTCTCCTGGTGCAAGTTGAGACATTTTCCTCTTGTCCTGTCCCTGTTCCCATGGGAGCAGAGCCCCACCTGGCTCCACCCTCCTGTCAGGGACTTGTGGAGAGCCACGAGGCTCCCCCTGAGCCTCCTTTTCTCCAGGCTGAAACCTGGAGAAACTCAAACTCACACTTTGAGTTGATTCAGAGGAACCAACAAATCTGTTTTAGGTCCTGTTAAATGATGCTGGCTGTTCTTAGTAGTAAAACCCAGAAAACAAAGGAGATATGCCCAGCAGCTCAGTGTGGTGAGTTGTGCTAGGAAAGAGCCCACTCCAGCCTCCAATGGCACAAGCATCAGCACCAGATTCTGCCTGGGATAACCTCTGTGAATTCCTCCCTCAACTTAGGCAGCTGAAGTAATACCTGATCCACATGAACCAAATCTTGACAGTGGGTACAATTTTTCCCTACTGTTTCCAAACAAATATCAAACATAAACAGTGAGAAATTATTTCATCTCTCCTAATGAGTGGCAGCATGAGAACTCAGCAATATGTTAAGAGAAAATCTCCCTGGTACTCTGAATTACACTTCTCCTGGAGTGAAGCAAGAACCCTTGTGATTGAAAAACTCCCTTTCCAGACTCAGAGATTGTTTTTATAAAGTATTAAAAAAAAAGTATAATGTTCCAAATCTCAGCCAGGAAAGCAGCGGTAATAATTCTTCCCTAATGCCTCTGAAATTAAGCTACACTTGGCCTGAATTTTTTCAATTTGGAGTGTATGTACACACAATATTGCTAAGATATCCCTGCAGTAGATGTGTGCAGTGTGTGCTGCACTGCCCAGCTGCTGGCTCTGTCACCCCAGAAACTGCTGCTCCATCCCCACGGGCTGCAGGCCCCCATGGGCAGGGCTGGGGCGTGGGGGCTGCTCCCCTGCGCGGCCTCCCCTTCACCTCCCTGCCAGAGCCATGGGCAGCTGCCTGTGGCCCCTGAGCGCGCTCAGGAACTGACCACTGCTGCTGGAGGTCTGGGTGCTGAGCCCCTGAGTCATCTCTCACTCGGACATGCTCACAAACAAAGGAGGAACAGGGCCTCAGTGGCCCGAAGAGCTGCCCACAGAACCAGCAGGACCTGGACGGGTGGGATTGCAGAAGTGGCGCATGGAGAACATCCAGGCAGGAGGCTGCCAGGGACTGAGGCTGGGGCAATGGGAAATCTGCAGTGGGAAGGAAACAACACAGCATCTGGAATTTTGAAACACAGCTAGAGATTTCCTGTGCATTCTGACTGAGTCACCAATGGTAGGCTGTGAAATTCCTTATACCTGTGTGGCCCTTGGGGCTGAGCTGTGGGATGAAGCTCTGGAGGGAGACCTGGGAGAGATCCTAGAGTGAGCCAGGGTTCCCCATGACAGAGCAGAGCCCGGAACAGCAGGAAGGGATCCATGGCAGCCTCGCTCCCCCTCTGCCCTTTCCCCACCATGGGCCAAACAACATCCTGAGGCACATGGTGAGAGAGCTGCTCAAAGGGAAGGGTGGGTGCATTCCCTCAGCCTTGTCCTGGGGCTCAGCAACCGAAGGCTCTGGCTGCATGTCTGGACACGCCGTGCCCGGAGCAGCGGGAAGGGAGCCATGGCAGTTTCGATGCCCTGCTGCTGCTTCCATGCCCTGCAGGGCAGTTTCCCCGCCTGGCCTGGCTGCAGCTTCTCCCCAGCCTCTGCAGGAAGGCATTGGGCATCAGCTGCCATGCAGCCCAAACTCACCAGGGATCCCCTGCATTTTCCCGGTCCCCAGTCACATCCTGAGGTGTGGCTGCTTGGAAGAGGGAGGGCCATAGCCAGCCCCAAAGGCCTGGGGGGATCAGGATTTTCCGGATCCTTATCCATGTCTTGGACAAGTATTGCCTCCTGAAGAGGCCACCTCCTGGATGTGCAATGATCCCATCTGATCCAGCTGTGCCTCTTCCTTTCTCAAGGGATGGACAGAGGGGCTCTATGGAAGGTGGCATTTCCTGCAGGAAGGGAGGCGATGCCAGGCACAGCCACAGGAGGTAATTGCTGTGCCTCTGGGCCTGAACCCTGCTGAGGCTTGAGCTGCCCTCTCCGCTGCTTGGCACTGCGGGCACAGCCCGGACAAGAGGGGCACAGACCAGGGGAATTATCCCGAGCAGGCTCAGGGCACTCGGGTACTGAGCTGTCCTGCTGGGCTCCCTCCGTGGGAGACACGTCCGGAAACCTGGGAGCGGCTGCACGGGGTGCCCATGGTGGGGAAAGGGCAGAGGGGGAGAGCAAGGCTCCAGGGTGTCCTGAGAGGGCCTGGCCATGTGCCCCTTGGGCTGTGGGAGCTGTTCCATGGGCAGGTGGGCAAGCAGGAGGGAGGGACGGAGGTTGGGAGCGACAGCTGTGGCACTGCAGATCTCCCCAAGCATTTAGTGAGGGTTTCCTGTGTGGGAGGGAGAGAGCCCCAGGGCCCTGGGCTACTCCAGCTGCCCCTGCAGGCATGTTGCACCGGACCTGCAAAGGGCGTGGAGAGTGACCAGGAGGCACAGCACAGGCTCCCACAGCCTTACCGGACCCCCCTGCAGTGCCCAGTTCCCCAAGGCAGAAGGGGATCCCAGCACACCATGGCAATGCTTCTGTAGGATCTGTGCTCCCTTCTCGACTGGCACGTGACTTGGATTACTTGGAAATGCTGGTGAATGGCACTTTGAAGACCTTGCCAGATGTTGGAGGCAGGTTCTGAATGTACCTTTCCTGACAGAATAATCCGTGACAGTGATCTGGTCCCTGAGCTCGCTGCCCTTCGACTGCACCCAGGCACTGCCCGTGCCCAAACCCATCGGTCAGTGACGGTGACAGTGACAGGGACAGTGACAGTGACACAGTGACAGTGATCTGGTCCCTGAGCTCGCTGCCCTTCGACTGCACCCAGGCACTGCCCATGCCCAAACCCATTGGTCAGTGACGGTGACAGTGACAGGGACACAGTGACAGTGACACAGTGACAGTGACACAGTGACACAGTGACAGTGACACAGTGACACAGTGACAGGGACAGTGACAGGGACACAGTGACAGTGACACAGTGACAGTGACACAGTGACACAGTGACAGTGACACAGTGACACAGTGACAGGGACAGTGACAGGGACACAGTGACAGTGACACAGTGACACAGTGACAGTGACACAGTGACACAGTGACAGGGACACAGTGACAGGGACAGTGACAGTGACACAGTGACACAGTGACAGGGACAGTGACACAGTGACAGTGACACAGTGACACAGTGACAGAGACAGTGACAGTGACACAGTGACAGTGACAGGGCCAGTGACACAGTGACAGTGACACAGTGACAGTGACACAGTGACAGTGACACAGTGACACAGTGACAGGGACAGTGACAGGGACACAGTGACAGTGACACAGTGACAGTGACACAGTGACACAGTGACACAGTGACACAGTGACAGGGACAGTGACACAGTGACACAGTGACAGTGACACAGTGACAGTGACACAGTGACACAGTGACAGTGACACAGTGACAGGGACAGAGTGACAGTGACACAGTGACACAGTGACACAGTGACACAGTGACACAGTGACAGTGACAGTGACACAGTGACAGTGACACAGTGACAGGGACACAGTGACAGTGACACAGTGACAGTGACACAGTGACACAGTGACACAGTGACAGGGACAGTGACACAGTGACAGTGACAGTGACAGTGACACAGTGACAGTGACACAGTGACACAGTGACACAGTGACACAGTGATACAGTGACAGTGACACTGTGACAGTGACAGTCAGTGACCCAGGGGGTGTGGTGACACTGACACTGTCCCCATGTCCCAGGGGGTGTGGTGAGGGTGACAATGACACTGACACTGTCCCCAGTGTCACAGAGGCTGTGATGACAAGGACAGTAAAACTGTCCCCAATGTCCCCATGTCCCAGGGGGTGTGGTGACAATGACACTGACGCTGTCCCCATGTCCCCATGTCCCAGGGGGTGTGGTGACAGTGACACTGACACTGTCCCCATGTCCCAGGGGGTGTGGTGAGGGTGACAATGACACTGACACTGTCCCCAGTGTCACAGAGGCTGTGATGACAAGGACAGTAAAACTGTCCCCAATGTCCCCATGTCCCAGGGGGTGTGGTGACAATGACACTGACGCTGTCCCCATGTCCCCATGTCCCAGGGGGTGTGGTGACAGTGACACTGACACTGTCCCCATGTCCCCATGTCCCAGGGGGTGTGGTGACAGTGACACTGACGCTGTCCCCATGTCCCCATGTCCCAGGGGGTGTGGTGACAGTGACACTGACGCTGTCCCCATGTCCCCATGTCCCAGGGGGTGTGGTGACAGTGACACTGACACTGTCCCCATGTCCCCATGTCCCAGGGGGTGTGGTGACAATGACACTGACGCTGTCCCCATGTCCCCATGTCCCAGGGGGTGTGGTGACAGTGACACTGTCGCTGTGAACTCGCTGCTGTACCTGAACCCGAGCGTGCCCCCGTACGGGGTGGCCCTGAACAGCCTCACCTGCGGCACCACCGTGTTCCTCTGAGTGTCACATCTCTCCCCTCTCACTGTCCCTGTCACCATCCCTGTCCCTGTTCCTGTCACTGTTCCTGTCCCCGTCCCCGTACGGAGTGGCCCTGAACAGCCTCACCTGCGGCACCACCGTGTTCCCTCTGTGTAAGGGACACACCTGGCCCTGTCTGTGTCACTGTCCCCTGTCCCCTGGCCCTGTCTGTGTCACTGTCCCATTCCCATTTCTTGTGTCCCCATCCCTGAGGACAGGGATGTCACTGTCACTGTCCCTGTCACCGTCCCCATTCCTGTCCCTGTTTCCATCCCTGTCCCCATCTGTGTCCGTCTCCCCAGCTGTGACTGTCCCCATCCCTGTCCCCATCCCTGCTGTGACTGTCCCCATCCCTGTCCCCATCCCTGCTGTGATTGTCCCCATCCCTGTCCCCATCCCTGTCCCCATCCCTGTCCCCATCCCTGCTGTGACTGTCCCTGGCCCTGTCCCCACTGTTCCTGTCCCATCCCTGTCCCTGTCCCCGTCCCCCCTGTGACTGTCCCTGTCCCTGTCCCATCCCTGTCCCTGTCCCCACCTCACTGTCCCTGTCCCCGTCGCTGTCCCCAGGGGTCCAGGAGGGCGTGAGGATGACTCTGGACTGTGCCCAGGCCACCTTCATCTCCTATGACAAGATGGTCCTCTCGCTCAGGGGGGGAAATGTGAGTCTGGGGGGGGTCTGGGGGTGTCCCTAAGGATTTGGGGTGTCCCCAAGGGTTTGGGGTGTCCCCTGTCCCGCCCAAAGTGCCACCCCCTGTCCCAGCCGTGTCCTGGCACTGCTCAGGGACAGGATGTGCTCTGTCCCCTCCTGCCCTGGGACGCCCCTGGGGGTTTCCGGGTTGATTTTGGGGGTCTCCAGGGATTGTGGGGGGTCCTGGGGGTGTCCCCAAGGGTTTGTCACCCCTCGAAGTGTCCCTTTGCCGTCCCAGCTCTGTGCTGACGCTGATCACGGACGGGATGCGCTCCGTGCGCTCCTTCCACTTCGACAAAGCGGCCGCGTCCGTCCTGAGCACCTGTGTGAGCACCTGGGGACACCGGGGACACCTGGGGACAGTGGGGACAGTAGGGACAGTGGGGACAGCGGGGACAGTGGGGACACCTGGGGACACCTGGGGACAGTGGGGACAGTGGGGACAGCGGGGACAGTCTGGGGACAGTGGGGACACCTGGGGACAGTGGGGACAGTAGGGACAGTGGGGACAGTGGGGACAGTCTTGGGACAGTGGGGACACCTGGGGACACCTGGGGACAGTGGGGACAGTGGGGACAGTGGGGACAGTCTGGGGACAGTGGGGACACCTGGGGACAGTGGGGACAGTGGGGACACCTGGGGACAGCTGGGGACAGTGGGGACAGTGGGGACAGCGGGGACAGTCTGGGGACAGTGGGGACAGTCTGGGGACAGTGGGGACACCTGGGGACACCTGGGGACAGTGGGGACAGTGGGGACAGCGGGGACAGTCTGGGGACAGTGGGGACACCTGGGGACACCTGGGGACAGTGGGGACAGTGGGGACAGTGGGGACAGTCTGGGGACAGTGGGGACACCTGGGGACACCTGGGGACAGTCTGGGGACAGTGGGGACAGCTGGGGACAGTGGGGACAGTGGGGACAGTGGGGACAGTCTGGGGGACACTTGGGCACACCTGGGAGCTGGGGGGCACTTGGGGACAGTCTGGGAACACCTGGGGGCCACCTGGGGAATACCTGGAGGACAGTCTAGGGACACCTGGTGACACTGAGGTGACGCTGAGGTGACGCTGAGGTGGCACTCAGGTGGCGCTGTGTCCCCAGATGGCGCCCCTGGAGCCGGGCCGTCTGTTCCTGGGGACACCTGGGGACGCTTTGAGGACACTGGGCACACCTGGGCACACCTGGTGACACTGAGGTGGCACTGAGGTGGCACTCAGGTGGCACTGAGGTGGCACTGAGGTGGCACTCAGGTGGCGCTGTGTCCCCAGATGGCGCCCCTGGAGCCGGGCCGTCTGTTCCTGGGGACACCTGGGGACGCTTTGAGGACACTGGGCACACCTGGGCACACCTGGTGACACTGAGGTGGCACTCAGGTGGCACTGAGGTGGCACTCAGGTGGCGCTGTGTCCCCAGATGGCGACCCTGGAGCCGGGCCGTCTGTTCCTGGGGACACCTGGGGACGCTTTGAGGACACTGGGCACACCTGGGCACACCTGGGCACACCTGGTGACACTGAGGTGGCACTGAGGTGGCACTCAGGTGGCACTCAGGTGGCACTCAGGTGGCGCTGTGTCCCCAGATGGCGCCCCTGGAGCCGGGCCGTCTGTTCCTGGGGACACCTGGGGACGCTTTGAGGACACTGGGCACACCTGGGCACACCTGGTGACACTGAGGTGGCACTGAGGTGGCACTCAGGTGGCACTGAGGTGGCACTGAGGTGGCACTCAGGTGGCGCTGTGTCCCCAGATGGCGCCCCTGGAGCCGGGCCGTCTGTTCCTGGGGACACCTGGGGACGCTTTGAGGACACTGGGCACACCTGGGCACACCTGGTGGCACTGAGGTGGCACTCAGGTGGCACTCAGGTGGCACTGAGGTGGCACTCAGGTGGCGCTGTGTCCCCAGATGGCGCCCCTGGAGCCGGGCCGTCTGTTCCTGGGGACACCTGGGGACGCTTTGAGGACACTGGGCACACCTGGGCACACCTGGGCACACCTGGTGACACTGAGGTGGCACTCAGGTGGCACTCAGGTGGCACTCAGGTGGCACTCAGGTGGCGCTGTGTCCCCAGATGGCGCCCCTGGAGCCGGGCCGTCTGTTCCTGGGGACACCTGGGGACGCTTTGAGGACACTGGGCACACCTGGGCACACCTGGGCACACCTGGTGACACTGAGGTGGCACTGAGGTGGCACTGAGGTGGCACTGAGGTGGCACTCAGGTGGCGCTGTGTCCCCAGATGGCGCCCCTGGAGCCGGGCCGTCTGTTCCTGGGGACACCTGGGGACGCTTTGAGGACACTGGGCACACCTGGGCACACCTGGGCACACCTGGTGACACTGAGGTGGCACTCAGGTGGCACTCAGGTGGCACTCAGGTGGCACTCAGGTGGCGCTGTGTCCCCAGATGGCGCCCCTGGAGCCGGGCCGTCTGTTCCTGGGGACACCTGGGGACGCTTTGAGGACACTGGGCACACCTGGGCACACCTGGGCACACCTGGTGACACTGAGGTGGCACTCAGGTGGCACTCAGGTGGCACTCAGGTGGCGCTGTGTCCCCAGATGGCGCCCCTGGAGCCGGGCCGTCTGTTCCTGGGCTCCCGCCTGGGCAGCTCGCTCCTGCTCAGGGACACGGAGAAGCTGCAGGAGGCGCCCGCGGGCACGGGCCCGACAGACAGGTGAGAGCCTGGCACACCTGGGCACCCCAAACACACCTGGGCACCCCAAACACACCTGGGCACCCCAAATCCACCTGGGCACCCCAAATCCACCTGGGGATCCCCAGAATGAACCTGGGCACCCCAAATCCACCTGGGCACCCCAAATCCACCTGGGGATCCCCGAAATCCACCTGGGCACCCCAAATGCACCTGGGGATCCCCAGAATGAACCTGGGCACCCCAAATCTGTCCCTGTCCCCCCAGGAGGAGCCCCCGGTGAAGAAGAAACGCTCGGAGCCATCGGGGCCGTGGGCAGGTGGGGACACCTGGGGACATCTGGGGACACCTGGGGACACCTGGGGGTAATGGGGGACAGTGGGGACACCTGGGGACACCTGGGGAAAATGGGGGACAGTGGGGACACCTGGGGACATCTGGGGGACACCTGGGGACACCTGGGGACATCTGGGGACACCTGGGGAAAATGGGGGACACCTGGGGACACCTGGGGACACCTGGGGACATCTGGGGAAAATGGGGGACACCTGGGGACACCTGGGGGTACTGGAGGACACTTGGGGGGACACCTGGGGACACCTGGGGACAGCTTGGGGACACCTGGGGGCACCTGAGGACAGTCCAGGGAGACAGTGGGGACACCTTGGGGACTACTGGGGACACCTGGGGACAGTGGGGACACTTGAGGGCGCCTGGAGGCACTTGGAGACACCTGGGGACGGTCTGGGGACATTTGGGGACACTTAGGGGCACCTGGGGGACACCTTGGGGATACCTAGGGGGCACCTGGGGACGGTGTGGGGACACCTGGGGGATAGTCTAGGACAGCTGGGGGACACCTGGGGACACCTGAGGACACTTTGACGGTACTGGGGACATTTGGGGACACCCTGGGGACACCTGGGGGGATTTGGGGACCCTGGGGACAGTCTGGGCACACCTGGGGACCTGTAGAGACACTGGGGGGGTGACACAGGTGACAGCAGGTGACAGTAGGTGACGCAGGTGTGTCCCTGTGCCAGGGGGGTGACACAGATGACACAGGGCGACCCAGGTGACAGTGGGTGACACAGAGTGACAGTGGGTGACAATGGGTGGCAGTAGGTGACAGGTGTGTCCCTGTGCCAGGAGGGTGACAGTGGGTGACACAGGGGTGACAGTAGGTGACACAGGGTGACCCAGGTGTGTCCCTGTCCCAGGGGGGTGACAGCAGGTGACAGTGGGTGACAATGGGTGGCACAGGTGACAGAGGGGTGACAGTAGGTGACAGTAGGGGACACAGGGGTGGCACAGGTGACACAGGTGACGGGTGTGTCCCTGTCCCAGGGGGGTGACAGTAGGTGACAGAGGGGTGACAGTGGGTGACACTGCTGTCCCTGTCCCAGGGGGGTGACAGTGGGTGACAGTGGGTGACACTGGGTGACACAGGTGACAGTGCTGTCTCTGTTCCAGGGGGGTGACAGCAGGTGACAGCAGGTGACAGTGGGTGGCACAGGTGACACAGGTGACACAGGTGACACAGGTGACACTGCTGTCCCTGTCCCAGGGGGGTGACAGCAGGTGACAGTGGGTGACAGCAGGTGACAGTGGGTGGCACAGGTGACACAGGTGGCACAGGTGACACAGGTGACACTGCTGTCCCTGTCCCAGAGGGGTGACAGCAGGTGACAGTGGGTGACAGCAGGTGACAGTGGGTGACAGTGGGTGGCACAGGTGACACAGGTGACACAGATGACACTGCTGTCCCTGTCCCAGGGGGGTGACAGCAGGTGACAGTGGGTGACAGTGGGTGACAGTGGGTGGCACAGGTGGCACAGGTGACACAGGTGACACTGCTGTCCCTGTCCCAGGGGGGTGACAGCAGGTGACAGTGGGTGACAGTGGGTGGCACAGGTGGCACAGGTGGCACAGGTGGCACAGGTGACACAGGTGACACTGCTGTCCCTGTCCCAGGGGGGTGACAGTGGGTGACAGTGGGTGACAATGGGTGGCACAGGTGAGACAGGTGACACAGGTGACACTGCTGTCCCTGTCCCAGGGGGTGACAGTGGGTGACAGTGGGTGACAGTGGGTGACAGTGGGTGGCACAGGTGGCACAGGTGACACAGGTGACACTGCTGTCCCTGTCCCAGGGGGTGACAGCAGGTGACAGTGGGTGACAGTGGGTGACAGTGGGTGGCACAGGTGGCACAGGTGACACAGGTGACACAGGTGACACTGCTGTCCCTGTCCCAGGGGGGTGACAGCAGGTGACAGTGGGTGACAGCAGGTGACAGTGGGTGGCACAGGTGACACAGGTGGCACAGGTGACACAGGTGACACTGCTGTCCCTGTCCCAGGGGGGTGACAGCAGGTGACAGTGGGTGACAGTGGGTGACAGTGGGTGGCACAGGTGGCACAGGTGGCACAGGTGACACAGGTGACACTGCTGTCCCTGTCCCAGGGGGGAAGCCGCAGGCTCAGGACGAGGTGGACGAGATCGAGGGTACGGCAGCGAGGCGGCCTCGGGGACACAGCTGGCCACCTACTCCTTCGAGGTACTGTCACTGTCACCTGTGTCACCTGTGTCACCTGTGTGTCTGTCACCTGTGTGTCTGTCACCTGTGTCACCTCCCTGTCACACACAGCTGGCCACCTACTCCTTTGAGGTACTGTCATTGTCATTGTCACCTGTGTGTCACCTGTGTGTGTGTCACCTGTGTGTCTGTCACCTGTGTGTCTGTCACCTGTGTCACCTCCCTGTCACACACAGCTGGCCACCTACTCCTTCGAGGTACTGTCACTGTCACCTGTGTGTCACCTGTGTGTCTGTCACCTGTGTGTCTGTCACCTGTGTCACCTCCCTGTGACCCCCAGCTGGCCACCTACTCCTTCGAGGTAATGTCACCTGTCACCTGTCTGTCACCTGTGTGTCACCTGTGTCATCTCCCTGTGGCCCCCAGCTGGTTACCTGCTCCTTCGAGTCACCTCCCTGTCATCTGGATCACCTGTGTCCCCTGTGTGTCACTTGTGTCACCTGTGTCACCTGTCTGTCACCTGTGTGTCACCTGTGTCATCTCCCTGTGGCCCCCAGGTGGTTACCTGCTCCTTCGAGTCACCTCCCTGTCATCTGGATCACCTGTGTCCCCTGTGTGTCACTTGTGTCACCTGTGTCACCTCCCTGTCCCCTGTGTGTCACCTGTGTGTCACCTTTGTCCCATTCCTGTCACCTGTGTCACCTCCCTGTCACCTGTGTGTCACCCGTGTGACCCCGTGTGACGGCGCTGTCCCCGTGCCAGGTGTGTGACAGCATCCTCAGCATCGGGCCCTGCGCCAACGCCGCCATGGGGGAGCCGGCCTTCCTGTCCGAGGAGGTGAGGGACCCCAAAAATACACCCTAAAAACCACAAAATGTACCCCAAAATGTGTCCCAAACCCGGCCTTCCTGTCCGAGGAGGTGAGGGACCCCAAAAATACACCCTAAAAACCACAAAATGTACCCCAAAATGTGTCCCAAACCCGGCCTTCCTGTCCGAGGAGGTGAGGGACCCCAAAAATACACCCTAAAAACCACAAAATGTACCCCAAAATGTGTCCCAAACCCGGCCTTCCTGTCCCAATTTTGGGGCAAATTTGGAGACCGCATCTATGGGTGGATGGAGTGCCTAGGATTTTCCCAGTTGCTGGGAATGGTTCTCCAGGTCCCTGGAGTATCCATCCCATCTGGTTTTGCTTGTCCTGGTTCCCTGGCAGCTGGGGCCCTGGGCAGAGCCCTGAGAGCCTCTGAGCTAGAAGGGGGCTCTGATGGGAAGGCTGCCAAAGCTTCCGGGAAGGCTACCAGAGCTTCTGGGCTGGTTGCCAAGGCTTCTGGGAAAGCTGCCAAAACTTCTGGACAACCTGCCCTAGCCTCTTCTTATCAGGCCCCTAAGCCTCCTTATCTCACACCTGCGCAGCAGCTCGCGATGGTGCCTGTATATACTACACCGCTACGCCAGTTAGCTAAATGTCTTTAGCGGAGAGAGAAACCCAGCCATCCGCCCCCCCGCTTCCCTCCTCTCTGGTCCAGCCATCCGCCCCCCCGCTTCCCTCTGAGCGGCTTGAACAATCTGCAAGGCCGTATCCTCCGTTACTTGACAGTGACAGCAACAGCGAGTCAAGTGATGAGTCGCCCGCAGTAACACCTGAGTTGGGGCAAGGAGCTCTGGTCCCTTCATCTCCTAAGAGCTCTAGCCTTACTGCCCCATGGACTTTGCCTCCATGTCAAGTAACTGTGCTTCCTCAACACCCTCAGGAGTTCTGGGAATTTGTTAGGAGGAAAGCAGTTGAAGAAAATAATTGGGACATAATAGAAAGGTTAGGTGCTCCAAGAGTACCTCAGGAGAGCAGTGCCAATGCAAATGTTGCTTGTGATAACCCTATGGCTTTTCCAGTTTTCAATAATATTCAAGAGAAACCATTGTTTACCATATTAGTGAAGTTATGGAAATGTCAAGTTGTGGGTCAAGGATTTGATTACTGGTGTATGGTCTGGTCCAGTAGAATTGATAACCTGATAACCTGATAACCTGACAACCTATGCTTGTGTTTTGACAGATAATGGTCCTCGATGGGTTCCTGCTCGCTGTGTCAAACCTTACTTAGACCGTGCGGGAAAGGACAGGATCGATGGTTCCGCAGCTGAGGCAGAACGTGCGGATGACACTGGCTAAGACCATATATCAGTAATTAAAGATGGATGAAGGACAGGAACGATTGCATTGAGAGTGGGAATTCTGTTGATGGTTGTGATTGTGATTTTGTGTGTCCCCTCTCTGCTTGGGTTTTTGCAAAGGGGCCTGCAAAAATCCATAGCAGCTGTATTTGCAGTTCAAAAACAAAAAAAAAGGGGGAATTGTGGAAGAGGCTAGCAGCGAGCCTGTTTGCTAAAGGAGCGAGAAGCAAGAAGAAGAAGCTGAACCAAGGAGATCAAGGAAGGAAAGATGGGAGCCTTCTGCGACTGGAGGGGAAACGACTGGAAAGTGTATCAGCCATTTTCACTAATAAAGTGTTGCCAACTGTTGCCAACGGTTGCTAACGGTTGCAAACGGTGCTAACCGGAGATCACCCCACAGACGACACTGAGTAAGGTCTGTATGTTTTAATTTTCTAAACAGTTCAAGTGAAAGTCCATTTTGATTAATAATTTAGAGACAACCAAGACTGAGACTGAGTGTGCTTGTGGTCTCTGCTTTAATGTCGTGACCGCCTCGACTGCGACACCTGGTGACTATCAAGTGCCAATCTTGCATTATTTGTTCTTGGGACTGCCTCTCTTATCCCTCTTACAATTAGTGTCCTATATTGTCTCATGCTCGCTCTTCCCTCTTCCTGGTTTGGATCCCAATTAGGTGGGTTAACAGGCATTTTATCTTCTCCTCTAGGACCTCCTCTATTTTCTCTTTCCCAAATCCTCATACCCGCAGTACGAATCATTTGTATTTCTTCAGAAGAGAACAGTATTTCTAGGATAGAATTTAATTCCTCCCACGTAAAGATGTTAGGCCCTAAAAATTGGTCTAATTGTTGGGAGATGCCTATTGGGTCTTCTAATAAAGTCTTAATTTCTTTCTTAAAATTTCTAACTTCAGAGGCGGTTAATGGGGCATTCACAAAACCAATACCACCTCTGCCCCCCCCATAGGCACTTCTCTCAGAGGAAGCAACTTTTCAGTTCTCCCACATTCACCTTGAATTTTCTTTGCTTGGAATCTTGTATTATACTGATGGCTTGCTACAAGCTCATCTGGTTCAATTAATTTCTTTTCCTCTATATCTTTACAACAACAGCCCTTTTTCACTCCCTGACCTTTTGTTTGCAAACTTTCCTCCTGCTTGTGACTCTCAGTATGTTGGGGTACAGGGGATAAATAAAAAGGAATGTTTTGTGATGTTCCAGGAATAAGAATAGGGGAAGAGGTACTTTGGGTTATGGGCTGAAATATGGGGGAAAAATAAAAAGGAGTATTTTGGAAAGTTTTGGGAGCCAAGATTGGGGTATGGACACTCTGAGTGGTACTAGAGACCAGTGTCTGGGTACTTGAGGAACCAGAGGGACTCTGCAAAACTGAAGGAGTACTAGAATGGGCAGGTTCTGGTATATTTGGGAAAGGAGATGATACAGAAGAGGGGATGCTGGGAGCAGGACAACTTGAATTAGAAGGTTGAGGTGATTTTAAAACTCCTGTGGAAGCAGATACTGAAATTGCATCCACCTCGTGAGATGGTACTGAGGGGTACAAGGTTGGAGGGGGAGGAGGAAGGTGGTCTATAGGAGGAGTCGGTTGAGGAGGTAACAGGAGGTCATCTAAGGGATCAGGAGGGGGAGGCGGAGGAAGATGGTCTAAAGGATCCCACCTTCGTTCTGGTAGCCCAGTTTCTTCTTTTTCTTTTTCTCTGGATATTTTATATAATTTTATTTCCTCTTCCTGTTTGTCCCTTTCTAACCAACATTTAGCATATCTAATCTCTTCGTCACAAGGTTCTATTCTGGTATTGACATATCTAATTAATGCTATACATAGCCATCTTTCTTTTGTCCCGTACCAGGGCCAATAAATAGGTCCTTCAGCAATACTCTCTTTAGGCCATATTTCTGTACAGTATCTTATAATTTTTCTCTTATCTAGATCCTTCATTCCCTCATTAGTATCCCAATTTATTAAAAGTTCACCTAAAGGACTACTAGGAGGTATTTTCTTAAAAACATCCTTCCCTTTTCTCTTCATGCTGACACTTTTCCCAGCACACTGTCCCATCTTTAACTAGCAATTGGTATCCAAATCTAATTTTTTTTTTTTTCCAATAAGGGATATGTATTAGTTACAAATGAGGAAGTTGCAGAGGAATGGGCGGGCTCAGAACAAGAAGCTCAGGAGCTGATGTACAGCAGACGTGCTGTAAGCAGTACTTGTGTACTCGTGGTAGTGTGGCCTTTTTCCCAGTGGACTGAAATGAAAAATTTCTCAAGCTCTTTTGCTTTTGGGACCCGTAGGTCTGAAATGACCAAATATAACGAAAGACAAAACAGTAGGTTTGGAAGAAACAATAACACTTTTTATCAATAAAATGGTTGATTTAAAGGGCTGTGGCTGCTCTTATATATTTGTGGAGTCAAACATAATTTTTTTTCTTTCTTCTTTTTTTTGGGTTTTTTTTTTTTTTTGGTCCAATGTACAGGTCTACTTGTTTATTCTGAGCCTTTGGAAAATCATTGTGGCATTTAGAAAAGAAAATACCCTTAGGTCCTGTGTTGCAGACATTTTTCACAGAAATCCTTTCTTTCAGATTTCTGCATTTTCTGGGAAGCAAGGGCCCCAGAAAGAGAATGTAAACGGTTATTATCAGCTGCTGTGGAATGCAACAGGGGATGCACCTTGATTGGCTCATGTTTCTATGTTTATAATTAAAGGCCAATCACAGGAGCAAACACAGGGACAGAGTCCCTGGACACAACTTTGTTCTAGATTCTTTCTTTTCTATTCTTAGCTTAGCAGCATCTGCAAACCTCTCTCTTTATTCTATTAGTATAGTTATAATGTATTATATATCATATATCAATAAATCCAGCCTTATGATCAACAAACAAGATTCTGCCGTCTCTCTCACCACCAGCGACCCCACACAGGCGCTGTAATATCTGGTGACCCCTCGTGTCAGAGCAAAAATTAATTTGATAAGACCAGAGGAGCAAAATTGCTGCACTGGGTAAAAATCCTGTATGTGTAGCATGCGATGGTTGCTTTGAAGTGACCACAGAAGTGGATTCAAGCCAGGAGCTGAACTGAAGATCCTGATTTGGACAGAGTTCACAGCCAAGGCTGACCACAAAGAGAACCTTCTTCTGGAAAACCTTCAGGAAAGATGATGGAAAAGAGCAGCAGACCTGTGGAGCTGGCCAGAGCAAGCTGGACTCTTTCAAAAGGTACTGTGGGCTTTTCTATCCCTGATAAACCAGCCCTTCGTAGTCTGTGGCTGTTTGTATGGCAGACACATGCCTTGCCAGAAGAGATTCAGTTCTCCCCTTCAGAGGAAAAACTTATTGCCCTTTGGAAACATTGGTGCAAAGACGGATTTTTTTTGGAAACTACAGATCTCTATAAATTCTTTAGAGGGGCAAAGCTTTTTGGGTTCTTTACCGATATCCTGTATGCTTTAGATGTTTTTGTCTGGGAGTGCATGGACTCCATTTTCCAGTTCGTCTGGAGTCAGGGACGTGTCCTGCCTTCTATCTACCCAGCATTTATAAAGCTTTTCCCAGTCCTGAAATGCAGAGTAGCTTGTTTTCAATGGATTTCTAACTGTTATGGGTAAGCACCGTTCCCCCCCCCCCCTGCTTCGCGGCGGGGGGGGCTGAAACTTCGCTGGGCGAAGAAGTTTTTTTTACTCTTTCTCCGGAGCATGCTCAGATGGAGTTTTCTCCTTCCCCCCCTTCTCTCTCTCCGGGGGGATGGGAGTGGCCGCTCAAGCCAGCGCCGGCCTCTCAGACTCCGCCTTCAGCCATGGGGGCGGCACCGGTCTCTGAGTTTTCCTCCACGCCCCTGCCAGCTCCGCCTCTCCAGGAGATCCCGTCTCCGCCTCTCCAGGCTGTCCCGCCCGCGGCTTCACCGGCCTCCCCGCCCCCTGAGCTGTTGCTAGGCAACGACGAGGATGCGTCTCCGGCTTCCGGCTCAGCGTCGGAGAAGGCAGAAGAGACAGCACTTCCTGTGCTTGAGCTGTTGCTAAGCAACAGCGATGCTCCGCCGCTTCTCCCGGCTCCGCTGCTGCCTGTGCCGTGCCTGCCGCCGCTTTCAGAGCCAAGGGGCGCAGCAACTGCGTGTTCCCGCGCATCCCCGCCGCCTCAAGGCGAGACAGTTCCTGTTCAGGATGGGGCTGAAAACGGCGCTGAACCCGCGGGACCCTCCGAGCAGCCCGCGGCTGATCGCACTCTCAGCGCGGTTCCCTCCCCAGTTCCGGCCCCCCCCTCGCCGCTCGGACTGGCCGCTCCAGCGGCTCTGGCGTTGTCGGAGGCTCTGCCCTCCGTGTCGGCGTCAGAGACTGCCATGGCACCGGCGGCTGGTTCGAGCCCGGACCGTCCCGGACCGGCTGCCCCCGCAGCTGCCCCGGCCGGGGGTCTCTCCTTCGGTGGAGCGGGGGCTGCCCGCCAGCTGACTCTGGGGGCAATCCGGCTGCCTGTTTTTAAGATCAGCGTTCTCCGTGGTTTGGGGGGTGGTGTTTCGGTTGCTGTCCCATGGAGGCTGCCGCCTCTCTTGTTCCCTAGTGGCATGGGGGGGCAGGTGCACCCCGAGAGTTCTGCCTTTGGTCCCCAGCCCAGAGGGGGTGGGGGTGATTCCACGGGGCGGATGAGAGACAAACCCGATGCATTGCAGAGGGAAAGGGCACAGCTGGAGGAGACCATAGCTGGTTTGCTGTGGGAAACAAACATCTCCAGACCCCAGATGGGATTTCTGGGGAAGGCTTCTATTTCCCTGCTGCTGGCATGCCTCAGTGGTTTTGGGGAAAGGAAGCATCTCACTGCCCGTGCTGCCCTTGTACTGGCAGCAGGGTTCAGGCCTGCGGGAATGCAGAGCCTCTGTCATGGGTTTGGCCTGGGCCGTTGGGCTCAGGAGGTTGCTGGGCCAGTGCCAGCATTTGGCCTCCTGGTGTTTCTGGGGTCCCCCTTTGTGGGCCAGTTTTGGGGTTCCTGGTCCAGCATGGGCCAGGGGCCCCAGGGCCTTTCCTTCTCTGGCACTGCTCTGCTCGGCTGCTGCTCTTTTGCTTCTCGATCAAAAAAAAAAAAAAAAAAACCACAAAAAACCCCAAAAACAATAACAACAACAAAAAAATTTAAAATTAAATAAAAAAGATTGAAAATAGCAGGCAGCAGCTCTGAAGCACTGAAGCATTGAAGGGCCAGAAAAGGACATTCCAAAGTTGTTCAAATTGTTTGAAATTGTTGTAAGACTGTCAGTGGTTTTTTGATAACTATTGATGGGATTCTTTTTGCAGCAGGTTTGTTTTCAGGACCAAAAAGGACTTTCAGATGTCCGAAAGAAACAACTTCAGCCGATGGACTGTTCCTGAAACTCAGCTGCATGGACTTGAATTCTCTTTGCATTGTTTTTTGCATTTTCTTAGATTGTAGGATTGTTTTAGTGACTTGTTAGTATTGTATATTTTACAGGTGAAGAAATTTCCTGTTCATTCCACATCAGCATTTTCTTTTAATTTATACAATTTAGAAAGGTGAGATGTTGCAGACATTTTTCACAGAAATCCTTTCTTTCAGATTTCTGCATTTTCTGGGAAGCAAGGGCCCCAGAAAGAGAATGTAAACAGTTATTATCAGCTGCTGTGGAATGCAACAGGGGATGCACCTTGATTGGCTCATGTTTCTATGTTTATAATTAAAGGCCAATCACAGGAGCAAACACAAGGACAGAGTCCCTGGACACAACTTTGTTTTAGATTCTTTTCTATTCTTAGCTTAGAAGGATCTGTAAACCTGTCTCTTTATTCTATTAGTATAGTTATAATCTATTATATATCATATACAAATAAATCCAGCCTTATGATCAACAAACAAGATTCTGCCGTCTCTCTCACCACCAGCGACCCCACACAGGTGGTGTAATAGGCCTGGATTTTCTGATACTGCTGGAATACTGAGGGATTGTGGTTTACAGCAGTCACAATGAGCCGAAGCTCGAGAATTGCTGGAAGCAGCAGTCGACAATCTAAGATGGCACCGAGAGTGCAGGACACCAACAAGATGGATCTTCAGACACCTCAGCTGTAAGTCTGGCTGGTCATGTTGCTAAAAATAAGTATATAAAACTAATTCTGAAGAGATTTATCATAGCGTGTTTGAGTGTGAGTAGCAACTGAGGGGAAAAAAACAAGACAGTGAGAAGAAGGCTCCCTACAGCCAAGGGTGTTTGCACATGTGCTCCAGTTTTGCAAAAATACTTCCTTTCTGTGTACTTGTGTCATGTTTCAAATTGTAACACTTTGTTACCTGTTTCTGAGGAGATAGCTGGATGCATCAGTTAACCTTTCTAAGATGTTGGGGGATGAAGGCGCTTAGGAATATATGACTGTTTGTATCACTCTTGTATGAGCTATGTATGGTCTATGCTGGGGTCTATTCCTATGTCTATTCCTTTTAAATATTCCTTAAATATTTTAGATTCTATTTACAGTCTTGTACTATAAGAGCTACTTACTATAGCTCTTGTATGAATTGGTAGTAGTAGTCACTTGAATCTTTTTCTGCTCCTCAGGAAGGACAGAAGTACCTTTGGGAAGCTGAGCATGAACAAACCTACATCTGTAGCTTCAGAAGGAAAAGCCAGCTGTTTGGGGAACAGGAATGGATAGCTTTTGTTGTCTGCACTGTACATTAAAACAAAAATGGTCCTCTAATTTTGGTATTTTTCTTTCTTGACAGATTTTCACTATAGGGAATGATGGATCTGAGGCAAGCAGACCTTCAGGTCTGCCTTCCTCCAGTCCTTGGTCGCTAAACAATAATGCTGTGGAGCAGGAATTGCTTTGGGAGCTTTTTTTTTTTTTCTTTTGGGAATGATGTGCACTGCACTTTAAGAGTATCTCAATACATTTTCTTGTTTAAGGAAGAAAGACATCTGAAGTATACTCTGCATTAGTTTCCTCTCTCTAAGATACAAACTTTCCAAAACTCTATAATCTTTCTACTTAGCTCATGACTTTGTGTTATGGGTATCTTCTTGATAGTACCCCATTGTTGCAGGGGTTATCCCTTTTAAATATTCCTTAAATATTTTTAGAGTTTATTTACAGTCACCAACATTATTTTTTTTCATCTTTGGGGTATTTTTCTGCTCTCTAAAAGTTTATTTATTTCAATAAAATGAAGAAAGTATTCATCTAGGATGCAGTAATCTTTGTTGTACTTATGGCATTGTGACTTCCAGGTTGATGATGTTTTTCCAATGACCTTAAACAAAGAGAAAACTTCAAGTATCACTTTGTATAACAAATGGAAAGAAAACATAAAGCTAGCAGTTGTGCCTTAAACATGAAGAGAGTTCTTCTTTCTATGTATTGTCACAAGACCTGTATTCATTGTCTGTCCCTAGAGCGAGCGGGGCTGGAGGGTCAAGCAGCAGCCTGTACGGTGTGTTTAGGACAAAAAAGATAAAGGATCCCAGGCCCCTTCATGACAAGACATTCATCCAACAATGTATCCAAAAGCTTTATGAGGTAACATATGAACTTGTTCTGCATGTATGTTATGAGGTGTAAAATGTGCTAGGCAAAGTGGTTATTTCCCTTGGTTTCAACTATAAACTTTATTTAGTGACTGGTATTCCGTGTTTCTTTTGCACAGTTCCTTGTTGAGAATGCTTATGCCCACGATGTTTCCGTGAAATCACTACAAGCTCCATCAGTTAAGGACTTTTTAAAGATCTTCACCTTTATCTACAAATTCCTCTGCCCTTCTTATGAACTGCCTGACTCAAAATTTGAAGAGGAAATTCCCAAAATTTTCAAAGCCCTTGGGTAAGATGATTATTGTTAGTCTCCTGGGCTGAATAGATATGCTATGGCTAGAAATTTAAAAGCTAAGAATTCTGCATTGATAGTTGGGGGGAATGGATAGGTTTATTTATTCAGATGAGACTCTAAAAGTACAATGTTGTGATTGTTTTGTTTCACTTTTGTTGAACTCTAGGTTTACTCTCTGATTTTCAGCATCTGCTATACATTTTATATTTGAATTTACAGAACTATAAGCTCTGGGAATCTTGCTTTGTCATGTAAAATTTAATTGATTATTTGTATAGAACTTTGGAGGACAAGGCACAATTTTCTTTTACAGGCCTTTCTGTTCATTTTGTTAGAATCTAAGAACTAAAATTTCCAGAATTTTGGATCAAGACAATTTAATTTTAGTTTAAACAAATTTAATTTAGTTTAAAATATGTTTTCCTGCAATTTTTCTCATTCTGCCTTCAAAGCAGAATGTGGAAATAACAAAATTACTGTTGAGGGGAGAAAAACACTAAGTAGCTGAGTGGTTTATTGCTGAATTTGTTCAGTGTTTGAAATCATTAATGCCCCAACATTGTCTTGGAAAGAAAATCCTCTGCCTCTTGATAACAGTGAATTTTCAGTCTCATTTAAAAAAAAAAACAGGGACTGTATACCCATGATGGTGTCAGAGTGCCAGGGCTCCTTAAATGTAGGTGCAAATCTTTTTTGCACACTTCTCAGCATTTTAATAAAGTTTTGTTTTAATCTATAACATTTGAAACTGCTGATATAGCTTAAAATGTTGAAAAGGATTCCACTCTGCTGCACCAAGGGTGTAATTCTGGATAAAATGACTAATTCTGACAAGTCACTTGAAGTTTTGGGAGCTCAAGGAGCATCTGGATGACACTCTGGATCATATGGTTTAGTTGTAGGCAGTCCTATGAGGAGCAGGGAGTTGGATTTGTAGATCCTTACAGGTCCCTTTCAGGCCATGTTATTCTATGAGTTGCAAAATGAGAAACCCATGATAATTGAATAGAATCGTACTGTAAGAACTCAACTAATTTCCTTTGAAGTACAGTAGAATTGAGTTTGCTCTTCCTTCTGTGCTTTCATCTACATAGAAAAACATGCTGCTTTGTTTTCAAAATGTGCTGGTTTGTTTTCATCACTGTCTGCCACAGCTATTAAAAGTGTATCTTCTTTGGCCGTACAGGTACCCCTTTGCTCTGTCAAAAAACTCCATGTACGCGGTGGGAGCACCAGGAACCTGGCCTCAGATTGTGGCAGCTTTGATTTGGTTAATTGATTGTGTCAAGGTAATGTTTGTCTTAAGATAAATATTTTCACTTTCCAGGCTGGAATGTTAGTTTCAATACAGATTCAGTACATATTTTCTACAAATCTTTGTTTAACATATATGTAAACATATATGTTCTTAGCTGTCATCTGGGAGCTGACCCTTGGCCTAATGTTTTGGTAACTTTTAAAGTGAGCTTTTCATGTTATATTATGATAGGGTTTTTTCTTTACATGTATGCACTGGATAAATTAATGTATAAAAGGAGGTGGCAAAATGCTGATCTGTACATACAATAAACGTGAGAAGTTAATGAGTATAATCACTGAATGGAACGTGTATCTCCAGCGCAAATGTTGTGACATCTGCCATTCTCCCCTAAATTTGAAATCTAAGGATGGAATTTTCAATTGAAATGATTCAAATGTTCTGTGATTCTGATACAGAGTGGCAAGTTTTCGGTTTGAGTGGGGTGTTTTTTATTTAATCTTGGTTTTGTTTGGTTTGTTTGGGTTTTTTAGTAGTCCTAACAGTTGTTGCTGCCAACTCAGGACTGAGCAAAATTTGGCATCTGTGACAGAAGTTGACCACTGCTGAATTGAGTGCCCAGGAAAACCCTGTCCTTTTCTGCTCAAAAGACACGAGAGAATTTGGCAGTGTTGACTGTCTAGCTCATGCCTCTTTACCTGTGTGTTTAGTCAGCTCAACACAGGTTCATTCCAACCTGCCTGCTGAAATCCTAATCCAGTGTTACTCTGCTTCTTTTCACGAAAACCAGCATGGAAACTAATGGATGTCTTCATGTTTGCTCTTTGTTGTGTGCACCTCTGCTTTTCAGCTGTACAATGCGATCAGGGAAAATGCACCATCGTTCGATGACACACAGAGCTGGGGAGGAGAGACAGATGATGGAATTGTACATAAAAAGGTACCATAAAAAGGAAATTAGTATCAGAATTGCTTAACTGGATTTTGCCATGTGCTGTAACAACACAATTTAATTACAGTTTAGATTGCTGGGTCATGTATTTATGGAATCTGTTCCCTTTTATATTCACAATGCTTTCTAGGAGGTAGACTAGCATTGTATAAAAAACCTGATCAACTATTTCCTGAGCAGGTATGATGATCAGTCTATTGGTGTAGACTGGGTATTAAACAAAATATTCTCTTTATTTTATATTCACCTTATTCTACAAGTATATACTGTTCTCCTTTGTAGAGAAAGGGCATCATTATGCTGTTTATTTTTTTAGAGTTTCCGATATATTTTCCTTTAGCACTCAAGACTTCTGAGGTTAACTGCAGTGCAGTATAAAGACAGTGACTTAATTCTAAATATAGTGACTTGTGCCAATATCTACTCAGTTTACTATGTAAAAATTGGTTTTAAAGTTTTATTTCTGAGCCACAAAATAGGGTGGCAGTATAATTTGAGCTCTTAATCCAACAGCTTGCTTTCTTTTTAATTTATCATGGATTATTAGAACTACTCAGATTTAACTCAGTGTTAAATCACAGCAGGTGTTTGGAGAGGGTTGCATTATAAGCTAAAACATTTAATTAGAAATTGCAAAAATAAAGTAAAATCATAATTTTGGACTAAGGTTACAACATGATGGTTGGCAACTAACAATGCTTTTAAACGAAATACGTTCTTCTACATTGGCACTTCTGCATATATATATATAGATACAAAATTCACAATACTGGTGTAATTGCTTCTGAAGCATCTGCGACTTAGTGTCCAGCAAATTCTTTTTGGGTAACCTTTCTTTAATTCTAGATAAGAGTACTTTGAGACCTGCAGATCTGAATTTTAATGGTCATATTTATAGAAAAGGTCTGTTAAACAGACCTGCAGTTTCCATAAACTAGCCTGAGAGAATCATTTGCATCAAGATGAAAAATTCTTAAATATTCCATCTACAATATTTGTTAAATATCTTTTTAAGAAATACAGGATTTCCAGACCTTTCTTAGTGTGAATTATAGTTGTCTCCTTCTGCCTGAATATATAATCTGTTGACATTCTATGTTCAAAGGGAGGAAAAAAAATTAATTTTACAAAAGTACAATCGAAGCATTAAGGATATTTTTGATGTCTGTTTAATTCCACTGATTGAGTAGCTTTAGACTATCCAGATATTTTACAGGTCTTGGAATTGTTGAAATGAAAGATTTTTAAATTGCTTTCAGCTTTTCATGGACTACTGTGTGAAGTGCTATGAGCTTTCCATGAAAGGGAGAGATACCTTTGAAGAGTTGGATGCTGAAGTGCAGTCAAAATTAAGTAAGTTTTTAAATTCTAAGTATTCAATTGTGTTACTGGTTTCCTTTCTCCTAGCATCAGTTTGTTCAGTTTATGAGTGAAAGTGATCTAAGGGAGTCTGAAACACCTAAGTATGTTTCAGTTACTTCAACTTAATGCTCTCTTTTTTAAGTGTATTTTGAGCAGTACAGATGGGTAGGTCATGATCTGCTATCAGCTGTAGCTGTGTCACTTGATTTTTTAATGTCTTTGTCACAGAAAACCAGTATACAATTCTTCAGATGTGAACTCCATCTATGCAGATGGCTCTTGTTTCTGTCTGGAAAAGCTAACAATTAAAAAAAAGAAAAATATTTTCAGAGGATGCACAGCTGACAAGAAAGTTCAGCTTTTGAAGATCTGAAAGCAGTCTGCAAGAGTTCCAAACTCTATTGTGAGGGTTCTGTATGTGATTCAGCATGCACCTGTGTTTGTCTTCAGGGAGGTAGAAAATTATTGGGTTTTTTTGACTCGCTCATTTCACCACCTGCAGAAATACAAACACAATGTGAGAAAAGGAAGAAAAACATGTCTTACTTTCTTTGCTCTCCTATGAAAAGCCAGACTAAGGGCCCTTTGTTTGCAAACTGGGGCCATCAATTGGAGAGGAAACAAGATACCACACTGTTACTGGATATTGGGAAAAAATAATCATCCCATTTTTTGGCAAAGCCAAATTAAGTTGGGGAAAAGATGCCTCAAGAAGCAAGGCAGTATATGGATAAGAAAGAGGTTGTTAAGTAAGTTTGATTTGTTCTAGCTTCACAAGGTAGTCCTGACTTGTACACTCTCCTGTGGTGTGGGCTGCATGAGAGTTTGGAAACCCTTACCTCTTGGGAGTGACTTTGGCATGAGAACTCTTTCTGACATGAGGACCGAGAAACCCATTTCTCTTCTTGTTTCTTCTGGGGTTTTTGCCTGGTTACATTTTAATGAAAGGTTTTTCTGGTAAGTTTCTTGGTTGTTTTTAGTTATTTTTTAGTGAAAAATAATTATCTAGATAATGGGTATTTACTGTGCTGAAGCTCAAGTTCAGATACTCAAAATAGGTGGTGATATTGAGATAAATTTGTAACTCGAGTCTCTCTTCTGCTCTCCCACAGAGGATTTATTTAATGTAGATCCATCCCAGATGGAAAGTTTAGAAGCTGAGAACAAAAGACTTCAAGAAGAGATTGCAAGACTAGAAAAAGAAAAGGAAAGTGAGCAGGTTAGTAAATTGTGTCTGTTTTTATGGTGGAGTTGAATTTTATAATATCGACCATTTCTGAATGAAGATACTTATGATACATAACAAATGGAAAAATTTCAGTGCTTTGAGATTTTAATTAGGCCAGATTTTTACAGACTCTATACTATTAGAGAACAAGGCTTTTTTCTGTGGAATCTTCAGTAACTATTTGTTTGATAATGTGCAGGTATTTACAGGTAATAAGGTCCTATATTGACTGAAATATCAATAAAATACTTGAACCAAATTTTTTAATATAAATTTCAACATTATTTTTTTCAAGTGTGTTGGTATTCAAATATGAGGCATGGGATTCAGTGGTAACAAATATATTTTATGGAAAATACTTTGCTTGAAAAGCTGGATTCTGCTTTTAATACATCCTGAGTTTAAAAATGGGTTAGTGGCTGTGCAGGTGGCAAATTGAAATTCCTGCCAACTGTGCAAAATGTGCTGAGTTTATTCCTGGTTTTCCATGCCCCTGTTTCATCTGCCCTCCATGTATTATTAGAGTTAAGTTGTGGACTACCTGTAGTAAGAATTGTCTAAAGCACTGTCTGATGCAAATGAGAGACATAATGCTGAAATGCAAGAATCTTTTCAGCCTTCTTTGCTTTTATTTTAAAGGTGTCCTGACTGGACTTAGCTGTCACAGAGATAAAAAATTATTAAAGTTCTTTATTCTATATTTGTGCTGTTGATGTTGATCAATTACTCTACTGTCTTATCTGGAAAGTGAAGTCATTATTTTATATTTATCTAAGAGTGGTTGTTCTTTTCACCCATTTCCTAGGATCGTATAGCAACGCTACGAAATGTGAAATCGTCCCTTGAAGCAGACGTCCAGAACTACCAGGCTTATTTCGCTAAAATGAAATCTCATATATCCATCCTTGATCAAGAACTGGAAAGTGTTAATGATGAAGTTGAGGCAGCAGGTAAGGAGGACTTGATCACAGTCAGGACAGTGAAGCTAGAAATAGTCTTCAAATAATTGTAGTTCTTAGCTTGAGAGCAGAGCAAGGTACCTGGAGTAGCATGATGCTACAAATAAACTTTCCAGAATGGATTGCTAATAAAATTTTTTTTGTCTGATAGCTCTCTGTACACTGGAGTAATGAAATGGTAATGTTATGTAATAACTGTGTCATTTACTCATACAATACAGAGGTGAGGTTTATGTATATAGGCTGGTATTTTATGTCCATTTCACAAATGTTTTATGTACTTAGAGGCAGAAGTAGAAGCCACGAAGCGGGAGAATGCCCGGCTCCGGCACATCTTAGATAACCAGAAGTACTCAGCTGCAGACATTGAGAGAATAAATCACGAGAGAAATAAGCTGCAGCGAACCATTAACAAGCTGCATAAGGAGCTGCAAGAAGAACGAGAACTGATGTGGAATGAAGAGATAAAATATGCTAAGAAGAGACACGCGGTATGTGAAAACCCCACAACACTCAGAGGTGGCTGCCAGTTTTCATCATGCAAGCTTAAAATTGGATTCTTGATAATTTCTTTCCTAAATAATCGAACACCACCATACGTGTTTCTAACCAGGCAAAACTGACAAGAATGGCCTCTGTTTACAGTATCTCTGAAAAATGTTGCACTTTTTTCCCTTTTTCTGTTTTGCACTGAGTGGAAATGTACTTTTTTCCTGCATCGTAAGAGATGTGTCTAGAATATGAAGCATGGTAAGCTGTCACTGCTGTAGCATTTAGAGCTTTGATAACATTAGCATGCCATTGCTTTGATAACACAAGAAATTACAGGCTAATGTTAATATTTCAGAGCAAGGAAGTAAGGCAAAACTAGTGAATTTGAATCAATAGTTTTGCATGCATTTAGGGCCTGATTAGTTCTTTGTGTAGCAGTTGTAACATATTTCAAGGGCCAAGTTCAATCCCTTCAAACAGAGTGAAAAGATATAGTCCTGGAAGTGATGGGATTTAAAAGCTTCTGCTTTGCCAATTGGAGCACTAAAGAAAAAATTTCAAATATGTTTGGTTGGGTCACCCTTTATCAAGCACTTTTATCAACTTAAATCCTCAGGTGCAAGTATGAAGCATATAAAACTGGAAAAAAAAACCCTGGGGTCTTTAATGTTTGCATTTAATAGCACTCATTAATTAGAAATTAAAGCATTTAATAAGCTTTGTTTAAAGGCATGCTCAAGTTAGTTTGTTGTTAGGATGTGTGGCTGTGTAGCATTTCCTGTCAAAACTAATGAGAGAAGGCATATTGACCTTATAACTGATCATTTGTTTAGTATTATTTTCCAGCACATTTTTAGTTCCCAATCAGCTAATTCTCAAAAACTTGAGGCAGAAAAAATTATGGCAGATGAATACGGAAAACCACAGGTGAAAGCATTCAGTGTTCTCAGCCATAGACACTAAGAAACCTCAGTGTGCAAACTCTGAACGAACCATAAAACAGTACCTAATGCAGCAAACTGCTGTGCTGGCATTGCATGCAGCTCTTGAATACTGTGGGGTAGCAAGGAATTATGGCTACAGAGAGCAACTCAGGAACTTGTTTAAAGTACTATATGAATACTTCTTGCACATCTTTTCACTTGTATCTCTTCTATGATTTGTGCCCTTTTCTCCTCTGAGCAGATTGAAGAGCCACTGGCAGAGTATCATAAACTGGCTCGAAAGCTGAAATTAATTCCAGTAAGTGCTGAGAATTCCAAAGGCCACGACTTTACCATTTACGTTAATCCTGATTTAGGACCAAATTTCCTTGTCAAATACAGAACTCAGATCATGGTAAGTAGAATCAACACTGAAGGCTTTAGATAGCACTCACAAAAAAAAAGTGTTTCTTTGGGAATGCTGGGAAGGTCTCTCAATCTCACAATGAAATGTCATTGAAAAGCTTGTGTGATGAGTCACCATAATGACATTGCAGTATATGAAAGAGATTTGGTATGGGAGAATACAGTAGCCTAAAAAAAATAAAAGGGAAAGATGTACTGGGGTGCATCTTGGTTCAGATTAGCAAATTGCATTTGTTCAATCTTCTTGTATACGTATTACAGGCTCCCCTCATGGAGATCATCAACGAGACTGAGGAAGAAATTAGTAAAGCCACTCAACGGAAAAATTCTCTGGAAGACACTTTGGAACAGGTGAGTTAGTTAAAGAAGATTAACGCTAAGATACCAACCCTAAAACCTTATCTGCCTCTTTCATTCAACTTTTTGCATAGTTAAAGTGTGATGTGTTGGGTTGGTTTCTTGAATTACTTGGGGTTTTTCTGAGGACAAGTAGAGGGGGAGAAACTGTGAGAAAACGGCTTTTATTGTAATGGAACCTAAAAGTTTTTCTAAGAACTGAGGTCTTTGTTGGTTGAAATATCGTGTATTCCCTGAATTAAAGTTTATGTAGCTTACATATACTTGACCATAACCATTGGAAGTACTTGTTTCTAATAAGTTGCCCGTTCCAGTTGATTGTGTGGCTTACCATCACCGACAAATTGTCATCGGGAAGATTTTTAGTACTATTGGATTTGGGACAGATTGAAAGAAGGAGAATTTTATTTCCTCGTTCGTCTACCTGAGCATGGTGTTCTGCGGTATGGAATGTCCTCTTGGCCAGCTGGCCTCGCTATGCACCTTCCCAGTCTCCTGCCTGTCCCTGCCCTGCTCAGTGAGGGGCCCTGGGAAGCACAGAAAGCCTTGGACTGCTGTGCTAGCGCTATTCAGCAGTAGCCAAAACTTGGTGTGTTACCAACACTGTTTTAGCCCCTCATCCAAAACAAAGCATAACATAGGCTGCTATGAGGAAGGATAATGCCATCCCAGCCTAGCCTAGTTTAATGGTTTAACCTGTTTAACCAGGTGTGGTTTGTGATGGCATGGATTTATATGTTGGAATTCTTTTTGAACCATACTTCCTTGGTTATGTTTTCATCCTAGGTGAATGTAATGCTAGAGGACAAGAAACGCAGTGTGAAAATGCTGACAGAAGAAGCTGAAGAGCTGGATGATCTTTACCAGCAGAAGCTTAAGGTAGAACTTCTTACACCTTGATGACAACTTATCCTTAATGATAGCCTTATCCTTAATTTTTGTATTTATCGATAAATTTTTGGGTTGCATTTTTGTTTGGGCTTCTGCCTTTGCCTTCTTCCTTCCCTCTTAGAGGATTTTTTCATTCTTTTCAGAAAAGTGATTTGACTGCCACCTTAACTGAATCAATTTTCACTTTCTTGTAAGAGAATCTGGCATCCTACTGTAGCAGATCCTGTAAATCATAAATTCCTGCATCCAGTAATAAAAGCAGCAACAATCATCTGACCTCAGGATGTCTCCGGGCATGTGCTTGAAGGAAATTTTAGGATCAACAGAACCTGTCTTGTCTAATCGATTTGTATATAATAAATACATTTTTACAGTTTTTAGTAAACATGTTCAATCAGCTTCTGTAAAAACTAAGGAGAACATTGACCAAAAGCATGTGAAATTGTTTTAATGATCTCAAACTGTTACTTCCTTTAGCTTCCTTTGCCAGCACAGGAGCAGTCCCTATTATTTTCCCCACTTGCAGTTCAGCAACAAAACATAACCCTCTCTGTTAACAACTGAGTGGCTATTTTGGTAGCTCCCAACTTCTCTGACAACACTGCTTTAGCGGGGCCGTGGTGCCCTGCAGAAAAATGTTCTTTGAACTACACCAATATTTACCATATGTGCTCCTGTAAATCCAAACTCCTGTGCTACAGCCATGAAACAGGGCTATTTCGCTGCTAATACCTGCTGAGGCCGGTGTATATATAGGTTTATAAAGGCAATTAATTTAGTTTCTATTTTTCAAAACCACATGACATTTACCTTTTGATCTGTGCTCTTGCATATACTTTTCTCTAAAGTTAAGCTCATAAAATACACACTTGCCACCAGACGCTTAGTCATTTAATTCCTCTTCTAATATTTAAAATGCTGTTTGTAAGTCTTAAGTATTAAAATTATTTTTGAAGGATGATGTTTCAGTAATCTACCAAAAATTGCATGTTGAGTTGACGTCAGAATTTTGTTTGGTTTTGTGGACTGTATAGCATCAACAGTGTCATTCTCCTAGAAGAGATGATTATTTGGAATTATACTCTCTTTCAGACAAAAAAGAAAAGCTATTTTCTTACTCAGATGTGGTTGTATTTTTTAACCTAGAAACAGTTGTTCATAATGTGCCATTTCTAAGCTATTTAGACTATCTAAACAACACTTTGTGAGCTTTAACTCGGAAGGGAAAGTAGCTGCAACACAGGCCTTTAAATGTGGTTAAAGGAATAAAGAGATGGTTAGGCTTATTCTGGGATGGGGATGATACAGAAACTTTAGGTTTGGGAGGGATATCCTTGGGGCTTTTTTCAGTTCTGAACTTGGAACTATTTGCGTGAATTTTGAATTAAAGTATTAGGATATAATCAGGTAACAGAAAGAAAAAAGATCCGAATTATACTTGAGAGAGGCCATTTTTTTTTCTTCTCCTTCCTTATGACAACAGGAGATAGAAGAAGAAGACAAGAAATATGCAAATGAACGGGAATTGATTAAGAAGCATAAACAGTTACTTGAGAGTGGTGTCTGTGATGGGCTCAGTAAAGCTACAGCTGAATTGCATGATATCGAAAGAGAGTAAGGCTCCTAACTTCCATGTCTGCCTTGTTTGTTTTGGTTTTTAAGGATAAAGATATTTTCTGGAATGTAACATACAGTTGTTTCAGCAGGTATCCATCTCAGTGTGTTAATTTCACAAGTTAACAACTGAAAGATGTTTCTCCTCAACAGTATTTTGCTAAAATGTTTGTCTGCTGTATCAGAACTCCTGTTTTCCGCGTAAGGGTTTTTCTTTAAGTTGAGCATTAATATATTGTAACTCGGTTCAAATTAATACTAATGGAAAAAAAAGTATGGCTAAACGTGATGATAAATCAGACTTGAAGTGATTGTTTTAGATGTCAGGAATTCTCCAATTATGGACATGACCTTCTGAGTATCTTTACCTTTTAGATATCAAGTCGTTTTGCAAGAAACAACAGAAGAGAAGAGAAAAATTGATGCTAACTTGAGTCGTCTTGTAGAAACAGTTGCTACTCATACGGAATCTATAGTGGTAAGCTAAAATTTGATATTCAGAATTAAATCTCTCTAGAGACATTTTGCAGTTAAACACTTGGAAATTAGAGCTTACTCTTTCTAAGGAAGGATCAGTTATTTAGCTGCTACTAAGCCTGCGGATTCTAGTTAAATTTTCTGACAAAACCTTTGGTGTAAATAATCAGAATTGGTTGTTAAGTGTCAGCAGTAACATCCTGTCAGGTTAAACCTGCTTCTGAGAGGCGTCTTTCAGGAAGGTGTTTAACTGAAATCAGTTAACCTGTGCAATGACTGCTTAAAATGCTTTAGCAGAATCAGTAAAATACAGGCCATGACAGAGCTAATAAAGCTCTCTGCACCTCTTTTCTAGAAATACCTTGAAGAACAGAATGCAAGAATAGAAAGAGACGATGAAGAATTCATGCCTGAAGGTCTATTGTCAAACCTGACCAGCATCCTAGACACTTATAAAAAGAAGGCTGAAAGTGCCTAATGACTTGAAAGGTGAAGATAAAAATGTTGCATTTCTGAAGCTCTAGTAGGGGGCGTTCTAAAGGGATGGGTACTTACCTGTGTTTAGCACTGAAACTGATTTTAAGTGGAAGAAAGTAATTCTTTGTTTTGTTGACACAAATACATTTAAGAATTAAACAATATATTTGCATTTTCTTAAATGCTTTGCTCAGACTTTGTACTTTCAATAGCATATCTATGTGTTTAGGGCACACGCATCACAGGCAGTTCACATCCTTCCCCAAGCCTTATTTTACTGGCAAGACTAAATGTAAATGTCTGTCTCCTGCTTGTTCAGTTACCTATGAAACTGCACAGAGACACTTCTTACATGAGTAAAAAATCAAAACCTCTTTTGAAAAGATGAGTCCTTGTATAGTAGTCTTGTAAATAATCTAGAAAAAGAAACACAGTAGTTTGAAAACCAAGCTTTGTCTTTAGCTGCTCATACTCCCAGATGAAACTTCACTGAACTTCTTGAATATATATACCAGAGAAAGCTCTCAATAGGACATCATATGAATTCTGGCTGTATATCTAATCACTGGTAGGTTTGGTGCATGTTAGATACATCAAAACAGTCGAAAATATCTGTATTCTTCTTGTTAGGCCAGTTGGACAGATTTTGATGTTTCCTCAGGACAGTAACAGTAAAATTAGTGTATGGGCAGCTCTGGTCCAAATACTTTAAAGAAAGTGGATCAATGCTATGTGAAAGTAGTACGTTTTTATCTATTCTGTGTATAATTTTGTGTTAAAAAATAAATAAATAAAACCAAGCATTCATATCTTGGATAGTTTATGATGGTATTTCCTAATAAAAGCATTGAAGTATTTGAGTGTTGTTTTTATTGGTCAAACATTCAAATATACAAAGATAAAAACAATTTTGCAGTTGTTTAAAGGCATTTAGCAGCTGATAAATAAAGAAAGCTGCTCCTTAATTCTACAACATTTGAATGCAACACAGATCCCTAGGATATATAACAAAACTTGAGTTAGACCATCTAAACACAGACTGAATTGTCTAATTCTAGGCTATTTTTGTAGAATGAGTTTAAAACTCAGTTGTTCTTAACATAATGTGTGAATCTTCTGGTGCTGGTAAGAGTATTTTGTTTCAGATATGATAATGATGACATTATTTAAGCTTCTAATTTTCTGTTCCTTTTTTTATACTCCAGAATTCTAATTTAACAGGTAGAAAAGTCTTCTGATAGCTGGGAAGTTTTTATGCTTTCTTTTTTGTCCTCTTTTCTCTTATCTTTACAGACTTACTTTTTGTTTTCTGTAACAAACTAGTCTTTACTACATCCCAGTTCCTTCTCTTTAGAAGTTTTTTCCTTTTGTGATCTCTTTAACATTTTTGTTATCTAAAGCAAGGTAGCAATCTAATGGAGCAAAACTACGAGCTTTTGATGAGAGCCACATTCCTTTAAACCATGTGCTTATTTAGGGGCTATGCTCTCTCTTGACTCCCCCATACCTGTTTATCTCTGCTTCTATAACTGACCTTGTGTTTTTAGCATCTGTAGGTTCCTTGCCATGTGCAGTAGTCAGTTGATTAAATGAGAGCAAAATAAATGGCATTTCCAAGGGCTTTATATTAACCCTAATGAACATGGGTCAAAATCCAAATCATGATGCCTTTGCTTAATGCACTGGCCAATGTAATATTCTGAAATTAAAGTAGTCCAAATAATTTCTAAAAATTAATGTTAGTAACATTGGCAATGTGTTTTTGTTATTGGTCTGTCAGTTAACCTAAACTGCCTTTAGAACTACCTCAAATTTGGATCAAGGTTCTGTAAAATACTGTAGGGCTGTGTGTTGTAATCCAACAGATCAACATCAGGCAATGTTTACTAGGTACTATGTCTTCACAATTTAAAAATTGAGGGAATTTTTTAATCCTCGTTCAACATGTTTTCTCTGTGATATTGAAAGTCAGGCAGTTGTTTTTGATTTGTGTTCTGGAATATGGCTTCTAAATTTAGGCAGTAGGCACTAGAACATAATTACTGCTCTTGGTTTGGTTTTCTTTCTTTATTGGAATATAAAGTCTTAATGAGAAAGTACCACAGCACCTGTACATTTCAGTAGTATGAGTCATTTGTAAATGTTGGCTCTTGTATGGATCCAGTTGCCTCATTTAGTGCTAGTGTACCTTTTGTACAGTTTAATGTGACAATTTTTGTATTCTTACACTCAATAGAATTTCTTATGCCTGTTTCTATAAAGGACTGATCCTTACTGCAAGTGTAGAAATACGACATAAAATCCCAATCATCTGACTTTCCTTGAGGAACTAGATAATCATTTTAGCAACAGATACTAATTCCCTGCCTCTCCTTGCTATTGAAACTGCATTGTGTAGGGGAAAAATAAAATGCAGAAACATCTTCATGTAAGTTTTAGAGGAATAAAAATTGCTTTAACCTTTTTAAAAATAGATGGCTTTTTAAAAATTCTTAGGAGCATAGGGCCAAGCTGCTTTGACAATGATTCATGTAGTATCCTTTTAGCATTAATCTAATGAACCAACCTTTTGCTATCTTCATATTACATAAGTATTTCCTTTACATGACCACTCTTGCATCTGCTTTATTATTATTATTTAGGTATAAAAAATAACAGTTGATGCTGTAGAAGCATGCTGGAAGTCTGTAGCTTCTTTTCTCTGGCATATGTTGTTTTTTTCATTTTTTGTTGTCAGAAACTCATCACCAACAAGAACGTGGTAGTTCTTTTTTTGGAGTATTTCTTGAGGGCGTCATGTAGATTCATTCAGGTTGGAAAGAGCTTCTAATTTCATTGAGTCCCGCTGTTAATCTAACAGTGCCCAGTCCACCACTCAACCAGTCTCTGAGTGCCACATCCTCATGACTTATAAATGCCTCCAGGGCTGGTGATTCAACCATTTCCTTGAGCAGCCTGTTCCAATGCTTGACAACACCTGCTGTGAAGAAATTTTCCTAATAGCCAATTGAAACCTCCTCTGCTGCAACCTGTGCCTGCTCAGGCTTTAGCTTTGCAGTGTTGTATATGAGGCCTCTGCAATGCTCTTCATTGATTTTGCCAACATAAAGCATGGCATGCCTATGCAAGCCTTTAGTTCTGAGCTGAGTAACAATTTGTGCTCTGTGGCTCTGTAATACTTCCAATAGTTTGCCTGCTCTGGCCTTTCATGGGAGCTCTCATCCCTGCTCCAACTTATGTGGTAGAATTAAAAAACCAGCTATACTTTTTTATGTTCTTTTTTGAAAGAGTAAGGAAGAAGAAAAAGTCAATAGCTGAAGACATTCCCTTTTCACTAACATGGGCAACTCCCTCAGTGCAGTGCTCTAGCAAAAAAGGAAAACTCTGGTCTCATGCTAAATGACTGTAAAGCAATGGAAATTTTGTTAACAAGGGTCTTGCCTATTCATTGCTAATTACATGTTATATGGTATACAAGTATTTTGAGCACTGCAAACAATCTCTGAAGAGACTATATATATAATCTTTCCATTCTTCTTCAGGGTGCTCTTGTTTGCTTAATACTGGAAACCTTAATGTGTCCTTCAGAGCCAGATAACCTTCCTCTTTTGGCAATAGTACAGAACAGGGAATTTATCTGTTTTTTCAATATTTCAATATTTTTCAATATTTCAATCTTCCTGTCTACAGATTTTTGGCTGTGAAAACATTCTGGTATGATGAAATCATGTATCATTGATTCTTTTTTGCTTGCAAAGCACTCCATCATACAGGGCTATTCAATCTTCATCAGGATTTTACATTTTAGGTGCTTGTTGGAAGTTTTGATGGTATTCATCCCTTTTTTAGAAATGGAAGAAGCACAGAAGACACAAAGGCCTCAGTGTCCCCCACTGGATGAGGGACTATCAATGTCTTAGCCAATATCATATCTAAAGGATGCGCACTGACATCTTCAGCATTTTTAGCCCTCTATCAGGAGATTCACAGAGTCCTGTCACTCAGCCTGAGGAAACTCCTGATTTTGCAGGCTTTTTTTTCTTTTTGGTAGGACTTGATCTGTTTACAGGATTTTTCTAGACATGACAGATGTCAGCTCTGTTGTCCACTGCTGCCCACTGGAGAGTGGACCTTTTGTGAACTCTGGTTCATAAAGGTCTACCAGTCCCAGTATTTGCCTGAGGTAGACAGGATCACTTGTCTGTCTACAGGATGATTGGCTGCACTGTCCCTCCATTACAGAAGTTCTTATCAACAGCTTCACGATAACAAGGAGCCTTTGTGATGTGTGGTCTGTATGTTGTTTTCTCTACCACCTCATGCATGAGACCGCAGTTTTAACTGGCAGTGACCTGATAAGCATTTTAGTCTCAAGAACCCTTTGCACAAGGCAAAGATTTAAAAGGACGTCTCTTACTCTAACTTCACCTCTAAAGAAACATTTATTGGTCTGGCAAGACTCCAAAGCAAAAGGAAAGGTGATGGAATGTGTGTAAGTATTTTGAAACAAGCGAGATGTATGTCATTTTATTTCACTTTTCCTCCAAGGATTCAGAATAGTGCATGCCTTTGTACTGGTAGATGTTACGTGGTTCTGAGAACACTGAACACTAGCACAGTCATGCATGACAACTGGTATGCCCAGCTGAAAGGCATTCACTATTCTGCCTGGTAAAGAGCTTCTGGAGTTACTAGTTCTAATTATCTGGAAGGTCTTGATTAGCAATGGAAATTACATTACATTTGAAATGCAGAGTGGACACCAAATAATGGGGTCTGCTTGACTACTGCTGGGTAGCGACTTACCATCTTCTTCCCCCTCCCAAAGGTTAGGCCATCACTCATAACAAAGTCATAAGGAAAGCTGCAGAGTTGAGTCACACAAGACAAGAAAGCAGTCACAGGTTGCATGGTTCAGGCAAGTTTAGGTATTTTAAGAGAAAATCACTCCCTTGAAAGATATAGAATTGTAAAGGTATAAACAAGAAATCAAGGAATGACAATTCAGCATTAACGAGGATCTCTTCCAGCAATTGCTGGATGGTTTGATTCTGCAGAAGCTACTCCTCAGGGCTTTTATTATGGATTCTGAGAACACAAATACTTAGCCTAGAAGCTCCTTAAATACCATCTGTCTTTTGTATGTGCTTGTATTGGGTTTGCATGGCCAGGTTTTGGTAGCAGCGGGATTACAGGGGTGGCTTCTGTGAGAAGCTGCTGGAGGATTCCTCCATCTCCAGCAGAGCCAATGTCCGAGGCAGCTCCGAGATGGATGTGCTGCTGGCCAAGGCTGGGCCAATCAGAAATGCTGGCAACACCTCTGTGATAAAATATTTAAGAAGAAAAAATTAAAGGTTATTATACAGCGGAAATCGTAGCCAGAGAAGAGCAGAGTGAGAATATGGGAGAGGAACACCCTGTTAACACCAAGGTCCGTGGAAAAGGAAGGGAAGGAGGTGCTCCAAGTCTGAGATTCCTCTGCAGCCCATGGTGAGAACCATGCTGAAGCAGGCTGTCTTCCTGCAGCCCACGAAGGTCCACGGGGATGCTGAGATCCACCTGCAGCCCATGGAAGTGACCAACACCAGAACAGGTGGATGTCCAAGACTTGGCTGTGAACCCATGGGAAGCCCATGCTGGAATAGGTTCCTGCCAGGGACCTGCGCAGAGAAGAGCCCACACTGGAGCAGGTTTCATGATATGACTAGTGACCCTGTGGGGGGCCCACACTTGAGTAGGCTGTGCCTGAAGGATTGCACACTGTGAAAAGATGACCTACATTCCAGCAGTTTGCAGAGAACTGTTTCCGGTGGAAGTGACCCCACACTGGAGCAGGAGAAGGACTGATCAGCATCAGGAACAACGTGTGATGAACTGACTGTAAACCCCCATTCCCTGTCTCCTTGTGCCACTGAGGGGGGGAGGTAGAGCTGGGAAGGAGAGAAGTGTGGGGGGAAGGTGTTTTTAAGGTTTATTTTACTTTTCATTTTACTTCTTACTTGCTTGGGTGCAGTTAGTAATAAATTTAATTAATATCCCCAATTGGAGTCTGTTTTGCCCGTGGCTGTATTTGGTGAGTGATCTCTCCCTGGCCTTATCCCAGCCCATGAATTCATTGCATTTTCTCCCCCCTGCCCAGCTGCAGAGGGGAGTGAGACACTGGCTTTGGTGAGTGCCTGGCATCCAGCCAGCATCAACCTACCACAGTGCTACAACAAAAACTGTGCTTATACATGCTTGAAGAATTTCTGCACGGCAAAACACACCCATAGTGACAAAGACAGGGCAATGGTTACTGTGTGACCGTCCCAAAATCCAGAGTATGAGGTAATGCCACGCAGAGACATGTGACAACTAAGCAGTCAACTGGAGTTGCCTGGGCTTTCTTAGAGTCCATGGTGCCACTGCTACTGGAGCTTGTGATAAAATCACTCCTTGAACATTCAGGAGAAAGCAGCCAGGGGAAGGGAAAGGGTTAAAAAGAAGAGTGTAAAAGACCGTTAAAAGCAAGGTAATTGGAAGAGAAAAAGGAGGAAGCAGCCTTCAAAAAAAATGCTCAGCTACAAAACCCCTGGAAGACACTCGGCTAAGACCACAGAACAGCAATAGCAATTTAAATGGAAAAGCACAGGGTCTTACATATGAGGCAGGATCTTCTCTGTGACAACGTATTTATCAAGTTTTCCTATTTCTTACACATTTTATGGGAGAGAATTATGTCTTTGATCCCAGTCTTTTAAGAGTGTGATTGGAGGGATTTCTTCAGACATGATCTTAAAGATCGTTGCATTCACAGCATCAACAGTGTTTTATTAGAACAGTAATGCTTGAAGACATAAATCTTATACTGCAACAGCCTTTTCACAAATTAAAAATTGTTTTCTCCCAATACATGTTCTCATGTATTTGTTCAAGAATCATTCATGTTTCTTTGTCTACAGAGGAAGAAAATTTTTAATGTTTGATACATCCTTATTAATTTTCCATGAGAAAGTTGACTCTGGAACTCACAAGGTGCGGTGGATTGCCATCCAACTTATTTCATGACCACTGAATATTTGGCTGCATTCATTTGCCCTTGTCAGAGGTGAATGACAAGAGCTTCTTGCTGAGAGCAGCTTCTTGCTGAGCTTTTCAGAGAAGTTCCCTGCTATTGCCATGGTTTCCCTCAAACAGTTACATGACAATCCTGGGAGAGCTGACAGTCTAAATCCTACAAGTATCCATCTAGTGTGTTGTCCTCCTTCCAAATATGTCTTTGGAAAATAGTGCAAAACACTACAATGATCAGATATGGAATAACTTGTTTTCCAACTTAAACTCTTCCTACTCAGTAATATTTGGATATTTTATTCTAAGGCCAAAGTACATGATTTGAATATCTACCGGGAATAATTTAATTCTTAATTTTTCTAGTCCTTTATCTCTTTTCTATTCATAGGAAGAAAAAATTGTTTTAAACTTCACTAAATTATGCATTACATATTTCGTAGCTCAATCCAATGTTTTATGAAGAGTAGATCTTCCTGTCAGTTCTGCATGTTTCTTAATATGACTCCATATTCCTTCTTTCTTTGTGAGATATACTAGAAGGTCCTGATTATCTTTCCTATTTTTATACTTTTAACCATAATACTTTCTTAGTTTTATAATCCTATTCCTCTTAGGCATGCTCTCCACAACTATTTATAGCCCCTCTGTAGTCATCAGAGCCTTTATTTCTACTGGATTTTAACGAGCACGTCACTTCGTATTTTTCTTAATGAAGTACACAATGAACAGTGAGAATCTACATGAGTTTTACTCACAAAGCCCAGCTGACAGACTTAATTTGGACCGCAGGAGGTTGAACTAATGGTTTGTTGTCCCTCCCCCTTCTGCACCATCTCTCTCAGTTGCCTTTGATTTTTAAAATTTAACTAAATCTTTTAGCACATCAGTCAGGTATTTCAGAACCATGAACTGTGTTTACAGTCCTCTCAACTTGACTAAGTAGATTGTGTTTCACAAATTTTGTCACTTTATTTGCTCACTGATTTTTTTCAAGTTACTGAGAAGCAAATAAAAAAAACTTACTAGATAGCACTTCAGTAAAACCCACTTCTCTATATCTATCTTCGTTTTCATGTTATGATGATAATTAATTGTTTAATTCCATGATTTGGTTTCTGTCTCTCAGATGGTTTGGTTTTCTGAATAGTGATGCTATTGTTTCACACCTCAGTGACTCAAATAATGATGTTCTTTTGTTTCACACCTCAGGGGTTCTCACTAAGGTATTTTTTCTAACAGGCCAGCTCAAAGGTCCATAGAGTTCTAAATCCAAGATGCCACCTCTTCTTACATGTAAAACCTTTGTTACCTGTGACAATATATTTATCAAATTTTCCTATTTCTTACACATTTTACAGGAGAGAATTGCATATTCGATCCCAATCTTGTAAGAGTGTGATTGGAGGGATTTCTTCAGATATGATCTTAAAAATCATTGCATTCATAGCATCAACAGTGTTTTATTAGAACAGTAATAGAGCTCTAAATCCAAGATGCCACCTCTTCTTACATGTAAAACCTTTGTTACCTTAAGGAGGAACAGCATTTTCTGTTGGATCATTTGGAATTGGTAGCATTGCACCTACAAGGCATATGTAGGCAGTAGCATCCAATATCACTCAATAGACTGTGCCACTGCAACAAGCTACTAGAGAGGCTGTGCACTTTCTTCTAGTGAAAAAACCTGCATTTTTCATTACGTGCATACAAAATATTTACTGTCTAAAAATGTCTAGTCCTGGAACTTCGTTAATATTTGCCCTCAATAAAAATAAAGAAATCAGGCATTTAATTTATTCCTTGAACAAAAAAAAAATTAAATACATGCAGGATATAACAATAAATACATCCTTGCACACATGCACAAAAAAAACCCCCACTTTCCTGAGCATCATCTGAAATATCAAATTCCAAGAAGAACAAATTATTGGTTACCCTACTGTTACTATTAATTTTGAAAAATAACATGATACCTGACCTTAAAATACGGTAGTTGAATATAAATTCCTTTTTCAAGGATAAGACATTATTTTTCAATAAGACATTATTTTCCACAAGGATTAAAATGACTATTCAGTTGTTCAAGGACAAAATACTTCATACTGCAAAATGAAAATTTTGCAACTGCAGGCACTCTTTAAACCAGCCTGGAGATAGGCTGAAAGGTGAGGAACTTATTTTCATGTAAATTAAGTGCCTGCATTTCAGGTAGAAACATCCCTTCCTCCTTGCAACATTAATTTTGAAACTAGATTAAATAGTTCATCAAGTTTTTTTTCTCAAAGCACTAGGCATTCCAAAATGGAAGTGCTGTCTCAAGTATGTCGATGGAAGGAGACCCGGACACCAATTGGTTCATCACAAATCCGATTTATTGATCGATACGGCGGGTTAAATACAGTTCATAATAAGCTTCATACATATTGCAAAAGCTGAGCTCAGGATTGGTTAGTTACATATCAGCAACTATGCCTACTTCTGCATTTTTGTGGTTATTCTTTTGATACTTTCTGCATATTTTCAGCAAGAATCTCACTTCCCTATCCTCATGTTGTGGCAAGGGCATCATGTCCTTGCCTGTCATTGGTCACTGACTGCTGACTTCCCTTTCAAGCTTGACCAGCGGCATTATGTCGACATGGCCTTTCTCAGCTAACCAACTGTTAACAAAACTCTCCACATTTCCCCTGCTTTCTTCTTGAGCAAGAAGACCAGTCTGCCAAGTTTTTGCTATCATACGGCTGACCATGTTTTGAATACAATTAAAGACACAAGACAGAATAAGCAGAAACATTAAAATTACACCCGCTAGCCCTATAGTATATGTTACAAGGTTCCTCAGCCATGGTCCAAACCCTAAGCTTTTAAGCCATTCATCAATTCCTAAGCCTTCTTCTTCCTTGAGATTGTGAAGTCCTTGTTGCAGTTCTTTTATCTTAGTGTGAATGGACACCGAATGATCAGACAAATTCATGCAACACATTCCCTCAAACTCTTCACATCCATGCCCTTGTGCTAAGAGCAAAAAATCTACAGCAGCTCTATTTTGCAAAACAGCATGGTTAACACTTTGCACATCTGCGGTTACCATGTCTAGAATTTGGGATGTCTTGTTTAGCTCATCCCTTGCCCAGCACCCTAATTGCTTTGCTAAATTCATAGCTTTATTGGCAGATCCTCCTGGCAAGATAGTTGAAACTACTACTTGTCTGAATGTACCCCAAAACTTTGGATCTCCTATCTGGCTGCAGTCCAAGTCATGTATGCTACGTCTCTTCCTGTTTGAATTTTGACTCAGCTGCATTAGCAAGGACACATTAGGGTGAAACAAGGACAATTTTCCCAAATAACAGGGTCCGCCCTGTGGTTTAGCTGGTATACCATTCTACGCCCTGTCTCCACAAATTAAAAATATTCCTGTGGGTAATTTCATTGGTGCCGTGATATTTGTGCCGTTACATTGACTGTAATGCTGCGGGGAGAATTTACTCAAATTCAGGGATGAATCCAAGGTGGCCCATGTTTCTTTAGGTTGATTTAAATTCTGAGCATCCAAGGGTTGGAAACTAAACTATCCGCCAGCTGTAGTGTTAGACATACTGGCGTTTGTACTTCCAAAAAGATCCAATTCCTCAGGAGGAGAATGCAAAGAGGTGTTAAGTGATTGGATTAGTAAGCATTGGCGATAGCCATCACTCTGACCTGCAGTATACCCTTGCTGTGCTGGCAATGTGATGTTTGACATGTTATGCATGCATAAAGTTCGATTACTTATTAAACTGCAAAATTCTCCAGGAGACCACACCGGAAGTCCCACTAGGCATGTCAGGATCAAGGCGGCTGCCGGGGGGCTGCTTGTGGCCTCTGCCAGCCCATTGCTGAGGGCTTGCCAGCGCCCCAGCCCCTCAGGGGCTGCCCCAGCCCGGCAGCAGCGCCGCAGCCCCACCGCAGCTCCAGAGCAGCAACATCCAGAGGCACCTGGGAGCCCTCAGCGAGGCAGCCAGCAGCACCCGGGCAGGAGGACACGGATGGTGCTTCCTGCCTGGCACAGGGCTTGTGGCCATCTCCAGGCACCGCTCTGGCAGGGATCCCTGCAGCCCCGGCCCCTGCCCAGCCGCTCTGTGGGCAGCACAAAGGCTTCAGCAGAACCACCAAAGGCCAAGGGGCTTCTGGCCGTTGCCCCTTGCCCGCTGCACGCCTGGGCAGCTGGCTGAGCACAAGCACCTTTTTCCCCCTCCTCCCCTATGCCCTACTGATCCTGGGCAGGAAAAGAAAGATCCTGGGAGTCTGTTTATTGTAACACATTCCATATTTACATAATAAAGGAAAACAAAAAGAAGAAAAGAACAGTCTTGAACACAAGGAAAATCCCTGCTGGCTCAGGGCCCAGCAGACAGAGCCTCTGGGATAATCTCTCCATGGAGCTCCAGCAGCAGAGGTGGCCAAGCCCTGAGACAGGAAGCCTTTTCTTCCACGCCCTGCGGAGCCGATCTTCCAGGTCCTCCAAGATGGAATCTCGAATTGTAGCTTCTGCCCTGAGAATGTGTAAAGTTTGAAGAGTGAGCCTTCTGACAGAAAGGCTGATGTCATCTGCCCTTTCTTCAAGGGCTGCAAGAGAGAGGAACAGAATCACGGTCAGATCCCGGATCGGCGGGGACCCGAGGAGAGCCCCCTGCAAGGGCCATCCCAGCCGGCTCTTGCCATGGCCAGGAGGGAGCAGGGAGCAAGGGGATCAGCAGGGAGCAAGGGGATCAGCCCGAAGCTGCTGGCCACGAATGGCCCACGGGGCCCTGAAAGCTCCGTGTGCTCTGCCCACGGGAGCAGAGCCCTCCGCAGCCGGGGCAGGGCTTGCGGCTCTCCCCCCGGCAGCCTGCGCTGCCAGCCCGCTGCCCTCACTCACCAGTGCAGATCAGCTGCAGCTCTTGCTGCTGCCCCCTCAGGCGCCGCCCGGCCATGCCTGTGGACACAGAGCCTGTCACGGCCCCAGCGGCACAGCACCCTGCCAGCGGCGCTGCCGGCGCTGTGGCCACACGGGCTGCTGGCCCGGCAGGGCTCAGCCCGGCCCTTGCCGCACGCTGCCGCCCCAGGGCACGGCTGCCAGAGGGCGGCAGCAGCAACGCCCAGGCCAGGCGGGGCTCCACGGCGCCCCAGGGCACGGCTGGCGCTGCCGGGGCAGCAGGCGGGGCTGGGGCCGAGCTGCGGCGGGCCGGGGAGGGGAGGGGCCCGAGCTCGGAACTCACCCATGAACCTGATGGCCGCCTCTCGCTGGGGCTCCTGTGGGCTCTCCACGTAGCGCAGGGCCCGGCGCAGGTGCTCGGCCACTCGGCTCCTGTCCTCTGCCAGCTGCAGAGAGCGGCAGGAGGGAAGGGTTGGTGCGGGCTCAGCCCCTGGGCCGGGCGCTGCCTGCGCCCAGCCCCGGCCTCCCCTGCCCGCACAGCCCTGAGGCGCGGCCAGCAGCCGCTGGCCAAGGGCTCCCGAGGGGAGGGGCAGAAGGCCGGCTGCTGCCCGGGGAGCCGCGGTGCCGGCCCGCCCCGCAGCCCCGCCGGGCCGGGGCTCCATGGGCACCCGGCTTGGGGCCAGGGGAGCCTGGAGCAGAGCCCGCGCGGCCTCTGGCTGCAGCAGCGGGCAGGGGCACAGCTGCCAGCCCCGCACACTGAGCACCGCCCTCAGGGCCCTTCTCCAGGCTGAGGATTCTTGGCTGCTCTTACCAGGCTCTCGCCGAACCTCCATGTGTGATCCACCTGTAGCGTTTGTTCGAGATTCCTTCTCTTCAGGAATCTGGCTGCAGAATGCAGTACTACACAGGAGGCCGGGAGAGCAGCAGAGAGGCACAGATGGCCCCACAGGCCAGTGCCACAGCCTGCAGGAGGCTGCAGCCCTCAAGGTGCCAGGGCAGGAGACAGCCCAGCCCCTTCCCAGGGGGACAGCAGCCGGCCACAAGTCCTCACCTCAACAACAATCTGATTTTCATCATGGCAGTGGAAGTAGAGTGGGACCAGGCTCTGGCGCACGTGGGACTTCAGGGCCTTTCTTCCACCTTTGGTTAATGAGTCCAGCGTCTCTTGAAAGACACACATGGAGCTCAGCTGCACCTAGCTATCATCCTGTATGAAAGGAAGGGCAAAAGACCTCAGCATCAACTGCTTCAGGTCCCCCAGGGCACAGGCCTGCATTTCCACAGGGCACCAAGGGTCCGGGCAGCAGCCAGTGGCTGTGGCTGTGGGCACAGAGCCTTACATGGTCAAAGAGTGGCAGGAGCGCCTCAGCCAGCTGCAGGGAAATGGGGATGGGTATTAGGGCACCATCATCCAGGAGCAAATATCTTAAAAGAAGAATGGTCATCCCGATCATGTCGCTATCATTTTCCTGCAGGAGCTCCACAAGACTTCCAGTCAGGCTCCACATTTTTTCAGCCTGTGTGGAACACAAGTTTGTGAAAGGCCACCCTGCTGCCGCAGGGCCCAGAGGCCAAAGGCCTGTCCCGAAGCACTGAGGCGGCTGAAGCGGGAGGCAGGAGAGCTGGGAGCAGCTGCCCCAGCGCCCGAAGGCCAGGCAAGGCCAAGCGACTGCGTTGCCCAGCCCCACGCTGCCTGCAGGGCTTCAGCCACTGCCCCCTTCTCACCATCAAGGGATTCTTGCCCAGCACTACGAGGCCTCTGAGTGCCAAGTAGCGCCTGGCCATGTGCTCACTCCGCAGGTTCTGTGCCAGGATCTCCAGAACACTGTCACTGCATTCCCTCAAGTCCAGGCACTCGAGGACCTGAAAGGCACAGGGCAGTGACAGGGAGCTGGCCGGCAGGAGCCCGGAGCCACACAGGGCCGGGCCCAGGCAGCAGCACAGGGCACGGGCACTGTCCTGGCAGCTGTGCCTACGAGTGGGCAGAGGGCTGGGAGGCAGCTCAGCCAGGCAGCGCTGGCCTTGAGGCTCACCTCCACAAGGAATGCCAGGGCAGGGAAATCCCAGTATGGCATCTCTTCACCGAGCATGGCGAGCAGGTAGAATGCAACCGCCAAACAAAAGTGGATGGCTAAGCGGCGAGTTTCTCTGAAGAGGGGAAAAGGGAAACAAGAGCCTGATGCAGTGGAGCAAACCTCTCGCAGGCATGACTCACCCAGTTCTCATCTTTCCCCAGCACCCTTCCAGCAAGGGGGCCTGGGCCATTTGGGAGTTGGTTGCTCATGGGCACCCTCCTGTCCCAGCCTTTTCCAGCCTGCTTGGCCGTCCCTCAGTGACAAGGCCCTCTGGCCCATGGCCACGGGGACTTTGTGGGACACCTGGGCACAGAGCACAAATGTCAGAGGCAGTGGGGAGAAGGGGATCTCACCTGGCCAGCAAACCCATGGCATAGTGGTGGGTGTCAAGAGAGAGCAGCGTGTCCCAGGCACACCTGCGCTCCATTGCCACCACCACATCCTCACAGCAGAGAAGGCAGAGCAGGGACTTCAGGGTCTGCACTGCAAACCTGTGTGCACAGCAAAGCCCAGGTCACACTGGCAGCACTGGCTCCTTGGCAGGCCACGTGGCAGGGACAGGAGGAGTGGGATGGAGCACCTGTTGGGGCTGGTGGCAAGGCCGTGCTCTTCCTGGCATCCCTTCCAGAAGGTGTCGACCTCCTCTGCATATCCAGAGTGCTGAAGAACACTTGGAATAGCAGATGCACAAAGAGGCAGGGGAAATACACCTTCAGTATCCGTGGCAGACGGGGCACCTGGAGGATCTTCCACATCACCACAGTTGCCTGCAAAGGACAAAGCCCCCCGAGACAGCGCTCAGTGCCGAGGTGTGTGTGTGGCAGGGCCCAAGCTTAGCAGGGAGAGGCCCCGAGAGACCTTGGCAGGGGGAGCACGGGGCCTGGTGGGGCTGAAGCTGCCCCTGGGCCAGGTTTCAGGCCAGCGCCTGAGGCAGGGAGATGCAGTGGGGGAAGGAGGAAGGAGAGCTGCTGGAGAGGCAGCCTTGGGGCCAGCAAAGGCCAGTGTCAGAAACTCACAGCCAGGCCAAAGACAGCCGTTTCGTCCCCATCGGAGGTGCACGTGCTGTGCTCTGGCCAGCTCCCCAGCACATCCAGGAGTATCAGCTGCACTGGCTCTGCAGTCCTGGCTGAGCCCATGATGGCCTTCCACATGGCCATGGCAGCTCTGTGGGGTCAGAACTCTGTCTCAGGGGGGTCTCAGACACAGCCCTGGGGGGAGCTGAGCTGGCTGCCAGTTCTGCCTCTGCCCACTGGCCCTGGCCAGCAGCAGCCAGACAGCCCAGCCCTGTGGGGACAGAGCCCTGAGGGGCAGGGAGGGAGCACGGCAGCAGGCTCGGGGGCTGACATGCAGGGGCTGGCCAAAGGAGCAGCCAGAGGGCCCTGGAAGTCTCTGCTGCTCAGACACCTGGGCCAGGCTGTACAGGGTGATGGGCTGGGGAGGCCTGAGCCCTGTGGGCAGGTGGGCCCCATACCTGTCACAGGACGGGGCCACACGCAGGAGCGTCATGACTGCGTCATTTGGCTGTGCTTCGGTGAGATCCAGCAGGGCCTTGTCCAGCCTGTGCTCAGCACAATCATTGGCCATGAGCCACTGGTGGATGAACCTCACCATGGCGGGCACCTGGATAATGCACCAGGAGACTTGGAAAGCTGCCAGAGGGAGCAATGTTCCCAGCTTCCCCAGAGGAGCGCTTCCCTTCCCAGCGCTCTGCCATGTGGCCGCAAAGGCTGACAGCAGCCAGCATTGCTTGGCTTGGGAGGCCAAGGAATTCCTGGGAGGATCAAACCCTGGCCTCAGGCTGCTTACTTGGTTTGGATAGTAAAAATTTTCCTCTACAAGCATACACAGGAGGGCAGCGCTGGGCTTGGTTTGGAAGCTGGGAGAGTATGGTCTGAGCCCAGTGCCCATGGCGATGGTCTCTTCCTCCTGCATTCTATTGATGAATTTGCAGACAGACTGTAGGAGAAGGGCAGGAAGCCGGGGATGTTGCAGGGAGTGCTGCACACACGGGGCTGGGCTGAGCAGGGACAGCAGGCCCAGCCCCGGTGGGGATGGCTGCAGGTACCTGCGCTGTGCTGCAGAAGCGGCCACGGCTGGACTCCTGCTCCTGTGTGCGCTCCAGGGCTGCATCTGGCAAAGAGCGAGCGCAGCCAGAGCTGAGGGGCTGCGGGAGAGGCCGGAGAACACGGCCCAGCCCTGTGCTCCCCAGGCAGGGAGAGCCCCGGGATGCCCCAGGGGATGGAGCGAGGCCGCTGTGGGGTGTCTGCCCGGCCCCTCTTCCGTCCTGTCCTTGGGCACTTCCCCAGGGGATGGCATGGCATGGCATGGCATGGCATGGCATGGCATGGCATGGCATGGGGCCAAGCTGGCTGCAGGCACCAGTCCTACAGTCAGGCTCTGCCACTCACCCTCCTGCGATGGATGGAACGGCACCACCTCCTCGGTCTCCTGTGATGGGGCAGCTCCATGGCCTTCTTCCTCCTCCTCCACCCAGGCCATCTTGGGCACTACTGGGGGTCTCTGCTCCATATCTTTGACTGGGTTTGTGGCAAGCTGCAGGAGAGATGCCTTGGAAAAGCTCCAAGTCTCCAAGTCCTGCAGTGTTTAGTTCACCCTTCCCTCAAACAGCTTCTTTTGAAAGTCTACTGTACACAGGAAACATTGCCAGTGAGGCTGCAGGGTAGGTGTGGCCAGTCCTTGATTGTCCAAAGAACTCTGCTGAGGGTTCTGCTGCTGCCCAGAGCTTTCATCGGCCTCCTAATTGCTGGGCCTTGTCCTGGGGGGCCCGCTGGGGCTGCAGCCAGTGCTGGCTCCCACTGACGCTGCATTCAATTAATCATATTGAATATTAAAACTATTCCCTATTCTCACGTTAAAATAACTCCTCAGTATTTTCATCTGATCTTACCAGAAATGATGAAGCTGGACTTTGCTGTCCACCTCTCCCATTCTTACCTCTTGCACTGCCAGGAAAGTGCTAAATAGATCAATTGCCAGCTCCCTGCAGCAGAGAGCTGATCTTCTGGGCCCTGTGACACACAGATGAGGGAGTCAAACCACAGAGGCCTTTGGAGGCTAAAATCCTGTGTCTCTGTGGTGCTCACAGCAGCTGGTCCCAGGCAAGAGGTGAGCAGCTGCACAGGTGACCCGAGGGCTGTGGGGAGTTTGAAATCCCACATATTTTGTTCATGTGTCAAATCTGGGCTCTGTTTCCTGTGCTCACCCCATAAACTCCATAGGTGAACTCACTACAAATGGCATCGCAGAGATCCCTGCAGATCAGCTAAGTGCAGATATCAGGTCAAAGACTGGACTCACTCACCTTGGAGATCCTTTCCAGCTTTTGTGATGCCTGACTCTATAAACTGAAGCTGGTCTTTTGCTCATACTGCATTTTTGTCATAGCTTCTGAATCAATCCCTTCAGAACATCAGCTGAACCAGTATTGCTCTCCAGGCAGCTTCTCACACAGTAGAGTGACAGGCAATAGAAACCACACAATGTTTTTTACAAAGGTGTATTTGTTCTTTTCTAGGACAATTTTGGAATCAAGTGCTGTAGCACAAACATGTTTTTTCAGGTTTACAATAGCCTCTCACCTTTACTGGTTCTGCAAAGCAAATTGGGTGCTGAATACCACTCACACATGAATTAGTGGCCAATGTGCCAAAACTGCTCTTTCTTGTCTCCAGCCCAGCTTTAGCCATGACTCTGCACACTCAGAAATCACAGGGCAATGGAAGATTTGTCCTCTTGACAGCAGTAATGCAAGATGACTGCAGATGAAATTTTACATTCTAATTAATACTTGGTCCCCAGTGATGCTCCTGAGTGCCCTGGCTGTTCAGAGGTGTCCCAGCTCCCTCAAACACAACTGCACCAGCCAGGACATCTCATTTCATGGCCCGTGGCAGCAGAAACGCACTGCTACAAGGCTCTGAGGCCAGTGGGCCGCACTACAGAGCAGACGATCTCCAGCAGGGGTTGGAGGAAGAGTTCTGCTTTGAGCTCACCTGAAGATGATCAATAGCTGCACCCACCCAATTTGTGTTGTTGTTGCCCATCAGAACTAAGGAGAAGAATTTCTCAGGAGCTCCTGCCAACCATTGCCGTGAGCTATTTGAACTCATGTCCTTGTCCCTTTCCCAGGTCTGCTGTGTGAGGAGCCACCTCCACAGTGCTGTCAGACCCCCTGGGGCCACCAGCCCCTCGCTGGAAGGGTTCCAGCCAGGTACTGCCAGCTCTGCGCGTGCTGGGGATGTCACCTCCTGCACACACACCTCGTAAACGCCCTATAAACCCCCGGCACTGGAGTGGTGCGTGTGCATTACTATCAAGCTATGCCACTGCTTCCATAATGAAATTATTTCAGTGGGTTGTAAGTCAGCTCTAAAACTCTCTTTGGGCTAAAACTTGGCACGTCCACATATGCAAACACACTCACACAGCCTGATTTCTGGGAAGGGGAGAGACTGTGCATTACTCCTGAATTCTGCACAGGGGCAGAGGGTATTCCCACGGGGAGAAGCTCCAGAGCACCCGCCAGGCCAGTGGGGCAAGGCAGAGACTGCTGGAAATGGGGCGGCCACAAACCCACCCATCACTGCCATTCCAGCCGCCTTTCCATCGCCCAGCTCCGGGAAAGGGGGACGGCATCTTGTCTGCTCTTGGGCACGGTGAGCAGAGGGTTACGTGTTTTCCCAGCTCTGTCTGAAACTCGGAGGGTACAGGGACACTTCAGAGTCCCCCTGCATAGGCTGCTTCAAAGGAGGAGTCCTTGGAAGCTCACCGGCACTAAACCCATCCTTTAAACAAGCTTTGCTTTGCAAGAGTTTGGATGCTCCTTGACTGTTCCTGCAAACTGCAGAGGGAAAACATGTTTGCAGTGCCACGACTGTCCTGGGATGTTGTGTTGTTTCTGCAGAAGTTGGACTTTTCTGTTCCCCCTACAATGTAATGGTTCTGCGCTGGTTATCTTCCCCTTCCCTTGTGCTGCCAGTTATCCCAACTCCTTCCCAGTTGCCTCGGAGACTAATGTATCCTTTCTCAAATCCCTCCCCGGTGCCCTGTCCGTCCCTCGGCGCTCGCTCCCTTCTCTCTAGAGACTTCCAGCCGGAGCGTTGAGTGATTGGTTCAGGGACCAGGGCCCCACCCTCACGTTATCCCCATTGGGGTTCTCCCTAAGTCAATCTTTTGTGTCCCGCTCCCCTCTGAAACTCTATTGGCCAGAGGGTGGACTCCTCCCCTGTCTCCCTCCCTCCTTAGAAGCTGTTGCAAGTGTCTCTCCCCTTCCCTGTCCGGCTGTCGGTTCCCCTGGGGCTCAGTGAACCTGGATTCCCCGCAGCTGGAGAGCGCTCTCGTTTTTCTGCTGGCTGCAGCCATAAGCCGTGCCACGTCCCACCGCAAGGCGTGGCTGCTGTCACAGCACAGGGCGTTTGCCTCAGGCGCTGTCCCGAGCCACGGAGATCGGGCCAGTGCTGCCCTGCTGCGAGCGGTGCTGGATAGCTGGCCGGGCCGTCCGAGAAGGACAGTCCTGGCCCAGCTTGACCGCTTCACTGGGACATGGCTGCTGTTAAAGAGTGTAAATCCCACTGCTCACAGAGGTCCCTCCTGCAGGGCCCTGCGAGCTTGGCACTATCACAGCAAGAAGAAATCTGCTGCAGGAAGCTGCGTCCAACAGTGCCTGCACAGTTGGTGGGAAGAGGGGAGGCGTTTTTAAGAAGCATAAAGAAAAGGGGAGCATAGAGAAAAAGGGAGCCTCCTGCTGTCTCTTGAAATCTCCCCCAGCCTGAACAAGCTCTCTTCGGGGCTAGAGACTCCCAGAAGCAGAATGGGGCAGTGCCTGCTGTAAACACAGCATCTTTGTGATGTCTGCAGCTGCAGGTGTTCGTACACTTGACCTTTTGTGATAAACAGAAAGGACGTTTCCTTCCTACTTACTTTGCAAATCTTCTAGGGAACACACCAAACTCCAGGCAGTCATTTGCTGTGATGTTTTGTTCCCTGAATAACACAAAACTCCCCCTTTATGTCAGTGTTGCTCTGGTTTGCTGGGTCAAAATCCACGTCTGGTCTGAGGGAGATGAGTCGTTTGCCCGGGTGCTTCCACTCCTGCTGCAGCTCTGAGATGGTCCACATATAGAAAGAAGAAATATGGGGAACGTACTATAACAACATATATCGTGTAATCAGGCGGTAAAAAAAGGTGAGTGTAATTGAAAGTAAGGGTATTCTTCTTTAATTTAATGCAACTATATTTAGTGATATTAGTGGTTTGAGCATTGCTGTACATCCTCCCAATGTCTAGACATTATCTGGTTCCACCATGTGGACTCAGGAGAATGTAACAGCTCCATCTTTTCAGGAAGGAGGCAGCACTGGGACCACAGTGATTGTTTCACACAGTAGACCTGAGCACACAGTTTGCTCCAGCTCGGAGCATGGGCTCATCCCAGCCTAAGAACCCCTGAAGGCTAAATTATTAGAAATAGCATTACCACAGGATCTATGATGGCTATCACGAGATAATCATCACACATCTGGATTTTTAAGACACAGAGCATAGTCCGGTGCTTTCCAGTCCCTGGTGACATGACCTAATAGCAGCACGCCCCTGGAGCTGCGCTAGTGCAGCACTCTGTGCTGGGGGAAGGAGGCACTGCTGGGCTGGGAGAGCACACAATTGGCAGCCCATGGCTGTGATTTACACAAAGCTGTTTGTGCCTTGTAAATAGATTTCTTTTCCTTCAGTGGTAGGGAGCCAGGAGATGCATTGGTCAGCAGCAGAACAGAGAACATCTTGGTGCAGAGCCAGGAGCAGGGGAAGGACAAGCCTTCCAGCACAGGGTACTCGCATGGCTTTTGAAATGAAGAGCTGCAGCAAATGTGGAAGGGTAAACAAGGCCAGGAAATCTGCTGCTGTATGAATGAACTCCCTGCTATTTATGATGCAGAGTTTCCAGGGATGTTGCTGTGGAGCTGGGCTCCTGCTGGGCAGATGATTCTTCCCAAACTGAGGTGGGTGCCATGTTATCATTCCCTGGCTCTACCTGTCCCTGTCTGGCTGCTCCTCAAAGCTCTGGCTTCAGCCCAATCTTCTGCCTTCTGAGCAGCAAGATTTAAATGGTCCTTATCATTCAAATGACTTGACTTCAAATTGAAATTTTAACAAGTGATTAAATCAGCTCCCTCTGATCTAATGGTGTTGGTGTCTGGGAACAGTGCAGCCAGGACTGAGATGCTCAGTACAGGCTGCAAAACCTGCTGGAAATGCATGACAGTATTTAGGTTGTTTATGACATTCACCTCCCATTTCCTCATGCTGTTCTTTCACCTGTACTGGGTGGGCGAGGCTGTGCATGCCCTTGGAGCTGAGATGAACTTTTGGGGTCAGCTGCCTAATGGCCAGGAGGTGCCAAACTGTTTGGGTCACTGGTGTCCTCTGCCTGCCCTGCAATTCATTGCCACCATTTCTCTCACCTCTTACTTCTTCTCCCTGGTACCTCTGCCACTACTTCAGCTTCTCAAGCCTTTTTTTCTGTTTCTCCTCCCCTCTGCAAGTTGTCGGATCTTCTCTTCTCTTCCCAGGGAAGTGATGTGGGCTCATTTTCCTTCTCCAGTCTTCACACCTGGTTTGTTCCTTCCATGTGCTGGCAGATGGATGTGGAGAAAACATCAGAGAGTGAACCAAGTCATTTACACCAAGAGAGATTAGATTATGTTATCACTGGGTTGTTTAGAATCATAAAATCAGAGAATCCTTAAGGTTGGGAAAGACCTTCACAATAATCGATTCCAACCATCAAGCACCACCATCACTATGTTCACCACTAAACCACATCCCAAGTCCCACATCAACATGTCTTTTGAGCTCTTCCAGGGATGGTGATTCTACCACTGCCCTGGGCAACCTGTTCCAATGCTTTACAACCTTTTCCAAGAAGAAATGTTCCCTAATTTCCAATCTAAACCTCTCCTGGTGCATGTTGAGACATTTTCCTCTTGTCCTGTCCCTGTTCCCATGGGAGCAGAGCCCCACCTGGCTCCACCCTCCTGTCAGGGACTTGTGGAGAGCCACGAGGCTCCCCCTGAGCCTCCTTTTCTCCAGGCTGAAACCTGGAGAAACTCAAACTCACACTTTGAGTTGATTCAGAGGAACCAACAAATCTGTTTTAGGTCCTGTTAAATGATGCTGGCTGTTCTTAGTAGTAAAACCCAGAAAACAAAGGAGATATGCCCAGCAGCTCAGTGTGGTGAGTTGTGCTAGGAAAGAGCCCACTCCAGCCTCCAATGGCACAAGCATCAGCACCAGATTCTGCCTGGGATAACCTCTGTGAATTCCTCCCTCAACTTAGGCAGCTGAAATAATACCTGATCCACATGAACCAAATCTTGACAGTGGGTACAATTTTTCCCTACTGTTTCCAAACAAATATCAAACATAAACAGTGAGAAATTATTTCATCTCTCCTAATGAGTGGCAGCATGAGAACTCAGCAATATGTTAAGAGAAAATCTCCCTGGTACTCTGAATTACACTTCTCCTGGAGTGAAGCAAGAACCCTTGTGATTGAAAAACTCCCTTTCCAGACTCAGAGATTGTTTTTATAAAGTATTAAAAAAAAAGTATAATGTTCCAAATCTCAGCCAGGAAAGCAGCGGTAATAATTCTTCCCTAATGCCTCTGAAATTAAGCTACACTTGGCCTGAATTTTTTCAATTTGGAGTGCATGTACACACAATATTGCTAAGATATCCCTGCAGTAGATGTGTGCAGTGTGTGCTGCACTGCCCAGCTGCTGGCTCTGTCACCCCAGAAACTGCTGCTCCATCCCCACGGGCTGCAGGCCCCCATGGGCAGGGCTGGGGCGTGGGGGCTGCTCCCCTGCATGGCCTCCCCTTCACCTCCCTGCCAGAGCCATGGGCAGCTGCGTGTGGCCCCTGAGCACGCTCAGGAACTGACCACTGCTGCTGGAGGTCTGGGTGCTGAGCCCCTGAGTCATCTCTCACTCGGACATGCTCACAAACAAAGGAGGAACAGGGCCTCAGTGGCCCGAAGAGCTGCCCACAGAACCAGCAGGACCTGGACGGGTGGGATTGCAGAAGTGGCGCATGGAGAACATCCAGGCAGGAGGCTGCCAGGGACTGAGGCTGGGGCAATGGGAAATCTGCAGTGGGAAGGAAACAACACAGCATCTGGAATTTTGAAACACAGCTAGAGATTTCCTGTGCATTCTGACTGAGTCACCAATGGTAGGCTGTGAAATTCCTTATACCTGTGTGGCCCTTGGGGCTGAGCTGTGGGATGAAGCTCTGGAGGGAGACCTGGGAGAGATCCTAGAGTGAGCCAGGGTTCCCCATGACAGAGCAGAGCCCGGAACAGCAGGAAGGGATCCATGGCAGCCTCGCTCCCCCTCTGCCCTTTCCCCACCATGGGCCAAACAACATCCTGAAGCACATGGTGAGAGAGCTGCTCAAAGGGAAGGGTGGGTGCATTCCCTCAGCCTTGTCCTGGGGCTCAGCAACCGAAGGCTCTGGCTGCATGTCTGGACACGCCGTGCCCGGAGCAGCGGGAAGGGAGCCATGGCAGTTTCGATGCCCTGCTGCTGCTTCCATGCCCTGCAGGGCAGTTTCCCCGCCTGGCCTGGCTGCAGCTTCTCCCCAGCCTCTGCAGGAAGGCATTGGGCATCAGCTGCCATGCAGCCCAAACTCACCAGGGATCCCCTGCATTTTCCCGGTCCCCTGTCACATCCTGAGGTGTGGCTGCTTGGAAGAGGGAGGGCCATAGCCAGCCCCAAAGGCCTGGGGGGATCAGGATTTTCCGGATCCTTATCCATGTCTTGGACAAGTATTGCCTCCTGAAGAGGCCACCTCCTGGATGTGCAGTGATTCCATCTGATCCAGCTGTGCCTCTTCCTTTCTCAAGGGATGGACAGAGGGGCTCTATGGAAGGTGGCATTTCCTGCAGGAAGGGAGGCGATGCCAGGCACAGCCACAGGAGGTAATTGCTGTGCCTCTGGGCCTGAACCCTGCTGAGGCTTGAGCTGCCCTGTCCGCTGCTTGGCACTGCGGGCACAGCCCGGACAAGACGGGCACAGCCCAGGGGAATTATCCCGAGCAGGCTCAGGGCACTCGGGTACTGAGCTGTCCTGCTGGGCTCCCTCCGTGGGAGACACGTCCGGAAACCTGGGAGCGGCTGCACGGGGTGCCCATGGTGGGGAAAGGGCAGAGGGGGAGAGCAAGGCTCCAGGGTGTCCTGAGAGGGCCTGGCCATGTGCCCCTTGGGCTGTGGGAGCTGTTCCATGGGCAGGTGGGCAAGCGGGAGGGAGGGACGGAGGTTGGGAGCGACAGCTGTGGCACTGCAGATCTCCCCAAGCATTTAGTGAGGGTTTCCTGTGTGGGAGGGAGAGAGCCCCAGGGCCCTGGGCTACTCCAGCTGCCCCTGCAGGCATGTTGCACCGGACCTGCAAAGGGCGTGGAGAGTGACCAGGAGGCACAGCACAGGCTCCCACAGCCTTACCGGACCCCCCTGCAGTGCCCAGTTCCCCAAGGCAGAAGGGGATCCCAGCACACCATGGCAATGCTTCTGTAGGATCTGTGCTCCCTTCTCGACTGGCACGTGACTTGGATTACTTGGAAATGCTGGTGAATGGCACTTTGAAGACCTTGCCAGATGTTGGAGGCAGGTTCTGAATGTACCTTTCCTGACAGAATAATCCGTGACAGTGATCTGGTCCCTGAGCTCGCTGCCCTTCGACTGCACCCAGGCACTGCCCGTGCCCAAACCCATTGGTCAGTGACGGTGACAGTGACAGGGACAGTGACAGGGACACAGTGACAGTGACACAGTGACAGTGACACAGTGACACAGTGACAGTGACACAGTGACACAGTGACAGGGACAGTGACAGGGACACAGTGACAGTGACACAGTGACACAGTGACAGGGACAGTGACAGGGACACAGTGACAGTGATCTGGTCCCTGAGCTCGCTGCCCTTCGACTGCACCCAGGCACTGCCCGTGCCCAAACCCATCGGTCAGTGACGGTGACAGTGACAGGGACAGTGACAGTGACACAGTGACAGTGATCTGGTCCCTGAGCTCGCTGCCCTTCGACTGCACCCAGGCACTGCCCATGCCCAAACCCATTGGTCAGTGACGGTGACAGTGACAGGGACAGTGACAGTGACACAGTGACAGTGACACAGTGACACAGTGACAGTGACACAGTGACACAGTGACAGGGACAGTGACAGGGACACAGTGACAGTGACACAGTGACAGTGACACAGTGACACAGTGACAGTGACACAGTGACACAGTGACAGGGACAGTGACAGGGACACAGTGACAGTGACACAGTGACACAGTGACAGTGACACAGTGACACAGTGACAGGGACACAGTGACAGGGACAGTGACAGTGACACAGTGACACAGTGACAGGGACAGTGACACAGTGACAGTGACACAGTGACACAGTGACAGAGACAGTGACAGTGACACAGTGACAGTGACAGGGCCAGTGACACAGTGACAGTGACACAGTGACAGTGACACAGTGACAGTGACACAGTGACACAGTGACAGGGACAGTGACAGGGACACAGTGACAGTGACACAGTGACAGTGACACAGTGACAGGGACAGAGTGACAGTGACACAGTGACACAGTGACACAGTGACACAGTGACACAGTGACAGGGACAGTGACACAGTGACAGTGACAGTGACAGTGACACAGTGACAGTGACACAGTGACAGGGACACAGTGACAGTGACACAGTGACAGTGACACAGTGACACAGTGACACAGTGACAGGGACAGTGACACAGTGACAGTGACAGTGACAGTGACACAGTGACAGTGACACAGTGACACAGTGACACAGTGACACAGTGATACAGTGACAGTGACACTGTGACAGTGACAGTCAGTGACCCAGGGGGTGTGGTGACACTGACACTGTCCCCATGTCCCAGGGGGTGTGGTGAGGGTGACAATGACACTGACACTGTCCCCAGTGTCACAGAGGCTGTGATGACAAGGACAGTAAAACTGTCCCCAATGTCCCCATGTCCCAGGGGGTGTGGTGACAATGACACTGACGCTGTCCCCATGTCCCCATGTCCCAGGGGGTGTGGTGACAGTGACACTGACACTGTCCCCATGTCCCAGGGGGTGTGGTGAGGGTGACAATGACACTGACACTGTCCCCAGTGTCACAGAGGCTGTGATGACAAGGACAGTAAAACTGTCCCCAATGTCCCCATGTCCCAGGGGGTGTGGTGACAATGACACTGACGCTGTCCCCATGTCCCCATGTCCCAGGGGGTGTGGTGACAGTGACACTGACACTGTCCCCATGTCCCCATGTCCCAGGGGGTGTGGTGACAGTGACACTGACGCTGTCCCCATGTCCCCATGTCCCAGGGGGTGTGGTGACAGTGACACTGACACTGTCCCCATGTCCCCATGTCCCAGGGGGTGTGGTGACAGTGACACTGACGCTGTCCCCATGTCCCCATGTCCCAGGGGGTGTGGTGACAGTGACACTGACGCTGTCCCCATGTCCCCATGTCCCAGGGGGTGTGGTGACAGTGACACTGTCGCTGTGAACTCGCTGCTGTACCTGAACCCGAGCGTGCCCCCGTACGGGGTGGCCCTGAACAGCCTCACCTGCGGCACCACCGTGTTCCTCTGAGTGTCACATCTCTCCCCTCTCACTGTCCCTGTCACCATCCCTGTCACTGTCCCTGTCCCTGTTCCTGTCCCCGTCCCCGTACGGAGTGGCCCTGAACAGCCTCACCTGCGGCACCACCGTGTTCCCTCTGTGTAAGGGACACACCTGGCCCTGTCTGTGTCACTGTCCCCTGTCCCCTGGCCCTGTCTGTGTCACTGTCCCATTCCCATTTCTTGTGTCCCCATCCCTGAGGACAGGGATGTCACTGTCACTGTCCCTGTCACCGTCCCCATTCCTGTCCCTGTTTCCATCCCTGTCCCCATCTGTGTCCGTCTCCCCAGCTGTGACTGTCCCCATCCCTGTCCCCATCCCTGCTGTGACTGTCCCCATCCCTGTCCCCATCCCTGCTGTGATTGTCCCCATCCCTGTCCCCATCCCTGTCCCCATCCCTGTCCCCATCCCTGCTGTGACTGTCCCTGGCCCTGTCCCCACTGTTCCTGTCCCATCCCTGTCCCTGTCCCCGTCCCCCCTGTGACTGTCCCTGTCCCTGTCCCATCCCTGTCCCTGTCCCCACCTCACTGTCCCTGTCCCCGTCGCTGTCCCCAGGGGTCCAGGAGGGCGTGAGGATGACTCTGGACTGTGCCCAGGCCACCTTCATCTCCTATGACAAGATGGTCCTCTCGCTCAGGGGGGGAAATGTGAGTCTGGGGGGGGTCTGGGGGTGTCCCTAAGGATTTGGGGTGTCCCCAAGGGTTTGGGGTGTCCCCTGTCCCGCCCAAAGTGCCACCCCCTGTCCCAGCCGTGTCCTGGCACTGCTCAGGGACAGGATGTGCTCTGTCCCCTCCTGCCCTGGGACGCCCCTGGGGGTTTCCGGGTTGATTTTGGGGGTCTCCAGGGATTGTGGGGGGTCCTGGGGGTGTCCCCAAGGGTTTGTCACCCCTCGAAGTGTCCCTTTGCCGTCCCAGCTCTGTGCTGACGCTGATCACGGACGGGATGCGCTCCGTGCGCTCCTTCCACTTCGACAAAGCGGCCGCGTCCGTCCTGAGCACCTGTGTGAGCACCTGGGGACACCGGGGACACCTGGGGACAGTGGGGACAGTGGGGACAGTGGGGACAGTGGGGACAGTGGGGACACCTGGGGACACCTGGGGACAGTGGGGACAGTGGGGACAGCGGGGACAGTCTGGGGACAGTGGGGACACCTGGGGACACCTGGGGACAGTGGGGACAGTGGGGACAGTGGGGACAGTCTGGGGACAGTGGGGACACCTGGGGACAGTGGGGACAGTCTGGGGACAGTGGGGACACCTGGGGACACCTGGGGACAGTCTGGGGACAGTGGGGACAGCTGGGGACAGTGGGGACAGTGGGGACAGTGGGGACAGTCTGGGGGACACTTGGGCACACCTGGGAGCTGGGGGGCACTTGGGGACAGTCTGGGAACACCTGGGGGCCACCTGGGGAATACCTGGAGGACAGTCTAGGGACACCTGGTGACACTGAGGTGACGCTGAGGTGACGCTGAGGTGGCACTCAGGTGGCGCTGTGTCCCCAGATGGCGCCCCTGGAGCCGGGCCGTCTGTTCCTGGGGACACCTGGGGACGCTTTGAGGACACTGGGCACACCTGGGCACACCTGGTGACACTGAGGTGGCACTGAGGTGGCACTCAGGTGGCACTGAGGTGGCACTCAGGTGGCGCTGTGTCCCCAGATGGCGCCCCTGGAGCCGGGCCGTCTGTTCCTGGGGACACCTGGGGACGCTTTGAGGACACTGGGCACACCTGGGCACACCTGGGCACACCTGGTGACACTGAGGTGGCACTCAGGTGGCACTCAGGTGGCACTCAGGTGGCACTCAGGTGGCGCTGTGTCCCCAGATGGCGCCCCTGGAGCCGGGCCGTCTGTTCCTGGGGACACCTGGGGACGCTTTGAGGACACTGGGCACACCTGGGCACACCTGGTGGCACTGAGGTGGCACTCAGGTGGCACTCAGGTGGCACTGAGGTGGCACTCAGGTGGCGCTGTGTCCCCAGATGGCGCCCCTGGAGCCGGGCCGTCTGTTCCTGGGGACACCTGGGGACGCTTTGAGGACACTGGGCACACCTGGGCACACCTGGGCACACCTGGTGACACTGAGGTGGCACTCAGGTGGCACTGAGGTGGCACTCAGGTGGCACTCAGGTGGCACTCAGGTGGCGCTGTGTCCCCAGATGGCGCCCCTGGAGCCGGGCCGTCTGTTCCTGGGCTCCCGCCTGGGCAGCTCGCTCCTGCTCAGGGACACGGAGAAGCTGCAGGAGGCGCCCGCGGGCACGGGCCCGACAGACAGGTGAGAGCCTGGCACACCTGGGCACCCCAAACACACCTGGGCACCCCAAACACACCTGGGCACCCCAAATCCACCTGGGGATCCCCAGAATGAACCTGGGCACCCCAAATCCACCTGGGGATCCCCGAAATCCACCTGGGCACCCCAAATGCACCTGGGGATCCCCAGAATGAACCTGGGCACCCCAAATCTGTCCCTGTCCCCCCAGGAGGAGCCCCCGGTGAAGAAGAAACGCTCGGAGCCATCGGGGCCGTGGGCAGGTGGGGACACCTGGGGACATCTGGGGACACCTGGGGACACCTGGGGGTAATGGGGGACAGTGGGGACACCTGGGGACACCTGGGGAAAATGGGGGACAGTGGGGACACCTGGGGACATCTGGGGGACACCTGGGGACACCTGGGGACATCTGGGGACACCTGGGGAAAATGGGGGACACCTGGGGACACCTGGGGACACCTGGGGACATCTGGGGAAAATGGGGGACACCTGGGGACACCTGGGGGTACTGGAGGACACTTGGGGGGACACCTGGGGACACCTGGGGACAGCTTGGGGACACCTGGGGGCACCTGAGGACAGTCCAGGGAGACAGTGGGGACACCTTGGGGACTACTGGGGACACCTGGGGACAGTGGGGACACTTGAGGGCGCCTGGAGGCACTTGGAGACACCTGGGGACGGTCTGGGGACATTTGGGGACACTTAGGGGCACCTGGGGGACACCTTGGGGATACCTAGGGGGCACCTGGGGACGGTGTGGGGACACCTGGGGGATAGTCTAGGACAGCTGGGGGACACCTGGGGACACCTGAGGACACTTTGACGGTACTGGGGACATTTGGGGACACCCTGGGGACACCTGGGGGGATTTGGGGACCCTGGGGACAGTCTGGGCACACCTGGGGACCTGTAGAGACACTGGGGGGGTGACACAGGTGACAGCAGGTGACAGTAGGTGACGCAGGTGTGTCCCTGTGCCAGGGGGGTGACACAGATGACACAGGGCGACCCAGGTGACAGTGGGTGACACAGAGTGACAGTGGGTGACAATGGGTGGCAGTAGGTGACAGGTGTGTCCCTGTGCCAGGAGGGTGACAGTGGGTGACACAGGGGTGACAGTAGGTGACACAGGGTGACCCAGGTGTGTCCCTGTCCCAGGGGGGTGACAGCAGGTGACAGTGGGTGACAATGGGTGGCACAGGTGACAGAGGGGTGACAGTAGGTGACAGTAGGGGACACAGGGGTGGCACAGGTGACACAGGTGACGGGTGTGTCCCTGTCCCAGGGGGGTGACAGTAGGTGACAGAGGGGTGACAGTGGGTGACACTGCTGTCCCTGTCCCAGGGGGGTGACAGTGGGTGACAGTGGGTGACACTGGGTGACACAGGTGACAGTGCTGTCTCTGTTCCAGGGGGGTGACAGCAGGTGACAGCAGGTGACAGTGGGTGGCACAGGTGACACAGGTGACACAGGTGACACAGGTGACACTGCTGTCCCTGTCCCAGGGGGGTGACAGCAGGTGACAGTGGGTGACAGTGGGTGGCACAGGTGACACAGGTGACACAGATGACACTGCTGTCCCTGTCCCAGGGGGGTGACAGCAGGTGACAGTGGGTGACAGCAGGTGACAGTGGGTGGCACAGGTGACACAGGTGGCACAGGTGACACAGGTGACACTGCTGTCCCTGTCCCAGAGGGGTGACAGCAGGTGACAGTGGGTGACAGTGGGTGGCACAGGTGACACAGGTGACACAGATGACACTGCTGTCCCTGTCCCAGGGGGGTGACAGCAGGTGACAGTGGGTGACAGTGGGTGACAGTGGGTGGCACAGGTGGCACAGGTGACACAGGTGACACTGCTGTCCCTGTCCCAGGGGGGTGACAGCAGGTGACAGTGGGTGACAGTGGGTGGCACAGGTGGCACAGGTGGCACAGGTGGCACAGGTGACACAGGTGACACTGCTGTCCCTGTCCCAGGGGGGTGACAGTGGGTGACAGTGGGTGACAATGGGTGGCACAGGTGAGACAGGTGACACAGGTGACACTGCTGTCCCTGTCCCAGGGGGTGACAGTGGGTGACAGTGGGTGACAGTGGGTGACAGTGGGTGGCACAGGTGGCACAGGTGACACAGGTGACACTGCTGTCCCTGTCCCAGGGGGTGACAGCAGGTGACAGTGGGTGACAGTGGGTGACAGTGGGTGGCACAGGTGGCACAGGTGACACAGGTGACACAGGTGACACTGCTGTCCCTGTCCCAGGGGGGTGACAGCAGGTGACAGTGGGTGACAGCAGGTGACAGTGGGTGGCACAGGTGACACAGGTGGCACAGGTGACACTGCTGTCCCTGTCCCAGGGGGTGACAGTGGGTGACAGCAGGTGACACTGGGTGACACTGGGTGACAGTGGGTGACAGTGGGTGACAGCAGGTGACAGTGGGTGGCACAGGTGGCACAGGTGGCACAGGTGACACAGGTGACACTGCTGTCCCTGTCCCAGGGGGGTGACAGCAGGTGACAGTGGGTGACAGTGGGTGACAGTGGGTGGCACAGGTGGCACAGGTGGCACAGGTGACACAGGTGACACTGCTGTCCCTGTCCCAGGGGGGTGACAGCAGGTGACAGTGGGTGACAGCAGGTGACAGTGGGTGGCACAGGTGACACAGGTGGCACAGGTGACACAGGTGACACTGCTGTCCCTGTCCCAGGGGGGTGACAGCAGGTGACAGTGGGTGACAGTGGGTGACAGTGGGTGGCACAGGTGGCACAGGTGGCACAGGTGACACAGGTGACACTGCTGTCCCTGTCCCAGGGGGGAAGCCGCAGGCTCAGGACGAGGTGGACGAGATCGAGGGTACGGCAGCGAGGCGGCCTCGGGGACACAGCTGGCCACCTACTCCTTCGAGGTACTGTCACTGTCACCTGTGTCACCTGTGTCACCTGTGTGTCACCTGTGTGTCTGTCACCTGTGTCACCTCCCTGTCACACACAGCTGGCCACCTACTCCTTTGAGGTACTGTCATTGTCATTGTCACCTGTGTGTCACCTGTGTGTGTGTCACCTGTGTGTCTGTCACCTGTGTGTCTGTCACCTGTGTCACCTCCCTGTCACACACAGCTGGCCACCTACTCCTTCGAGGTACTGTCACTGTCACCTGTGTGTCACCTGTGTGTCTGTCACCTGTGTGTCTGTCACCTGTGTCACCTCCCTGTGACCCCCAGCTGGCCACCTACTCCTTCGAGGTAATGTCACCTGTCACCTGTCTGTCACCTGTGTGTCACCTGTGTCATCTCCCTGTGGCCCCCAGCTGGTTACCTGCTCCTTCGAGTCACCTCCCTGTCATCTGGATCACCTGTGTCCCCTGTGTGTCACTTGTGTCACCTGTGTCACCTGTCTGTCACCTGTGTGTCACCTGTGTCATCTCCCTGTGGCCCCCAGGTGGTTACCTGCTCCTTCGAGTCACCTCCCTGTCATCTGGATCGCCTGTGTCCCCTGTGTGTCACTTGTGTCACCTGTGTCACCTCCCTGTCCCCTGTGTGTCACCTGTGTGTCACCTTTGTCCCATTCCTGTCACCTGTGTCACCTCCCTGTCACCTGTGTGTCACCCGTGTGACCCCGTGTGACGGCGCTGTCCCCGTGCCAGGTGTGTGACAGCATCCTCAGCATCGGGCCCTGCGCCAACGCCGCCATGGGGGAGCCGGCCTTCCTGTCCGAGGAGGTGAGGGACCCCAAAAATACACCCTAAAAACCACAAAATGTACCCCAAAATGTGTCCCAAACCCGGCCTTCCTGTCCCAATTTTGGGGCAAATTTGGAGACCGCATCTATGGGTGGATGGAGTGCCTAGGATTTTCCCAGTTGCTGGGAATGGTTCTCCAGGTCCCTGGAGTATCCATCCCATCTGGTTTTGCTTGTCCTGGTTCCCTGGCAGCTGGGGCCCTGGGCAGAGCCCTGAGAGCCTCTGAGCTAGAAGGGGGCTCTGATGGGAAGGCTGCCAAAGCTTCCGGGAAGGCTACCAGAGCTTCTGGGCTGGTTGCCAAGGCTTCTGGGAAAGCTGCCAAAACTTCTGGACAACCTGCCCTAGCCTCTTCTTATCAGGCCCCTAAGCCTCCTTATCTCACACCTGCGCAGCAGCTCGCGATGGTGCCTGTATATACTACACTGCTACGCCAGTTAGCTAAATGTCTTTAGCGGAGAGAGAAACCCAGCCATCCGCCCCCCCGCTTCCCTCCTCTCTGGTCCAGCCATCCGCCCCCCCGCTTCCCTCTGAGCGGCTTGAACAATCTGCAAGGCCGTATCCTCCGTTACTTGACAGTGACAGCAACAGCGAGTCAAGTGATGAGTCGCCCGCAGTAACACCTGAGTTGGGGCAAGGAGCTCTGGTCCCTTCATCTCCTAAGAGCTCTAGCCTTACTGCCCCATGGACTTTGCCTCCATGTCAAGTAACTGTGCTTCCTCAACACCCTCAGGAGTTCTGGGAATTTGTTAGGAGGAAAGCAGTTGAAGAAAATAATTGGGACATAATAGAAAGGTTAGGTGCTCCAAGAGTACCTCAGGAGAGCAGTGCCAATGCAAATGTTGCTTGTGATAACCCTATGGCTTTTCCAGTTTTCAATAATATTCAAGAGAAACCATTGTTTACCATATTAGTGAAGTTATGGAAATGTCAAGTTGTGGGTCAAGGATTTGATTACTGGTGTATGGTCTGGTCCAGTAGAATTGATAACCTGATAACCTGATAACCTGACAACCTATGCTTGTGTTTTGACAGATAATGGTCCTCGATGGGTTCCTGCTCGCTGTGTCAAACCTTACTTAGACCGTGCGGGAAAGGACAGGATCGATGGTTCCGCAGCTGAGGCAGAACGTGCGGATGACACTGGCTAAGACCATATATCAGTAATTAAAGATGGATGAAGGACAGGAACGATTGCATTGAGAGTGGGAATTCTGTTGATGGTTGTGATTGTGATTTTGTGTGTCCCCTCTCTGCTTGGGTTTTTGCAAAGGGGCCTGCAAAAATCCATAGCAGCTGTATTTGCAGTTCAAAAACAAAAAAAAAGGGGGAATTGTGGAAGAGGCTAGCAGCGAGCCTGTTTGCTAAAGGAGCGAGAAGCAAGAAGAAGAAGCTGAACCAAGGAGATCAAGGAAGGAAAGATGGGAGCCTTCTGCGACTGGAGGGGAAACGACTGGAAAGTGTATCAGCCATTTTCACTAATAAAGTGTTGCCAACTGTTGCCAACGGTTGCTAACGGTTGCAAACGGTGCTAACCGGAGATCACCCCACAGACGACACTGAGTAAGGTCTGTATGTTTTAATTTTCTAAACAGTTCAAGTGAAAGTCCATTTTGATTAATAATTTAGAGACAACTGAGACTGAGACTGAGTGTGCTTGTGGTCTCTGCTTTAATGTCGTGACCGCCTCGACTGCGACACCTGGTGACTATCAAATGCCAATCTTGCATTATTTGTTCTTGGGACTGCCTCTCTTATCCCTCTTACAATTAGTGTCCTATATTGTCTCATGCTCGCTCTTCCCTCTTCCTGGTTTGGATCCCAATTAGGTGGGTTAACAGGCATTTTATCTTCTCCTCTAGGACCTCCTCTATTTTCTCTTTCCCAAATCCTCATACCCGCAGTACGAATCATTTGTATTTCTTCAGAAGAGAACAGTATTTCTAGGATAGAATTTAATTCCTCCCACGTAAAGATGTTAGGCCCTAAAAATTGGTCTAATTGTTGGGAGATGCCTATTGGGTCTTCTAATAAAGTCTTAATTTCTTTCTTAAAATTTCTAACTTCAGAGGCGGTTAATGGGGCATTCACAAAACCAATACCACCTCTGCCCCCCCCATAGGCACTTCTCTCAGAGGAAGCAACTTTTCAGTTCTCCCACATTCACCTTGAATTTTCTTTGCTTGGAATCTTGTATTATACTGATGGCTTGCTACAAGCTCATCTGGTTCAATTAATTTCTTTTCCTCTATATCTTTACAACAACAGCCCTTTTTCACTCCCTGACCTTTTGTTTGCAAACTTTCCTCCTGCTTGTGACTCTCAGTATGTTGGGGTACAGGGGATAAATAAAAAGGAATGTTTTGTGATGTTCCAGGAATAAGAATAGGGGAAGAGGTACTTTGGGTTATGGGCTGAAATATGGGGGAAAAATAAAAAGGAGTATTTTGGAAAGTTTTGGGAGCCAAGATTGGGGTATGGACACTCTGAGTGGTACTAGAGACCAGTGTCTGGGTACTTGAGGAACCAGAGGGACTCTGCAAAACTGAAGGAGTACTAGAATGGGCAGGTTCTGGTATATTTGGGAAAGGAGATGATACAGAAGAGGGGATGCTGGGAGCAGGACAACTTGAATTAGAAGGTTGAGGTGATTTTAAAACTCCTGTGGAAGCAGATACTGAAATTGCATCCACCTCGTGAGATGGTACTGAGGGGTACAAGGTTGGAGGGGGAGGAGGAAGGTGGTCTATAGGAGGAGTCGGTTGAGGAGGTAACAGGAGGTCATCTAAGGGATCAGGAGGGGGAGGCGGAGGAAGATGGTCTAAAGGATCCCACCTTCGTTCTGGTAGCCCAGTTTCTTCTTTTTCTTTTTCTCTGGATATTTTATATAATTTTATTTCCTCTTCCTGTTTGTCCCTTTCTAACCAACATTTAGCATATCTAATCTCTTCGTCACAAGGTTCTATTCTGGTATTGACATATCTAATTAATGCTATACATAGCCATCTTTCTTTTGTCCCGTACCAGGGCCAATAAATAGGTCCTTCAGCAATACTCTCTTTAGGCCATATTTCTGTACAGTATCTTATAATTTTTCTCTTATCTAGATCCTTCATTCCCTCATTAGTATCCCAATTTATTAAAAGTTCACCTAAAGGACTACTAGGAGGTATTTTCTTAAAAACATCCTTCCCTTTTCTCTTCATGCTGACACTTTTCCCAGCACACTGTCCCATCTTTAACTAGCAATTGGTATCCAAATCTAATTTTTTTTTTTTTCCAATAAGGGATATGTATTAGTTACAAATGAGGAAGTTGCAGAGGAATGGGCGGGCTCAGAACAAGAAGCTCAGGAGCTGATGTACAGCAGACGTGCTGTAAGCAGTACTTGTGTACTCGTGGTAGTGTGGCCTTTTTCCCAGTGGACTGAAATGAAAAATTTCTCAAGCTCTTTTGCTTTTGGGACCCGTAGGTCTGAAATGACCAAATATAACGAAAGACAAAACAGTAGGTTTGGAAGAAACAATAACACTTTTTATCAATAAAATGGTTGATTTAAAGGGCTGTGGCTGCTCTTATATATTTGTGGAGTCAAACATAATTTTTTTTCTTTCTTCTTTTTTTTGGGTTTTTTTTTTTTTTTGGTCCAATGTACAGGTCTACTTGTTTATTCTGAGCCTTTGGAAAATCATTGTGGCATTTAGAAAAGAAAATACCCTTAGGTCCTGTGTTGCAGACATTTTTCACAGAAATCCTTTCTTTCAGATTTCTGCATTTTCTGGGAAGCAAGGGCCCCAGAAAGAGAATGTAAACGGTTATTATCAGCTGCTGTGGAATGCAACAGGGGATGCACCTTGATTGGCTCATGTTTCTATGTTTATAATTAAAGGCCAATCACAGGAGCAAACACAGGGACAGAGTCCCTGGACACAACTTTGTTCTAGATTCTTTCTTTTCTATTCTTAGCTTAGCAGCATCTGCAAACCTCTCTCTTTATTCTATTAGTATAGTTATAATGTATTATATATCATATATCAATAAATCCAGCCTTATGATCAACAAACAAGATTCTGCCGTCTCTCTCACCACCAGCGACCCCACACAGGCGCTGTAATATCTGGTGACCCCTCGTGTCAGAGCAAAAATTAATTTGATAAGACCAGAGGAGCAAAATTGCTGCACTGGGTAAAAATCCTGTATGTGTAGCATGCGATGGTTGCTTTGAAGTGACCACAGAAGTGGATTCAAGCCAGGAGCTGAACTGAAGATCCTGATTTGGACAGAGTTCACAGCCAAGGCTGACCACAAAGAGAACCTTCTTCTGGAAAACCTTCAGGAAAGATGATGGAAAAGAGCAGCAGACCCGTGGAGCTGGCCAGAGCAAGCTGGACTCTTTCAAAAGGTACTGTGGGCTTTTCTATCCCTGATAAACCAGCCCTTCGTAGTCTGTGGCTGTTTGTATGGCAGACACATGCCTTGCCAGAAGAGATTCAGTTCTCCCCTTCAGAGGAAAAACTTATTGCCCTTTGGAAACATTGGTGCAAAGACGGATTTTTTTTGGAAACTACAGATCTCTATAAATTCTTTAGAGGGGCAAAGCTTTTTGGGTTCTTTACCGATATCCTGTATGCTTTAGATGTTTTTGTCTGGGAGTGCATGGACTCCATTTTCCAGTTCGTCTGGAGTCAGGGACGTGTCCTGCCTTCTATCTACCCAGCATTTATAAAGCTTTTCCCAGTCCTGAAATGCAGAGTAGCTTGTTTTCAATGGATTTCTAACTGTTATGGGTAAGCACCGTTCCCCCCCCCCCCTGCTTCGCGGCGGGGGGGGCTGAAACTTCGCTGGGCGAAGAAGTTTTTTTTACTCTTTCTCCGGAGCATGCTCAGATGGAGTTTTCTCCTTCCCCCCCTTCTCTCTCTCCGGGGGGATGGGAGTGGCCGCTCAAGCCAGCGCCGGCCTCTCAGACTCCGCCTTCAGCCATGGGGGCGGCACCGGTCTCTGAGTTTTCCTCCACGCCCCTGCCAGCTCCGCCTCTCCAGGAGATCCCGTCTCCGCCTCTCCAGGCTGTCCCGCCCGCGGCTTCACCGGCCTCCCCGCCCCCTGAGCTGTTGCTAGGCAACGACGAGGATGCGTCTCCGGCTTCCGGCTCAGCGTCGGAGAAGGCAGAAGAGACAGCACTTCCTGTGCTTGAGCTGTTGCTAAGCAACAGCGATGCTCCGCCGCTTCTCCCGGCTCCGCTGCTGCCTGTGCCGTGCCTGCCGCCGCTTTCAGAGCCAAGGGGCGCAGCAACTGCGTGTTCCCGCGCATCCCCGCCGCCTCAAGGCGAGACAGTTCCTGTTCAGGATGGGGCTGAAAACGGCGCTGAACCCGCGGGACCCTCCGAGCAGCCCGCGGCTGATCGCACTCTCAGCGCGGTTCCCTCCCCAGTTCCGGCCCCCCCCTCGCCGCTCGGACTGGCCGCTCCAGCGGCTCTGGCGTTGTCGGAGGCTCTGCCCTCCGTGTCGGCGTCAGAGACTGCCATGGCACCGGCGGCTTGTTCGAGCCCGGACCGTCCCGGACCGGCTGCCCCCGCAGCTGCCCCGGCCGGGGGTCTCTCCTTCGGTGGAGCGGGGGCTGCCCGCCAGCTGACTCTGGGGGCAATCCGGCTGCCTGTTTTTAAGATCAGCGTTCTCCGTGGTTTGGGGGGTGGTGTTTCGGTTGCTGTCCCATGGAGGCTGCCGCCTCTCTTGTTCCCTAGTGGCATGGGGGGGCAGGTGCACCCCGAGAGTTCTGCCTTTGGTCCCCAGCCCAGAGGGGGTGGGGGTGATTCCACGGGGCGGATGAGAGACAAACCCGATGCATTGCAGAGGGAAAGGGCACAGCTGGAGGAGACCATAGCTGGTTTGCTGTGGGAAACAAACATCTCCAGACCCCAGATGGGATTTCTGGGGAAGGCTTCTATTTCCCTGCTGCTGGCATGCCTCAGTGGTTTTGGGGAAAGGAAGCATCTCACTGCCCGTGCTGCCCTTGTACTGGCAGCAGGGTTCAGGCCTGCGGGAATGCAGAGCCTCTGTCATGGGTTTGGCCTGGGCCGTTGGGCTCAGGAGGTTGCTGGGCCAGTGCCAGCATTTGGCCTCCTGGTGTTTCTGGGGTCCCCCTTTGTGGGCCAGTTTTGGGGTTCCTGGTCCAGCATGGGCCAGGGGCCCCAGGGCCTTTCCTTCTCTGGCACTGCTCTGCTCGGCTGCTGCTCTTTTGCTTCTCGATCAAAAAAAAAAAAAAAAAAAACACAAAAAACCCAAAAAACAATAACAACAACAAAAAAATTTAAAATTAAATAAAAAAGATTGAAAATAGCAGGCAGCAGCTCTGAAGCACTGAAGCATTGAAGGGCCAGAAAAGGACATTCCAAAGTTGTTCAAATTGTTTGAAATTGTTGTAAGACTGTCAGTGGTTTTTTGATAACTATTGATGGGATTCTTTTTGCAGCAGGTTTGTTTTCAGGACCAAAAAGGACTTTCAGATGTCCGAAAGAAACAACTTCAGCCGATGGACTGTTCCTGAAACTCAGCTGCATGGACTTGAATTCTCTTTGCATTGTTTTTTGCATTTTCTTAGATTGTAGGATTGTTTTAGTGACTTGTTAGTATTGTATATTTTACAGGTGAAGAAATTTCCTGTTCATTCCACATCAGCATTTTCTTTTAATTTATACAATTTAGAAAGGTGAGATGTTGCAGACATTTTTCACAGAAATCCTTTCTTTCAGATTTCTGCATTTTCTGGGAAGCAAGGGCCCCAGAAAGAGAATGTAAACAGTTATTATCAGCTGCTGTGGAATGCAACAGGGGATGCACCTTGATTGGCTCATGTTTCTATGTTTATAATTAAAGGCCAATCACAGGAGCAAACACAAGGACAGAGTCCCTGGACACAACTTTGTTTTAGATTCTTTTCTATTCTTAGCTTAGAAGGATCTGTAAACCTGTCTCTTTATTCTATTAGTATAGTTATAATCTATTATATATCATATACAAATAAATCCAGCCTTATGATCAACAAACAAGATTCTGCCGTCTCTCTCACCACCAGCGACCCCACACAGGTGGTGTAATAGGCCTGGATTTTCTGATACTGCTGGAATACTGAGGGATTGTGGTTTACAGCAGTCACAATGAGCCGAAGCTCGAGAATTGCTGGAAGCAGCAGTCGACAATCTAAGATGGCACCGAGAGTGCAGGACACCAACAAGATGGATCTTCAGACACCTCAGCTGTAAGTCTGGCTGGTCATGTTGCTAAAAATAAGTATATAAAACTAATTCTGAAGAGATTTATCATAGCGTGTTTGAGTGTGAGTAGCAACTGAGGGGAAAAAAACAAGACAGTGAGAAGAAGGCTCCCTACAGCCAAGGGTGTTTGCACATGTGCTCCAGTTTTGCAAAAATACTTCCTTTCTGTGTACTTGTGTCATGTTTCAAATTGTAACACTTTGTTACCTGTTTCTGAGGAGATAGCTGGATGCATCAGTTAACCTTTCTAAGATGTTGGGGGATGAAGGCGCTTAGGAATATATGACTGTTTGTATCACTCTTGTATGAGCTATGTATGGTCTATGCTGGGGTCTATTCCTATGTCTATTCCTTTTAAATATTCCTTAAATATTTTAGATTCTATTTACAGTCTTGTACTATAAGAGCTACTTACTATAGCTCTTGTATGAATTGGTAGTAGTAGTCACTTGAATCTTTTTCTGCTCCTCAGGAAGGACAGAAGTACCTTTGGGAAGCTGAGCATGAACAAACCTACATCTGTAGCTTCAGAAGGAAAAGCCAGCTGTTTGGGGAACAGGAATGGATAGCTTTTGTTGTCTGCACTGTACATTAAAACAAAAATGGTCCTCTAATTTTGGTATTTTTCTTTCTTGACAGATTTTCACTATAGGGAATGATGGATCTGAGGCAAGCAGACCTTCAGGTCTGCCTTCCTCCAGTCCTTGGTCGCTAAACAATAATGCTGTGGAGCAGGAATTGCTTTGGGAGCTTTTTTTTTTTTTCTTTTGGGAATGATGTGCACTGCACTTTAAGAGTATCTCAATACATTTTCTTGTTTAAGGAAGAAAGACATCTGAAGTATACTCTGCATTAGTTTCCTCTCTCTAAGATACAAACTTTCCAAAACTCTATAATCTTTCTACTTAGCTCATGACTTTGTGTTATGGGTATCTTCTTGATAGTACCCCATTGTTGCAGGGGTTATCCCTTTTAAATATTCCTTAAATATTTTTAGAGTTTATTTACAGTCACCAACATTATTTTTTTTCATCTTTGGGGTATTTTTCTGCTCTCTAAAAGTTTATTTATTTCAATAAAATGAAGAAAGTATTCATCTAGGATGCAGTAATCTTTGTTGTACTTATGGCATTGTGACTTCCAGGGTGATGATGTTTTTCCAATGACCTTAAACAAAGAGAAAACTTCAAGTATCACTTTGTATAACAAATGGAAAGAAAACATAAAGCTAGCAGTTGTGCCTTAAACATGAAGAGAGTTCTTCTTTCTATGTATTGTCACAAGACCTGTATTCATTGTCTGTCCCTAGAGCGAGCGGGGCTGGAGGGTCAAGCAGCAGCCTGTACGGTGTGTTTAGGACAAAAAAGATAAAGGATCCCAGGCCCCTTCATGACAAGACATTCATCCAACAATGTATCCAAAAGCTTTATGAGGTAACATATGAACTTGTTCTGCATGTATGTTATGAGGTGTAAAATGTGCTAGGCAAAGTGGTTATTTCCCTTGGTTTCAACTATAAACTTTATTTAGTGACTGGTATTCCGTGTTTCTTTTGCACAGTTCCTTGTTGAGAATGCTTATGCCCACGATGTTTCCGTGAAATCACTACAAGCTCCATCAGTTAAGGACTTTTTAAAGATCTTCACCTTTATCTACAAATTCCTCTGCCCTTCTTATGAACTGCCTGACTCAAAATTTGAAGAGGAAATTCCCAAAATTTTCAAAGCCCTTGGGTAAGATGATTATTGTTAGTCTCCTGGGCTGAATAGATATGCTATGGCTAGAAATTTAAAAGCTAAGAATTCTGCATTGATAGTTGGGGGGAATGGATAGGTTTATTTATTCAGATGAGACTCTAAAAGTACAATGTTGTGATTGTTTTGTTTCACTTTTGTTGAACTCTAGGTTTACTCTCTGATTTTCAGCATCTGCTATACATTTTATATTTGAATTTACAGAACTATAAGCTCTGGGAATCTTGCTTTGTCATGTAAAATTTAATTGATTATTTGTATAGAACTTTGGAGGACAAGGCACAATTTTCTTTTACAGGCCTTTCTGTTCATTTTGTTAGAATCTAAGAACTAAAATTTCCAGAATTTTGGATCAAGACAATTTAATTTTAGTTTAAACAAATTTAATTTAGTTTAAAATATGTTTTCCTGCAATTTTTCTCATTCTGCCTTCAAAGCAGAATGTGGAAATAACAAAATTACTGTTGAGGGGAGAAAAACACTAAGTAGCTGAGTGGTTTATTGCTGAATTTGTTCAGTGTTTGAAATCATTAATGCCCCAACATTGTCTTGGAAAGAAAATCCTCTGCCTCTTGATAACAGTGAATTTTCAGTCTCATTTAAAAAAAAAAACAGGGACTGTATACCCATGATGGTGTCAGAGTGCCAGGGCTCCTTAAATGTAGGTGCAAATCTTTTTTGCACACTTCTCAGCATTTTAATAAAGTTTTGTTTTAATCTATAACATTTGAAACTGCTGATATAGCTTAAAATGTTGAAAAGGATTCCACTCTGCTGCACCAAGGGTGTAATTCTGGATAAAATGACTAATTCTGACAAGTCACTTGAAGTTTTGGGAGCTCAAGGAGCATCTGGATGACACTCTGGATCATATGGTTTAGTTGTAGGCAGTCCTATGAGGAGCAGGGAGTTGGATTTGTAGATCCTTACAGGTCCCTTTCAGGCCATGTTATTCTATGAGTTGCAAAATGAGAAACCCATGATAATTGAATAGAATCGTACTGTAAGAACTCAACTAATTTCCTTTGAAGTACAGTAGAATTGAGTTTGCTCTTCCTTCTGTGCTTTCATCTACATAGAAAAACATGCTGCTTTGTTTTCAAAATGTGCTGGTTTGTTTTCATCACTGTCTGCCACAGCTATTAAAAGTGTATCTTCTTTGGCCGTACAGGTACCCCTTTGCTCTGTCAAAAAACTCCATGTACGCGGTGGGAGCACCAGGAACCTGGCCTCAGATTGTGGCAGCTTTGATTTGGTTAATTGATTGTGTCAAGGTAATGTTTGTCTTAAGATAAATATTTTCACTTTCCAGGCTGGAATGTTAGTTTCAATACAGATTCAGTACATATTTTCTACAAATCTTTGTTTAACATATATGTAAACATATATGTTCTTAGCTGTCATCTGGGAGCTGACCCTTGGCCTAATGTTTTGGTAACTTTTAAAGTGAGCTTTTCATGTTATATTATGATAGGGTTTTTTCTTTACATGTATGCACTGGATAAATTAATGTATAAAAGGAGGTGGCAAAATGCTGATCTGTACATACAATAAACGTGAGAAGTTAATGAGTATAATCACTGAATGGAACGTGTATCTCCAGCGCAAATGTTGTGACATCTGCCATTCTCCCCTAAATTTGAAATCTAAGGATGGAATTTTCAATTGAAATGATTCAAATGTTCTGTGATTCTGATACAGAGTGGCAAGTTTTCGGTTTGAGTGGGGTGTTTTTTATTTAATCTTGGTTTTGTTTGGTTTGTTTGGGTTTTTTAGTAGTCCTAACAGTTGTTGCTGCCAACTCAGGACTGAGCAAAATTTGGCATCTGTGACAGAAGTTGACCACTGCTGAATTGAGTGCCCAGGAAAACCCTGTCCTTTTCTGCTCAAAAGACACGAGAGAATTTGGCAGTGTTGACTGTCTAGCTCATGCCTCTTTACCTGTGTGTTTAGTCAGCTCAACACAGGTTCATTCCAACCTGCCTGCTGAAATCCTAATCCAGTGTTACTCTGCTTCTTTTCACGAAAACCAGCATGGAAACTAATGGATGTCTTCATGTTTGCTCTTTGTTGTGTGCACCTCTGCTTTTCAGCTGTACAATGCGATCAGGGAAAATGCACCATCGTTCGATGACACACAGAGCTGGGGAGGAGAGACAGATGATGGAATTGTACATAAAAAGGTACCATAAAAAGGAAATTAGTATCAGAATTGCTTAACTGGATTTTGCCATGTGCTGTAACAACACAATTTAATTACAGTTTAGATTGCTGGGTCATGTATTTATGGAATCTGTTCCCTTTTATATTCACAATGCTTTCTAGGAGGTAGACTAGCATTGTATAAAAAACCTGATCAACTATTTCCTGAGCAGGTATGATGATCAGTCTATTGGTGTAGACTGGGTATTAAACAAAATATTCTCTTTATTTTATATTCACCTTATTCTACAAGTATATACTGTTCTCCTTTGTAGAGAAAGGGCATCATTATGCTGTTTATTTTTTTAGAGTTTCCGATATATTTTCCTTTAGCACTCAAGACTTCTGAGGTTAACTGCAGTGCAGTATAAAGACAGTGACTTAATTCTAAATATAGTGACTTGTGCCAATATCTACTCAGTTTACTATGTAAAAATTGGTTTTAAAGTTTTATTTCTGAGCCACAAAATAGGGTGGCAGTATAATTTGAGCTCTTAATCCAACAGCTTGCTTTCTTTTTAATTTATCATGGATTATTAGAACTACTCAGATTTAACTCAGTGTTAAATCACAGCAGGTGTTTGGAGAGGGTTGCATTATAAGCTAAAACATTTAATTAGAAATTGCAAAAATAAAGTAAAATCATAATTTTGGACTAAGGTTACAACATGATGGTTGGCAACTAACAATGCTTTTAAACGAAATACGTTCTTCTACATTGGCACTTCTGCATATATATATATAGATACAAAATTCACAATACTGGTGTAATTGCTTCTGAAGCATCTGCGACTTAGTGTCCAGCAAATTCTTTTTGGGTAACCTTTCTTTAATTCTAGATAAGAGTACTTTGAGACCTGCAGATCTGAATTTTAATGGTCATATTTATAGAAAAGGTCTGTTAAACAGACCTGCAGTTTCCATAAACTAGCCTGAGAGAATCATTTGCATCAAGATGAAAAATTCTTAAATATTCCATCTACAATATTTGTTAAATATCTTTTTAAGAAATACAGGATTTCCAGACCTTTCTTAGTGTGAATTATAGTTGTCTCCTTCTGCCTGAATATATAATCTGTTGAAATTCTATGTTCAAAGGGAGGAAAAAAAATTAATTTTACAAAAGTATAATCGAAGCATTAAGGATATTTTTGATGTCTGTTTAATTCCACTGATTGAGTAGCTTTAGACTATCCAGATATTTTACAGGTCTTGGAATTGTTGAAATGAAAGATTTTTAAATTGCTTTCAGCTTTTCATGGACTACTGTGTGAAGTGCTATGAGCTTTCCATGAAAGGGAGAGATACCTTTGAAGAGTTGGATGCTGAAGTGCAGTCAAAATTAAGTAAGTTTTTAAATTCTAAGTATTCAATTGTGTTACTGGTTTCCTTTCTCCTAGCATCAGTTTGTTCAGTTTATGAGTGAAAGTGATCTAAGGGAGTCTGAAACACCTAAGTATGTTTCAGTTACTTCAACTTAATGCTCTCTTTTTTAAGTGTATTTTGAGCAGTACAGATGGGTAGGTCATGATCTGCTATCAGCTGTAGCTGTGTCACCTGATTTTTTAATGTCTTTGTCACAGAAAACCAGTATACAATTCTTCAGATGTGAACTCCATCTATGCAGATGGCTCTTGTTTCTGTCTGGAAAAGCTAACAATTAAAAAAAAGAAAAATATTTTCAGAGGATGCACAGCTGACAAGAAAGTTCAGCTTTTGAAGATCTGAAAGCAGTCTGCAAGAGTTCCAAACTCTATTGTGAGGGTTCTGTATGTGATTCAGCATGCACCTGTGTTTGTCTTCAGGGAGGTAGAAAATTATTGGGTTTTTTTGACTCGCTCATTTCACCACCTGCAGAAATACAAACACAATGTGAGAAAAGGAAGAAAAACATGTCTTACTTTCTTTGCTCTCCTATGAAAAGCCAGACTAAGGGCCCTTTGTTTGCAAACTGGGGCCATCAATTGGAGAGGAAACAAGATACCACACTGTTACTGGATATTGGGAAAAAATAATCATCCCATTTTTTGGCAAAGCCAAATTAAGTTGGGGAAAAGATGCCTCAAGAAGCAAGGCAGTATATGGATAAGAAAGAGGTTGTTAAGTAAGTTTGATTTGTTCTAGCTTCACAAGGTAGTCCTGACTTGTACACTCTCCTGTGGTGTGGGCTGCATGAGAGTTTGGAAACCCTTACCTCTTGGGAGTGACTTTGGCATGAGAACTCTTTCTGACATGAGGACCGAGAAACCCATTTCTCTTCTTGTTTCTTCTGGGGTTTTTGCCTGGTTACATTTTAATGAAAGGTTTTTCTGGTAAGTTTCTTGGTTGTTTTTAGTTATTTTTTAGTGAAAAATAATTATCTAGATAATGGGTATTTACTGTGCTGAAGCTCAAGTTCAGATACTCAAAATAGGTGGTGATATTGAGATAAATTTGTAACTCGAGTCTCTCTTCTGCTCTCCCACAGAGGATTTATTTAATGTAGATCCATCCCAGATGGAAAGTTTAGAAGCTGAGAACAAAAGACTTCAAGAAGAGATTGCAAGACTAGAAAAAGAAAAGGAAAGTGAGCAGGTTAGTAAATTGTGTCTGTTTTTATGGAGGAGTTGAATTTTATAATATCGACCATTTCTGAATGAAGATACTTATGATACATAACAAATGGAAAAATTTCAGTGCTTTGAGATTTTAATTAGGCCAGATTTTTACAGACTCTATACTATTAGAGAACAAGGCTTTTTTCTGTGGAATCTTCAGTAACTATTTGTTTGATAATGTGCAGGTATTTACAGGTAATAAGGTCCTATATTGACTGAAATATCAATAAAATACTTGAACCAAATTTTTTAATATAAATTTCAACATTATTTTTTTCAAGTGTGTTGGTATTCAAATATGAGGCATGGGATTCAGTGGTAACAAATATATTTTATGGAAAATACTTTGCTTGAAAAGCTGGATTCTGCTTTTAATACATCCTGAGTTTAAAAATGGGTTAGTGGCTGTGCAGGTGGCAAATTGAAATTCCTGCCAACTGTGCAAAATGTGCTGAGTTTATTCCTGGTTTTCCATGCCCCTGTTTCATCTGCCCTCCATGTATTATTAGAGTTAAGTTGTGGACTACCTGTAGTAAGAATTGTCTAAAGCACTGTCTGATGCAAATGAGAGACATAATGCTGAAATGCAAGAATCTTTTCAGCCTTCTTTGCTTTTATTTTAAAGGTGTCCTGACTGGACTTAGCTGTCACAGAGATAAAAAATTATTAAAGTTCTTTATTCTATATTTGTGCTGTTGATGTTGATCAATTACTCTACTGTCTTATCTGGAAAGTGAAGTCATTATTTTATATTTATCTAAGAGTGGTTGTTCTTTTCACCCATTTCCTAGGATCGTATAGCAACGCTACGAAATGTGAAATCGTCCCTTGAAGCAGACGTCCAGAACTACCAGGCTTATTTCGCTAAAATGAAATCTCATATATCCATCCTTGATCAAGAACTGGAAAGTGTTAATGATGAAGTTGAGGCAGCAGGTAAGGAGGACTTGATCACAGTCAGGACAGTGAAGCTAGAAATAGTCTTCAAATAATTGTAGTTCTTAGCTTGAGAGCAGAGCAAGGTACCTGGAGTAGCATGATGCTACAAATAAACTTTCCAGAATGGATTGCTAATAAAATTTTTTTTGTCTGATAGCTCTCTGTACACTGGAGTAATGAAATGGTAATGTTATGTAATAACTGTGTCATTTACTCATACAATACAGAGGTGAGGTTTATGTATATAGGCTGGTATTTTATGTCCATTTCACAAATGTTTTATGTACTTAGAGGCAGAAGTAGAAGCCACGAAGCGGGAGAATGCCCGGCTCCGGCACATCTTAGATAACCAGAAGTACTCAGCTGCAGACATTGAGAGAATAAATCACGAGAGAAATAAGCTGCAGCGAACCATTAACAAGCTGCATAAGGAGCTGCAAGAAGAACGAGAACTGATGTGGAATGAAGAGATAAAATATGCTAAGAAGAGACACGCGGTATGTGAAAACCCCACAACACTCAGAGGTGGCTGCCAGTTTTCATCATGCAAGCTTAAAATTGGATTCTTGATAATTTCTTTCCTAAATAATCGAACACCACCATACGTGTTTCTAACCAGGCAAAACTGACAAGAATGGCCTCTGTTTACAGTATCTCTGAAAAATGTTGCACTTTTTTCCCTTTTTCTGTTTTGCACTGAGTGGAAATGTACTTTTTTCCTGCATCGTAAGAGATGTGTCTAGAATATGAAGCATGGTAAGCTGTCACTGCTGTAGCATTTAGAGCTTTGATAACATTAGCATGCCATTGCTTTGATAACACAAGAAATTACAGGCTAATGTTAATATTTCAGAGCAAGGAAGTAAGGCAAAACTAGTGAATTTGAATCAATAGTTTTGCATGCATTTAGGGCCTGATTAGTTCTTTGTGTAGCAGTTGTAACATATTTCAAGGGCCAAGTTCAATCCCTTCAAACAGAGTGAAAAGATATAGTCCTGGAAGTGATGGGATTTAAAAGCTTCTGCTTTGCCAATTGGAGCACTAAAGAAAAAATTTCAAATATGTTTGGTTGGGTCACCCTTTATCAAGCACTTTTATCAACTTAAATCCTCAGGTGCAAGTATGAAGCATATAAAACTGGAAAAAAAAACCCTGGGGTCTTTAATGTTTGCATTTAATAGCACTCATTAATTAGAAATTAAAGCATTTAATAAGCTTTGTTTAAAGGCATGCTCAAGTTAGTTTGTTGTTAGGATGTGTGGCTGTGTAGCATTTCCTGTCAAAACTAATGAGAGAAGGCATATTGACCTTATAACTGATCATTTGTTTAGTATTATTTTCCAGCACATTTTTAGTTCCCAATCAGCTAATTCTCAAAAACTTGAGGCAGAAAAAATTATGGCAGATGAATACGGAAAACCACAGGTGAAAGCATTCAGTGTTCTCAGCCATAGACACTAAGAAACCTCAGTGTGCAAACTCTGAACGAACCATAAAACAGTACCTAATGCAGCAAACTGCTGTGCTGGCATTGCATGCAGCTCTTGAATACTGTGGGGTAGCAAGGAATTATGGCTACAGAGAGCAACTCAGGAACTTGTTTAAAGTACTATATGAATACTTCTTGCACATCTTTTCACTTGTATCTCTTCTATGATTTGTGCCCTTTTCTCCTCTGAGCAGATTGAAGAGCCACTGGCAGAGTATCATAAACTGGCTCGAAAGCTGAAATTAATTCCAGTAAGTGCTGAGAATTCCAAAGGCCACGACTTTACCATTTACGTTAATCCTGATTTAGGACCAAATTTCCTTGTCAAATACAGAACTCAGATCATGGTAAGTAGAATCAACACTGAAGGCTTTAGATAGCACTCACAAAAAAAAAGTGTTTCTTTGGGAATGCTGGGAAGGTCTCTCAATCTCACAATGAAATGTCATTGAAAAGCTTGTGTGATGAGTCACCATAATGACATTGCAGTATATGAAAGAGATTTGGTATGGGAGAATACAGTAGCCTAAAAAAAATAAAAGGGAAAGATGTACTGGGGTGCATCTTGGTTCAGATTAGCAAATTGCATTTGTTCAATCTTCTTGTATACGTATTACAGGCTCCCCTCATGGAGATCATCAACGAGACTGAGGAAGAAATTAGTAAAGCCACTCAACGGAAAAATTCTCTGGAAGACACTTTGGAACAGGTGAGTTAGTTAAAGAAGATTAACGCTAAGATACCAACCCTAAAACCTTATCTGCCTCTTTCATTCAACTTTTTGCATAGTTAAAGTGTGATGTGTTGGGTTGGTTTCTTGAATTACTTGGGGTTTTTCTGAGGACAAGTAGAGGGGGAGAAACTGTGAGAAAACGGCTTTTATTGTAATGGAACCTAAAAGTTTTTCTAAGAACTGAGGTCTTTGTTGGTTGAAATATCGTGTATTCCCTGAATTAAAGTTTATGTAGCTTACATATACTTGACCATAACCATTGGAAGTACTTGTTTCTAATAAGTTGCCCGTTCCAGTTGATTGTGTGGCTTACCATCACCGACAAATTGTCATCGGGAAGATTTTTAGTACTATTGGATTTGGGACAGATTGAAAGAAGGAGAATTTTATTTCCTCGTTCGTCTACCTGAGCATGGTGTTCTGCGGTATGGAATGTCCTCTTGGCCAGCTGGCCTCGCTATGCACCTTCCCAGTCTCCTGCCTGTCCCTGCCCTGCTCAGTGAGGGGCCCTGGGAAGCACAGAAAGCCTTGGACTGCTGTGCTAGCGCTATTCAGCAGTAGCCAAAACTTGGTGTGTTACCAACACTGTTTTAGCCCCTCATCCAAAACAAAGCATAACATAGGCTGCTATGAGGAAGGATAATGCCATCCCAGCCTAGCCTAGTTTAATGGTTTAACCTGTTTAACCAGGTGTGGTTTGTGATGGCATGGATTTATATGTTGGAATTCTTTTTGAACCATACTTCCTTGGTTATGTTTTCATCCTAGGTGAATGTAATGCTAGAGGACAAGAAACGCAGTGTGAAAATGCTGACAGAAGAAGCTGAAGAGCTGGATGATCTTTACCAGCAGAAGCTTAAGGTAGAACTTCTTACACCTTGATGACAACTTATCCTTAATGATAGCCTTATCCTTAATTTTTGTATTTATCGATAAATTTTTGGGTTGCATTTTTGTTTGGGCTTCTGCCTTTGCCTTCTTCCTTCCCTCTTAGAGGATTTTTTCATTCTTTTCAGAAAAGTGATTTGACTGCCACCTTAACTGAATCAATTTTCACTTTCTTGTAAGAGAATCTGGCATCCTACTGTAGCAGATCCTGTAAATCATAAATTCCTGCATCCAGTAATAAAAGCAGCAACAATCATCTGACCTCAGGATGTCTCCGGGCATGTGCTTGAAGGAAATTTTAGGATCAACAGAACCTGTCTTGTCTAATCGATTTGTATATAATAAATACATTTTTACAGTTTTTAGTAAACATGTTCAATCAGCTTCTGTAAAAACTAAGGAGAACATTGACCAAAAGCATGTGAAATTGTTTTAATGATCTCAAACTGTTACTTCCTTTAGCTTCCTTTGCCAGCACAGGAGCAGTCCCTATTATTTTCCCCACTTGCAGTTCAGCAACAAAACATAACCCTCTCTGTTAACAACTGAGTGGCTATTTTGGTAGCTCCCAACTTCTCTGACAACACTGCTTTAGCGGGGCCGTGGTGCCCTGCAGAAAAATGTTCTTTGAACTACACCAATATTTACCATATGTGCTCCTGTAAATCCAAACTCCTGTGCTACAGCCATGAAACAGGGCTATTTCGCTGCTAATACCTGCTGAGGCCGGTGTATATATAGGTTTATAAAGGCAATTAATTTAGTTTCTATTTTTCAAAACCACATGACATTTACCTTTTGATCTGTGCTCTTGCATATACTTTTCTCTAAAGTTAAGCTCATAAAATACACACTTGCCACCAGACGCTTAGTCATTTAATTCCTCTTCTAATATTTAAAATGCTGTTTGTAAGTCTTAAGTATTAAAATTATTTTTGAAGGATGATGTTTCAGTAATCTACCAAAAATTGCATGTTGAGTTGACGTCAGAATTTTGTTTGGTTTTGTGGACTGTATAGCATCAACAGTGTCATTCTCCTAGAAGAGATGATTATTTGGAATTATACTCTCTTTCAGACAAAAAAGAAAAGCTATTTTCTTACTCAGATGTGGTTGTATTTTTTAACCTAGAAACAGTTGTTCATAATGTGCCATTTCTAAGCTATTTAGACTATCTAAACAACACTTTGTGAGCTTTAACTCGGAAGGGAAAGTAGCTGCAACACAGGCCTTTAAATGTGGTTAAAGGAATAAAGAGATGGTTAGGCTTATTCTGGGATGGGGATGATACAGAAACTTTAGGTTTGGGAGGGATATCCTTGGGGCTTTTTTCAGTTCTGAACTTGGAACTATTTGCGTGAATTTTGAATTAAAGTATTAGGATATAATCAGGTAACAGAAAGAAAAAAGATCCGAATTATACTTGAGAGAGGCCATTTTTTTTTCTTCTCCTTCCTTATGACAACAGGAGATAGAAGAAGAAGACAAGAAATATGCAAATGAACGGGAATTGATTAAGAAGCATAAACAGTTACTTGAGAGTGGTGTCTGTGATGGGCTCAGTAAAGCTACAGCTGAATTGCATGATATCGAAAGAGAGTAAGGCTCCTAACTTCCATGTCTGCCTTGTTTGTTTTGGTTTTTAAGGATAAAGATATTTTCTGGAATGTAACATACAGTTGTTTCAGCAGGTATCCATCTCAGTGTGTTAATTTCACAAGTTAACAACTGAAAGATGTTTCTCCTCAACAGTATTTTGCTAAAATGTTTGTCTGCTGTATCAGAACTCCTGTTTTCCGCGTAAGGGTTTTTCTTTAAGTTGAGCATTAATATATTGTAACTCGGTTCAAATTAATACTAATGGAAAAAAAAGTATGGCTAAACGTGATGATAAATCAGACTTGAAGTGATTGTTTTAGATGTCAGGAATTCTCCAATTATGGACATGACCTTCTGAGTATCTTTACCTTTTAGATATCAAGTCGTTTTGCAAGAAACAACAGAAGAGAAGAGAAAAATTGATGCTAACTTGAGTCGTCTTGTAGAAACAGTTGCTACTCATACGGAATCTATAGTGGTAAGCTAAAATTTGATATTCAGAATTAAATCTCTCTAGAGACATTTTGCAGTTAAACACTTGGAAATTAGAGCTTACTCTTTCTAAGGAAGGATCAGTTATTTAGCTGCTACTAAGCCTGCGGATTCTAGTTAAATTTTCTGACAAAACCTTTGGTGTAAATAATCAGAATTGGTTGTTAAGTGTCAGCAGTAACATCCTGTCAGGTTAAACCTGCTTCTGAGAGGCGTCTTTCAGGAAGGTGTTTAACTGAAATCAGTTAACCTGTGCAATGACTGCTTAAAATGCTTTAGCAGAATCAGTAAAATACAGGCCATGACAGAGCTAATAAAGCTCTCTGCACCTCTTTTCTAGAAATACCTTGAAGAACAGAATGCAAGAATAGAAAGAGACGATGAAGAATTCATGCCTGAAGGTCTATTGTCAAACCTGACCAGCATCCTAGACACTTATAAAAAGAAGGCTGAAAGTGCCTAATGACTTGAAAGGTGAAGATAAAAATGTTGCATTTCTGAAGCTCTAGTAGGGGGCGTTCTAAAGGGATGGGTACTTACCTGTGTTTAGCACTGAAACTGATTTTAAGTGGAAGAAAGTAATTCTTTGTTTTGTTGACACAAATACATTTAAGAATTAAACAATATATTTGCATTTTCTTAAATGCTTTGCTCAGACTTTGTACTTTCAATAGCATATCTATGTGTTTAGGGCACACGCATCACAGGCAGTTCACATCCTTCCCCAAGCCTTATTTTACTGGCAAGACTAAATGTAAATGTCTGTCTCCTGCTTGTTCAGTTACCTATGAAACTGCACAGAGACACTTCTTACATGAGTAAAAAATCAAAACCTCTTTTGAAAAGATGAGTCCTTGTATAGTAGTCTTGTAAATAATCTAGAAAAAGAAACACAGTAGTTTGAAAACCAAGCTTTGTCTTTAGCTGCTCATACTCCCAGATGAAACTTCACTGAACTTCTTGAATATATATACCAGAGAAAGCTCTCAATAGGACATCATATGAATTCTGGCTGTATATCTAATCACTGGTAGGTTTGGTGCATGTTAGATACATCAAAACAGTCGAAAATATCTGTATTCTTCTTGTTAGGCCAGTTGGACAGATTTTGATGTTTCCTCAGGACAGTAACAGTAAAATTAGTGTATGGGCAGCTCTGGTCCAAATACTTTAAAGAAAGTGGATCAATGCTATGTGAAAGTAGTACGTTTTTATCTATTCTGTGTATAATTTTGTGTTAAAAAATAAATAAATAAAACCAAGCATTCATATCTTGGATAGTTTATGATGGTATTTCCTAATAAAAGCATTGAAGTATTTGAGTGTTGTTTTTATTGGTCAAACATTCAAATATACAAAGATAAAAACAATTTTGCAGTTGTTTAAAGGCATTTAGCAGCTGATAAATAAAGAAAGCTGCTCCTTAATTCTACAACATTTGAATGCAACACAGATCCCTAGGATATATAACAAAACTTGAGTTAGACCATCTAAACACAGACTGAATTGTCTAATTCTAGGCTATTTTTGTAGAATGAGTTTAAAACTCAGTTGTTCTTAACATAATGTGTGAATCTTCTGGTGCTGGTAAGAGTATTTTGTTTCAGATATGATAATGATGACATTATTTAAGCTTCTAATTTTCTGTTCCTTTTTTTATACTCCAGAATTCTAATTTAACAGGTAGAAAAGTCTTCTGATAGCTGGGAAGTTTTTATGCTTTCTTTTTTGTCCTCTTTTCTCTTATCTTTACAGACTTACTTTTTGTTTTCTGTAACAAACTAGTCTTTACTACATCCCAGTTCCTTCTCTTTAGAAGTTTTTTCCTTTTGTGATCTCTTTAACATTTTTGTTATCTAAAGCAAGGTAGCAATCTAATGGAGCAAAACTACGAGCTTTTGATGAGAGCCACATTCCTTTAAACCATGTGCTTATTTAGGGGCTATGCTCTCTCTTGACTCCCCCATACCTGTTTATCTCTGCTTCTATAACTGACCTTGTGTTTTTAGCATCTGTAGGTTCCTTGCCATGTGCAGTAGTCAGTTGATTAAATGAGAGCAAAATAAATGGCATTTCCAAGGGCTTTATATTAACCCTAATGAACATGGGTCAAAATCCAAATCATGATGCCTTTGCTTAATGCACTGGCCAATGTAATATTCTGAAATTAAAGTAGTCCAAATAATTTCTAAAAATTAATGTTAGTAACATTGGCAATGTGTTTTTGTTATTGGTCTGTCAGTTAACCTAAACTGCCTTTAGAACTACCTCAAATTTGGATCAAGGTTCTGTAAAATACTGTAGGGCTGTGTGTTGTAATCCAACAGATCAACATCAGGCAATGTTTACTAGGTACTATGTCTTCACAATTTAAAAATTGAGGGAATTTTTTAATCCTCGTTCAACATGTTTTCTCTGTGATATTGAAAGTCAGGCAGTTGTTTTTGATTTGTGTTCTGGAATATGGCTTCTAAATTTAGGCAGTAGGCACTAGAACATAATTACTGCTCTTGGTTTGGTTTTCTTTCTTTATTGGAATATAAAGTCTTAATGAGAAAGTACCACAGCACCTGTACATTTCAGTAGTATGAGTCATTTGTAAATGTTGGCTCTTGTATGGATCCAGTTGCCTCATTTAGTGCTAGTGTACCTTTTGTACAGTTTAATGTGACAATTTTTGTATTCTTACACTCAATAGAATTTCTTATGCCTGTTTCTATAAAGGACTGATCCTTACTGCAAGTGTAGAAATACGACATAAAATCCCAATCATCTGACTTTCCTTGAGGAACTAGATAATCATTTTAGCAACAGATACTAATTCCCTGCCTCTCCTTGCTATTGAAACTGCATTGTGTAGGGGAAAAATAAAATGCAGAAACATCTTCATGTAAGTTTTAGAGGAATAAAAATTGCTTTAACCTTTTTAAAAATAGATGGCTTTTTAAAAATTCTTAGGAGCATAGGGCCAAGCTGCTTTGACAATGATTCATGTAGTATCCTTTTAGCATTAATCTAATGAACCAACCTTTTGCTATCTTCATATTACATAAGTATTTCCTTTACATGACCACTCTTGCATCTGCTTTATTATTATTATTTAGGTATAAAAAATAACAGTTGATGCTGTAGAAGCATGCTGGAAGTCTGTAGCTTCTTTTCTCTGGCATATGTTGTTTTTTTCATTTTTTGTTGTCAGAAACTCATCACCAACAAGAACGTGGTAGTTCTTTTTTTGGAGTATTTCTTGAGGGCGTCATGTAGATTCATTCAGGTTGGAAAGAGCTTCTAATTTCATTGAGTCCCGCTGTTAATCTAACAGTGCCCAGTCCACCACTCAACCAGTCTCTGAGTGCCACATCCTCATGACTTATAAATGCCTCCAGGGCTGGTGATTCAACCATTTCCTTGAGCAGCCTGTTCCAATGCTTGACAACACCTGCTGTGAAGAAATTTTCCTAATAGCCAATTGAAACCTCCTCTGCTGCAACCTGTGCCTGCTCAGGCTTTAGCTTTGCAGTGTTGTATATGAGGCCTCTGCAATGCTCTTCATTGATTTTGCCAACATAAAGCATGGCATGCCTATGCAAGCCTTTAGTTCTGAGCTGAGTAACAATTTGTGCTCTGTGGCTCTGTAATACTTCCAATAGTTTGCCTGCTCTGGCCTTTCATGGGAGCTCTCATCCCTGCTCCAACTTATGTGGTAGAATTAAAAAACCAGCTATACTTTTTTATGTTCTTTTTTGAAAGAGTAAGGAAGAAGAAAAAGTCAATAGCTGAAGACATTCCCTTTTCACTAACATGGGCAACTCCCTCAGTGCAGTGCTCTAGCAAAAAAGGAAAACTCTGGTCTCATGCTAAATGACTGTAAAGCAATGGAAATTTTGTTAACAAGGGTCTTGCCTATTCATTGCTAATTACATGTTATATGGTATACAAGTATTTTGAGCACTGCAAACAATCTCTGAAGAGACTATATATATAATCTTTCCATTCTTCTTCAGGGTGCTCTTGTTTGCTTAATACTGGAAACCTTAATGTGTCCTTCAGAGCCAGATAACCTTCCTCTTTTGGCAATAGTACAGAACAGGGAATTTATCTGTTTTTTCAATATTTCAATATTTTTCAATATTTCAATCTTCCTGTCTACAGATTTTTGGCTGTGAAAACATTCTGGTATGATGAAATCATGTATCATTGATTCTTTTTTGCTTGCAAAGCACTCCATCATACAGGGCTATTCAATCTTCATCAGGATTTTACATTTTAGGTGCTTGTTGGAAGTTTTGATGGTATTCATCCCTTTTTTAGAAATGGAAGAAGCACAGAAGACACAAAGGCCTCAGTGTCCCCCACTGGATGAGGGACTATCAATGTCTTAGCCAATATCATATCTAAAGGATGCGCACTGACATCTTCAGCATTTTTAGCCCTCTATCAGGAGATTCACAGAGTCCTGTCACTCAGCCTGAGGAAACTCCTGATTTTGCAGGCTTTTTTTTCTTTTTGGTAGGACTTGATCTGTTTACAGGATTTTTCTAGACATGACAGATGTCAGCTCTGTTGTCCACTGCTGCCCACTGGAGAGTGGACCTTTTGTGAACTCTGGTTCATAAAGGTCTACCAGTCCCAGTATTTGCCTGAGGTAGACAGGATCACTTGTCTGTCTACAGGATGATTGGCTGCACTGTCCCTCCATTACAGAAGTTCTTATCAACAGCTTCACGATAACAAGGAGCCTTTGTGATGTGTGGTCTGTATGTTGTTTTCTCTACCACCTCATGCATGAGACCGCAGTTTTAACTGGCAGTGACCTGATAAGCATTTTAGTCTCAAGAACCCTTTGCACAAGGCAAAGATTTAAAAGGACGTCTCTTACTCTAACTTCACCTCTAAAGAAACATTTATTGGTCTGGCAAGACTCCAAAGCAAAAGGAAAGGTGATGGAATGTGTGTAAGTATTTTGAAACAAGCGAGATGTATGTCATTTTATTTCACTTTTCCTCCAAGGATTCAGAATAGTGCATGCCTTTGTACTGGTAGATGTTACGTGGTTCTGAGAACACTGAACACTAGCACAGTCATGCATGACAACTGGTATGCCCAGCTGAAAGGCATTCACTATTCTGCCTGGTAAAGAGCTTCTGGAGTTACTAGTTCTAATTATCTGGAAGGTCTTGATTAGCAATGGAAATTACATTACATTTGAAATGCAGAGTGGACACCAAATAATGGGGTCTGCTTGACTACTGCTGGGTAGCGACTTACCATCTTCTTCCCCCTCCCAAAGGTTAGGCCATCACTCATAACAAAGTCATAAGGAAAGCTGCAGAGTTGAGTCACACAAGACAAGAAAGCAGTCACAGGTTGCATGGTTCAGGCAAGTTTAGGTATTTTAAGAGAAAATCACTCCCTTGAAAGATATAGAATTGTAAAGGTATAAACAAGAAATCAAGGAATGACAATTCAGCATTAACGAGGATCTCTTCCAGCAATTGCTGGATGGTTTGATTCTGCAGAAGCTACTCCTCAGGGCTTTTATTATGGATTCTGAGAACACAAATACTTAGCCTAGAAGCTCCTTAAATACCATCTGTCTTTTGTATGTGCTTGTATTGGGTTTGCATGGCCAGGTTTTGGTAGCAGCGGGATTACAGGGGTGGCTTCTGTGAGAAGCTGCTGGAGGATTCCTCCATCTCCAGCAGAGCCAATGTCCGAGGCAGCTCCGAGATGGATGTGCTGCTGGCCAAGGCTGGGCCAATCAGAAATGCTGGCAACACCTCTGTGATAAAATATTTAAGAAGAAAAAATTAAAGGTTATTATACAGCGGAAATCGTAGCCAGAGAAGAGCAGAGTGAGAATATGGGAGAGGAACACCCTGTTAACACCAAGGTCCGTGGAAAAGGAAGGGAAGGAGGTGCTCCAAGTCTGAGATTCCTCTGCAGCCCATGGTGAGAACCATGCTGAAGCAGGCTGTCTTCCTGCAGCCCACGAAGGTCCACGGGGATGCTGAGATCCACCTGCAGCCCATGGAAGTGACCAACACCAGAACAGGTGGATGTCCAAGACTTGGCTGTGAACCCATGGGAAGCCCATGCTGGAATAGGTTCCTGCCAGGGACCTGCGCAGAGAAGAGCCCACACTGGAGCAGGTTTCATGATATGACTAGTGACCCTGTGGGGGGCCCACACTTGAGTAGGCTGTGCCTGAAGGATTGCACACTGTGAAAAGATGACCTACATTCCAGCAGTTTGCAGAGAACTGTTTCCGGTGGAAGTGACCCCACACTGGAGCAGGAGAAGGACTGATCAGCATCAGGAACAACGTGTGATGAACTGACTGTAAACCCCCATTCCCTGTCTCCTTGTGCCACTGAGGGGGGGAGGTAGAGCTGGGAAGGAGAGAAGTGTGGGGGGAAGGTGTTTTTAAGGTTTATTTTACTTTTCATTTTACTTCTTACTTGCTTGGGTGCAGTTAGTAATAAATTTAATTAATATCCCCAATTGGAGTCTGTTTTGCCCGTGGCTGTATTTGGTGAGTGATCTCTCCCTGGCCTTATCCCAGCCCATGAATTCATTGCATTTTCTCCCCCCTGCCCAGCTGCAGAGGGGAGTGAGACACTGGCTTTGGTGAGTGCCTGGCATCCAGCCAGCATCAACCTACCACAGTGCTACAACAAAAACTGTGCTTATACATGCTTGAAGAATTTCTGCACGGCAAAACACACCCATAGTGACAAAGACAGGGCAATGGTTACTGTGTGACCGTCCCAAAATCCAGAGTATGAGGTAATGCCACGCAGAGACATGTGACAACTAAGCAGTCAACTGGAGTTGCCTGGGCTTTCTTAGAGTCCATGGTGCCACTGCTACTGGAGCTTGTGATAAAATCACTCCTTGAACATTCAGGAGAAAGCAGCCAGGGGAAGGGAAAGGGTTAAAAAGAAGAGTGTAAAAGACCGTTAAAAGCAAGGTAATTGGAAGAGAAAAAGGAGGAAGCAGCCTTCAAAAAAAATGCTCAGCTACAAAACCCCTGGAAGACACTCGGCTAAGACCACAGAACAGCAATAGCAATTTAAATGGAAAAGCACAGGGTCTTACATATGAGGCAGGATCTTCTCTGTGACAACGTATTTATCAAGTTTTCCTATTTCTTACACATTTTATGGGAGAGAATTATGTCTTTGATCCCAGTCTTTTAAGAGTGTGATTGGAGGGATTTCTTCAGACATGATCTTAAAGATCGTTGCATTCACAGCATCAACAGTGTTTTATTAGAACAGTAATGCTTGAAGACATAAATCTTATACTGCAACAGCCTTTTCACAAATTAAAAATTGTTTTCTCCCAATACATGTTCTCATGTATTTGTTCAAGAATCATTCATGTTTCTTTGTCTACAGAGGAAGAAAATTTTTAATGTTTGATACATCCTTATTAATTTTCCATGAGAAAGTTGACTCTGGAACTCACAAGGTGCGGTGGATTGCCATCCAACTTATTTCATGACCACTGAATATTTGGCTGCATTCATTTGCCCTTGTCAGAGGTGAATGACAAGAGCTTCTTGCTGAGAGCAGCTTCTTGCTGAGCTTTTCAGAGAAGTTCCCTGCTATTGCCATGGTTTCCCTCAAACAGTTACATGACAATCCTGGGAGAGCTGACAGTCTAAATCCTACAAGTATCCATCTAGTGTGTTGTCCTCCTTCCAAATATGTCTTTGGAAAATAGTGCAAAACACTACAATGATCAGATATGGAATAACTTGTTTTCCAACTTAAACTCTTCCTACTCAGTAATATTTGGATATTTTATTCTAAGGCCAAAGTACATGATTTGAATATCTACCGGGAATAATTTAATTCTTAATTTTTCTAGTCCTTTATCTCTTTTCTATTCATAGGAAGAAAAAATTGTTTTAAACTTCACTAAATTATGCATTACATATTTCGTAGCTCAATCCAATGTTTTATGAAGAGTAGATCTTCCTGTCAGTTCTGCATGTTTCTTAATATGACTCCATATTCCTTCTTTCTTTGTGAGATATACTAGAAGGTCCTGATTATCTTTCCTATTTTTATACTTTTAACCATAATACTTTCTTAGTTTTATAATCCTATTCCTCTTAGGCATGCTCTCCACAACTATTTATAGCCCCTCTGTAGTCATCAGAGCCTTTATTTCTACTGGATTTTAACGAGCACGTCACTTCGTATTTTTCTTAATGAAGTACACAATGAACAGTGAGAATCTACATGAGTTTTACTCACAAAGCCCAGCTGACAGACTTAATTTGGACCGCAGGAGGTTGAACTAATGGTTTGTTGTCCCTCCCCCTTCTGCACCATCTCTCTCAGTTGCCTTTGATTTTTAAAATTTAACTAAATCTTTTAGCACATCAGTCAGGTATTTCAGAACCATGAACTGTGTTTACAGTCCTCTCAACTTGACTAAGTAGATTGTGTTTCACAAATTTTGTCACTTTATTTGCTCACTGATTTTTTTCAAGTTACTGAGAAGCAAATAAAAAAAACTTACTAGATAGCACTTCAGTAAAACCCACTTCTCTATATCTATCTTCGTTTTCATGTTATGATGATAATTAATTGTTTAATTCCATGATTTGGTTTCTGTCTCTCAGATGGTTTGGTTTTCTGAATAGTGATGCTATTGTTTCACACCTCAGTGACTCAAATAATGATGTTCTTTTGTTTCACACCTCAGGGGTTCTCACTAAGGTATTTTTTCTAACAGGCCAGCTCAAAGGTCCATAGAGTTCTAAATCCAAGATGCCACCTCTTCTTACATGTAAAACCTTTGTTACCTGTGACAATATATTTATCAAATTTTCCTATTTCTTACACATTTTACAGGAGAGAATTGCATATTCGATCCCAATCTTGTAAGAGTGTGATTGGAGGGATTTCTTCAGATATGATCTTAAAAATCATTGCATTCATAGCATCAACAGTGTTTTATTAGAACAGTAATAGAGCTCTAAATCCAAGATGCCACCTCTTCTTACATGTAAAACCTTTGTTACCTTAAGGAGGAACAGCATTTTCTGTTGGATCATTTGGAATTGGTAGCATTGCACCTACAAGGCATATGTAGGCAGTAGCATCCAATATCACTCAATAGACTGTGCCACTGCAACAAGCTACTAGAGAGGCTGTGCACTTTCTTCTAGTGAAAAAACCTGCATTTTTCATTACGTGCATACAAAATATTTACTGTCTAAAAATGTCTAGTCCTGGAACTTCGTTAATATTTGCCCTCAATAAAAATAAAGAAATCAGGCATTTAATTTATTCCTTGAACAAAAAAAAAATTAAATACATGCAGGATATAACAATAAATACATCCTTGCACACATGCACAAAAAAAACCCCCACTTTCCTGAGCATCATCTGAAATATCAAATTCCAAGAAGAACAAATTATTGGTTACCCTACTGTTACTATTAATTTTGAAAAATAACATGATACCTGACCTTAAAATACGGTAGTTGAATATAAATTCCTTTTTCAAGGATAAGACATTATTTTTCAATAAGACATTATTTTCCACAAGGATTAAAATGACTATTCAGTTGTTCAAGGACAAAATACTTCATACTGCAAAATGAAAATTTTGCAACTGCAGGCACTCTTTAAACCAGCCTGGAGATAGGCTGAAAGGTGAGGAACTTATTTTCATGTAAATTAAGTGCCTGCATTTCAGGTAGAAACATCCCTTCCTCCTTGCAACATTAATTTTGAAACTAGATTAAATAGTTCATCAAGTTTTTTTTCTCAAAGCACTAGGCATTCCAAAATGGAAGTGCTGTCTCAAGTATGTCGATGGAAGGAGACCCGGACACCAATTGGTTCATCACAAATCCGATTTATTGATCGATACGGCGGGTTAAATACAGTTCATAATAAGCTTCATACATATTGCAAAAGCTGAGCTCAGGATTGGTTAGTTACATATCAGCAACTATGCCTACTTCTGCATTTTTGTGGTTATTCTTTTGATACTTTCTGCATATTTTCAGCAAGAATCTCACTTCCCTATCCTCATGTTGTGGCAAGGGCATCATGTCCTTGCCTGTCATTGGTCACTGACTGCTGACTTCCCTTTCAAGCTTGACCAGCGGCATTATGTCGACATGGCCTTTCTCAGCTAACCAACTGTTAACAAAACTCTCCACATTTCCCCTGCTTTCTTCTTGAGCAAGAAGACCAGTCTGCCAAGTTTTTGCTATCATACGGCTGACCATGTTTTGAATACAATTAAAGACACAAGACAGAATAAGCAGAAACATTAAAATTACACCCGCTAGCCCTATAGTATATGTTACAAGGTTCCTCAGCCATGGTCCAAACCCTAAGCTTTTAAGCCATTCATCAATTCCTAAGCCTTCTTCTTCCTTGAGATTGTGAAGTCCTTGTTGCAGTTCTTTTATCTTAGTGTGAATGGACACCGAATGATCAGACAAATTCATGCAACACATTCCCTCAAACTCTTCACATCCATGCCCTTGTGCTAAGAGCAAAAAATCTACAGCAGCTCTATTTTGCAAAACAGCATGGTTAACACTTTGCACATCTGCGGTTACCATGTCTAGAATTTGGGATGTCTTGTTTAGCTCATCCCTTGCCCAGCACCCTAATTGCTTTGCTAAATTCATAGCTTTATTGGCAGATCCTCCTGGCAAGATAGTTGAAACTACTACTTGTCTGAATGTACCCCAAAACTTTGGATCTCCTATCTGGCTGCAGTCCAAGTCATGTATGCTACGTCTCTTCCTGTTTGAATTTTGACTCAGCTGCATTAGCAAGGACACATTAGGGTGAAACAAGGACAATTTTCCCAAATAACAGGGTCCGCCCTGTGGTTTAGCTGGTATACCATTCTACGCCCTGTCTCCACAAATTAAAAATATTCCTGTGGGTAATTTCATTGGTGCCGTGATATTTGTGCCGTTACATTGACTGTAATGCTGCGGGGAGAATTTACTCAAATTCAGGGATGAATCCAAGGTGGCCCATGTTTCTTTAGGTTGATTTAAATTCTGAGCATCCAAGGGTTGGAAACTAAACTATCCGCCAGCTGTAGTGTTAGACATACTGGCGTTTGTACTTCCAAAAAGATCCAATTCCTCAGGAGGAGAATGCAAAGAGGTGTTAAGTGATTGGATTAGTAAGCATTGGCGATAGCCATCACTCTGACCTGCAGTATACCCTTGCTGTGCTGGCAATGTGATGTTTGACATGTTATGCATGCATAAAGTTCGATTACTTATTAAACTGCAAAATTCTCCAGGAGACCACACCGGAAGTCCCACTAGGCATGTCAGGATCAAGGCGGCTGCCGGGGGGCTGCTTGTGGCCTCTGCCAGCCCATTGCTGAGGGCTTGCCAGCGCCCCAGCCCCTCAGGGGCTGCCCCAGCCCGGCAGCAGCGCCGCAGCCCCACCGCAGCTCCAGAGCAGCAACATCCAGAGGCACCTGGGAGCCCTCAGCGAGGCAGCCAGCAGCACCCGGGCAGGAGGACACGGATGGTGCTTCCTGCCTGGCACAGGGCTTGTGGCCATCTCCAGGCACCGCTCTGGCAGGGATCCCTGCAGCCCCGGCCCCTGCCCAGCCGCTCTGTGGGCAGCACAAAGGCTTCAGCAGAACCACCAAAGGCCAAGGGGCTTCTGGCCGTTGCCCCTTGCCCGCTGCACGCCTGGGCAGCTGGCTGAGCACAAGCACCTTTTTCCCCCTCCTCCCCTATGCCCTACTGATCCTGGGCAGGAAAAGAAAGATCCTGGGAGTCTGTTTATTGTAACACATTCCATATTTACATAATAAAGGAAAACAAAAAGAAGAAAAGAACAGTCTTGAACACAAGGAAAATCCCTGCTGGCTCAGGGCCCAGCAGACAGAGCCTCTGGGATAATCTCTCCATGGAGCTCCAGCAGCAGAGGTGGCCAAGCCCTGAGACAGGAAGCCTTTTCTTCCACGCCCTGCGGAGCCGATCTTCCAGGTCCTCCAAGATGGAATCTCGAATTGTAGCTTCTGCCCTGAGAATGTGTAAAGTTTGAAGAGTGAGCCTTCTGACAGAAAGGCTGATGTCATCTGCCCTTTCTTCAAGGGCTGCAAGAGAGAGGAACAGAATCACGGTCAGATCCCGGATCGGCGGGGACCCGAGGAGAGCCCCCTGCAAGGGCCATCCCAGCCGGCTCTTGCCATGGCCAGGAGGGAGCAGGGAGCAAGGGGATCAGCAGGGAGCAAGGGGATCAGCCCGAAGCTGCTGGCCACGAATGGCCCACGGGGCCCTGAAAGCTCCGTGTGCTCTGCCCACGGGAGCAGAGCCCTCCGCAGCCGGGGCAGGGCTTGCGGCTCTCCCCCCGGCAGCCTGCGCTGCCAGCCCGCTGCCCTCACTCACCAGTGCAGATCAGCTGCAGCTCTTGCTGCTGCCCCCTCAGGCGCCGCCCGGCCATGCCTGTGGACACAGAGCCTGTCACGGCCCCAGCGGCACAGCACCCTGCCAGCGGCGCTGCCGGCGCTGTGGCCACACGGGCTGCTGGCCCGGCAGGGCTCAGCCCGGCCCTTGCCGCACGCTGCCGCCCCAGGGCACGGCTGCCAGAGGGCGGCAGCAGCAACGCCCAGGCCAGGCGGGGCTCCACGGCGCCCCAGGGCACGGCTGGCGCTGCCGGGGCAGCAGGCGGGGCTGGGGCCGAGCTGCGGCGGGCCGGGGAGGGGAGGGGCCCGAGCTCGGAACTCACCCATGAACCTGATGGCCGCCTCTCGCTGGGGCTCCTGTGGGCTCTCCACGTAGCGCAGGGCCCGGCGCAGGTGCTCGGCCACTCGGCTCCTGTCCTCTGCCAGCTGCAGAGAGCGGCAGGAGGGAAGGGTTGGTGCGGGCTCAGCCCCTGGGCCGGGCGCTGCCTGCGCCCAGCCCCGGCCTCCCCTGCCCGCACAGCCCTGAGGCGCGGCCAGCAGCCGCTGGCCAAGGGCTCCCGAGGGGAGGGGCAGAAGGCCGGCTGCTGCCCGGGGAGCCGCGGTGCCGGCCCGCCCCGCAGCCCCGCCGGGCCGGGGCTCCATGGGCACCCGGCTTGGGGCCAGGGGAGCCTGGAGCAGAGCCCGCGCGGCCTCTGGCTGCAGCAGCGGGCAGGGGCACAGCTGCCAGCCCCGCACACTGAGCACCGCCCTCAGGGCCCTTCTCCAGGCTGAGGATTCTTGGCTGCTCTTACCAGGCTCTCGCCGAACCTCCATGTGTGATCCACCTGTAGCGTTTGTTCGAGATTCCTTCTCTTCAGGAATCTGGCTGCAGAATGCAGTACTACACAGGAGGCCGGGAGAGCAGCAGAGAGGCACAGATGGCCCCACAGGCCAGTGCCACAGCCTGCAGGAGGCTGCAGCCCTCAAGGTGCCAGGGCAGGAGACAGCCCAGCCCCTTCCCAGGGGGACAGCAGCCGGCCACAAGTCCTCACCTCAACAACAATCTGATTTTCATCATGGCAGTGGAAGTAGAGTGGGACCAGGCTCTGGCGCACGTGGGACTTCAGGGCCTTTCTTCCACCTTTGGTTAATGAGTCCAGCGTCTCTTGAAAGACACACATGGAGCTCAGCTGCACCTAGCTATCATCCTGTATGAAAGGAAGGGCAAAAGACCTCAGCATCAACTGCTTCAGGTCCCCCAGGGCACAGGCCTGCATTTCCACAGGGCACCAAGGGTCCGGGCAGCAGCCAGTGGCTGTGGCTGTGGGCACAGGGCCTTACATGGTCAAAGAGTGGCAGGAGCGCCTCAGCCAGCTGCAGGGAAATGGGGATGGGTATTAGGGCACCATCATCCAGGAGCAAATATCTTAAAAGAAGAATGGTCATCCCGATCATGTCGCTATCATTTTCCTGCAGGAGCTCCACAAGACTTCCAGTCAGGCTCCACATTTTTTCAGCCTGTGTGGAACACAAGTTTGTGAAAGGCCACCCTGCTGCCGCAGGGCCCAGAGGCCAAAGGCCTGTCCCGAAGCACTGAGGCGGCTGAAGCGGGAGGCAGGAGAGCTGGGAGCAGCTGCCCCAGCGCCCGAAGGCCAGGCAAGGCCAAGCGACTGCGTTGCCCAGCCCCACGCTGCCTGCAGGGCTTCAGCCACTGCCCCCTTCTCACCATCAAGGGATTCTTGCCCAGCACTACGAGGCCTCTGAGTGCCAAGTAGCGCCTGGCCATGTGCTCACTCCGCAGGTTCTGTGCCAGGATCTCCAGAACACTGTCACTGCATTCCCTCAAGTCCAGGCACTCGAGGACCTGAAAGGCACAGGGCAGTGACAGGGAGCTGGCCGGCAGGAGCCCGGAGCCACACAGGGCCGGGCCCAGGCAGCAGCACAGGGCACGGGCACTGTCCTGGCAGCTGTGCCTACGAGTGGGCAGAGGGCTGGGAGGCAGCTCAGCCAGGCAGCGCTGGCCTTGAGGCTCACCTCCACAAGGAATGCCAGGGCAGGGAAATCCCAGTATGGCATCTCTTCACCGAGCATGGCGAGCAGGTAGAATGCAACCGCCAAACAAAAGTGGATGGCTAAGCGGCGAGTTTCTCTGAAGAGGGGAAAAGGGAAACAAGAGCCTGATGCAGTGGAGCAAACCTCTCGCAGGCATGACTCACCCAGTTCTCATCTTTCCCCAGCACCCTTCCAGCAAGGGGGCCTGGGCCATTTGGGAGTTGGTTGCTCATGGGCACCCTCCTGTCCCAGCCTTTTCCAGCCTGCTTGGCCGTCCCTCAGTGACAAGGCCCTCTGGCCCATGGCCACGGGGACTTTGTGGGACACCTGGGCACAGAGCACAAATGTCAGAGGCAGTGGGGAGAAGGGGATCTCACCTGGCCAGCAAACCCATGGCATAGTGGTGGGTGTCAAGAGAGAGCAGCGTGTCCCAGGCACACCTGCGCTCCATTGCCACCACCACATCCTCACAGCAGAGAAGGCAGAGCAGGGACTTCAGGGTCTGCACTGCAAACCTGTGTGCACAGCAAAGCCCAGGTCACACTGGCAGCACTGGCTCCTTGGCAGGCCACGTGGCAGGGACAGGAGGAGTGGGATGGAGCACCTGTTGGGGCTGGTGGCAAGGCCGTGCTCTTCCTGGCATCCCTTCCAGAAGGTGTCGACCTCCTCTGCATATCCAGAGTGCTGAAGAACACTTGGAATAGCAGATGCACAAAGAGGCAGGGGAAATACACCTTCAGTATCCGTGGCAGACGGGGCACCTGGAGGATCTTCCACATCACCACAGTTGCCTGCAAAGGACAAAGCCCCCCGAGACAGCGCTCAGTGCCGAGGTGTGTGTGTGGCAGGGCCCAAGCTTAGCAGGGAGAGGCCCCGAGAGACCTTGGCAGGGGGAGCACGGGGCCTGGTGGGGCTGAAGCTGCCCCTGGGCCAGGTTTCAGGCCAGCGCCTGAGGCAGGGAGATGCAGTGGGGGAAGGAGGAAGGAGAGCTGCTGGAGAGGCAGCCTTGGGGCCAGCAAAGGCCAGTGTCAGAAACTCACAGCCAGGCCAAAGACAGCCGTTTCGTCCCCATCGGAGGTGCACGTGCTGTGCTCTGGCCAGCTCCCCAGCACATCCAGGAGTATCAGCTGCACTGGCTCTGCAGTCCTGGCTGAGCCCATGATGGCCTTCCACATGGCCATGGCAGCTCTGTGGGGTCAGAACTCTGTCTCAGGGGGGTCTCAGACACAGCCCTGGGGGGAGCTGAGCTGGCTGCCAGTTCTGCCTCTGCCCACTGGCCCTGGCCAGCAGCAGCCAGACAGCCCAGCCCTGTGGGGACAGAGCCCTGAGGGGCAGGGAGGGAGCACGGCAGCAGGCTCGGGGGCTGACATGCAGGGGCTGGCCAAAGGAGCAGCCAGAGGGCCCTGGAAGTCTCTGCTGCTCAGACACCTGGGCCAGGCTGTACAGGGTGATGGGCTGGGGAGGCCTGAGCCCTGTGGGCAGATGGGCCCCATACCTGTCACAGGACGGGGCCACACGCAGGAGCGTCATGACTGCGTCATTTGGCTGTGCTTCGGTGAGATCCAGCAGGGCCTTGTCCAGCCTGTGCTCAGCACAATCATTGGCCATGAGCCACTGGTGGATGAACCTCACCATGGCGGGCACCTGGATAATGCACCAGGAGACTTGGAAAGCTGCCAGAGGGAGCAATGTTCCCAGCTTCCCCAGAGGAGCGCTTCCCTTCCCAGCGCTCTGCCATGTGGCCGCAAAGGCTGACAGCAGCCAGCATTGCTTGGCTTGGGAGGCCAAGGAATTCCTGGGAGGATCAAACCCTGGCCTCAGGCTGCTTACTTGGTTTGGATAGTAAAAATTTTCCTCTACAAGCATACACAGGAGGGCAGCGCTGGGCTTGGTTTGGAAGCTGGGAGAGTATGGTCTGAGCCCAGTGCCCATGGCGATGGTCTCTTCCTCCTGCATTCTATTGATGAATTTGCAGACAGACTGTAGGAGAAGGGCAGGAAGCCGGGGATGTTGCAGGGAGTGCTGCACACACGGGGCTGGGCTGAGCAGGGACAGCAGGCCCAGCCCCGGTGGGGGTGGCTGCAGGTACCTGCGCTGTGCTGCAGAAGCGGCCACGGCTGGACTCCTGCTCCTGTGTGCGCTCCAGGGCTGCATCTGGCAAAGAGCGAGCGCAGCCAGAGCTGAGGGGCTGCGGGAGAGGCCGGAGAACACGGCCCAGCCCTGTGCTCCCCAGGCAGGGAGAGCCCCGGGATGCCCCAGGGGATGGAGCGAGGCCGCTGTGGGGTGTCTGCCCGGCCCCTCTTCCGTCCTGTCCTTGGGCACTTCCCCAGGGGATGGCATGGCATGGCATGGCATGGCATGGCATGGCATGGCATGGCATGGGGCCAAGCTGGCTGCAGGCACCAGTCCTACAGTCAGGCTCTGCCACTCACCCTCCTGCGATGGATGGAACGGCACCACCTCCTCGGTCTCCTGTGATGGGGCAGCTCCATGGCCTTCTTCCTCCTCCTCCACCCAGGCCATCTTGGGCACTACTGGGGGTCTCTGCTCCATATCTTTGACTGGGTTTGTGGCAAGCTGCAGGAGAGATGCCTTGGAAAAGCTCCAAGTCTCCAAGTCCTGCAGTGTTTAGTTCACCCTTCCCTCAAACAGCTTCTTTTGAAAGTCTACTGTACACAGGAAACATTGCCAGTGAGGCTGCAGGGTAGGTGTGGCCAGTCCTTGATTGTCCAAAGAACTCTGCTGAGGGTTCTGCTGCTGCCCAGAGCTTTCATCGGCCTCCTAATTGCTGGGCCTTGTCCTGGGGGGCCCGCTGGGGCTGCAGCCAGTGCTGGCTCCCACTGACGCTGCATTCAATTAATCATATTGAATATTAAAACTATTCCCTATTCTCACGTTAAAATAACTCCTCAGTATTTTCATCTGATCTTACCAGAAATGATGAAGCTGGACTTTGCTGTCCACCTCTCCCATTCTTACCTCTTGCACTGCCAGGAAAGTGCTAAATAGATCAATTGCCAGCTCCCTGCAGCAGAGAGCTGATCTTCTGGGCCCTGTGACACACAGATGAGGGAGTCAAACCACAGAGGCCTTTGGAGGCTAAAATCCTGTGTCTCTGTGGTGCTCACAGCAGCTGGTCCCAGGCAAGAGGTGAGCAGCTGCACAGGTGACCCGAGGGCTGTGGGGAGTTTGAAATCCCACATATTTTGTTCATGTGTCAAATCTGGGCTCTGTTTCCTGTGCTCACCCCATAAACTCCATAGGTGAACTCACTACAAATGGCATCGCAGAGATCCCTGCAGATCAGCTAAGTGCAGATATCAGGTCAAAGACTGGACTCACTCACCTTGGAGATCCTTTCCAGCTTTTGTGATGCCTGACTCTATAAACTGAAGCTGGTCTTTTGCTCATACTGCATTTTTGTCATAGCTTCTGAATCAATCCCTTCAGAACATCAGCTGAACCAGTATTGCTCTCCAGGCAGCTTCTCACACAGTAGAGTGACAGGCAATAGAAACCACACAATGTTTTTTACAAAGGTGTATTTGTTCTTTTCTAGGACAATTTTGGAATCAAGTGCTGTAGCACAAACATGTTTTTTCAGGTTTACAATAGCCTCTCACCTTTACTGGTTCTGCAAAGCAAATTGGGTGCTGAATACCACTCACACATGAATTAGTGGCCAATGTGCCAAAACTGCTCTTTCTTGTCTCCAGCCCAGCTTTAGCCATGACTCTGCACACTCAGAAATCACAGGGCAATGGAAGATTTGTCCTCTTGACAGCAGTAATGCAAGATGACTGCAGATGAAATTTTACATTCTAATTAATACTTGGTCCCCAGTGATGCTCCTGAGTGCCCTGGCTGTTCAGAGGTGTCCCAGCTCCCTCAAACACAACTGCACCAGCCAGGACATCTCATTTCATGGCCCGTGGCAGCAGAAACGCACTGCTACAAGGCTCTGAGGCCAGTGGGCCGCACTACAGAGCAGACGATCTCCAGCAGGGGTTGGAGGAAGAGTTCTGCTTTGAGCTCACCTGAAGATGATCAATAGCTGCACCCACCCAATTTGTGTTGTTGTTGCCCATCAGAACTAAGGAGAAGAATTTCTCAGGAGCTCCTGCCAACCATTGCCGTGAGCTATTTGAACTCATGTCCTTGTCCCTTTCCCAGGTCTGCTGTGTGAGGAGCCACCTCCACAGTGCTGTCAGACCCCCTGGGGCCACCAGCCCCTCGCTGGAAGGGTTCCAGCCAGGTACTGCCAGCTCTGCGCGTGCTGGGGATGTCACCTCCTGCACACACACCTCGTAAACGCCCTATAAACCCCCGGCACTGGAGTGGTGCGTGTGCATTACTATCAAGCTATGCCACTGCTTCCATAATGAAATTATTTCAGTGGGTTGTAAGTCAGCTCTAAAACTCTCTTTGGGCTAAAACTTGGCACGTCCACATATGCAAACACACTCACACAGCCTGATTTCTGGGAAGGGGAGAGACTGTGCATTACTCCTGAATTCTGCACAGGGGCAGAGGGTATTCCCACGGGGAGAAGCTCCAGAGCACCCGCCAGGCCAGTGGGGCAAGGCAGAGACTGCTGGAAATGGGGCGGCCACAAACCCACCCATCACTGCCATTCCAGCCGCCTTTCCATCGCCCAGCTCCGGGAAAGGGGGACGGCATCTTGTCTGCTCTTGGGCACGGTGAGCAGAGGGTTACGTGTTTTCCCAGCTCTGTCTGAAACTCGGAGGGTACAGGGACACTTCAGAGTCCCCCTGCATAGGCTGCTTCAAAGGAGGAGTCCTTGGAAGCTCACCGGCACTAAACCCATCCTTTAAACAAGCTTTGCTTTGCAAGAGTTTGGATGCTCCTTGACTGTTCCTGCAAACTGCAGAGGGAAAACATGTTTGCAGTGCCACGACTGTCCTGGGATGTTGTGTTGTTTCTGCAGAAGTTGGACTTTTCTGTTCCCCCTACAATGTAATGGTTCTGCGCTGGTTATCTTCCCCTTCCCTTGTGCTGCCAGTTATCCCAACTCCTTCCCAGTTGCCTCGGAGACTAATGTATCCTTTCTCAAATCCCTCCCCGGTGCCCTGTCCGTCCCTCGGCGCTCGCTCCCTTCTCTCTAGAGACTTCCAGCCGGAGCGTTGAGTGATTGGTTCAGGGACCAGGGCCCCACCCTCACGTTATCCCCATTGGGGTTCTCCCTAAGTCAATCTTTTGTGTCCCGCTCCCCTCTGAAACTCTATTGGCCAGAGGGTGGACTCCTCCCCTGTCTCCCTCCCTCCTTAGAAGCTGTTGCAAGTGTCTCTCCCCTTCCCTGTCCGGCTGTCGGTTCCCCTGGGGCTCAGTGAACCTGGATTCCCCGCAGCTGGAGAGCGCTCTCGTTTTTCTGCTGGCTGCAGCCATAAGCCGTGCCACGTCCCACCGCAAGGCGTGGCTGCTGTCACAGCACAGGGCGTTTGCCTCAGGCGCTGTCCCGAGCCACGGAGATCGGGCCAGTGCTGCCCTGCTGCGAGCGGTGCTGGATAGCTGGCCGGGCCGTCCGAGAAGGACAGTCCTGGCCCAGCTTGACCGCTTCACTGGGACATGGCTGCTGTTAAAGAGTGTAAATCCCACTGCTCACAGAGGTCCCTCCTGCAGGGCCCTGCGAGCTTGGCACTATCACAGCAAGAAGAAATCTGCTGCAGGAAGCTGCGTCCAACAGTGCCTGCACAGTTGGTGGGAAGAGGGGAGGCGTTTTTAAGAAGCATAAAGAAAAGGGGAGCATAGAGAAAAAGGGAGCCTCCTGCTGTCTCTTGAAATCTCCCCCAGCCTGAACAAGCTCTCTTCGGGGCTAGAGACTCCCAGAAGCAGAATGGGGCAGTGCCTGCTGTAAACACAGCATCTTTGTGATGTCTGCAGCTGCAGGTGTTCGTACACTTGACCTTTTGTGATAAACAGAAAGGACGTTTCCTTCCTACTTACTTTGCAAATCTTCTAGGGAACACACCAAACTCCAGGCAGTCATTTGCTGTGATGTTTTGTTCCCTGAATAACACAAAACTCCCCCTTTATGTCAGTGTTGCTCTGGTTTGCTGGGTCAAAATCCACGTCTGGTCTGAGGGAGATGAGTCGTTTGCCCGGGTGCTTCCACTCCTGCTGCAGCTCTGAGATGGTCCACATATAGAAAGAAGAAATATGGGGAACGTACTATAACAACATATATCGTGTAATCAGGCGGTAAAAAAAGGTGAGTGTAATTGAAAGTAAGGGTATTCTTCTTTAATTTAATGCAACTATATTTAGTGATATTAGTGGTTTGAGCATTGCTGTACATCCTCCCAATGTCTAGACATTATCTGGTTCCACCATGTGGACTCAGGAGAATGTAACAGCTCCATCTTTTCAGGAAGGAGGCAGCACTGGGACCACAGTGATTGTTTCACACAGTAGACCTGAGCACACAGTTTGCTCCAGCTCGGAGCATGGGCTCATCCCAGCCTAAGAACCCCTGAAGGCTAAATTATTAGAAATAGCATTACCACAGGATCTATGATGGCTATCACGAGATAATCATCACACATCTGGATTTTTAAGACACAGAGCATAGTCCGGTGCTTTCCAGTCCCTGGTGACATGACCTAATAGCAGCACGCCCCTGGAGCTGCGCTAGTGCAGCACTCTGTGCTGGGGGAAGGAGGCACTGCTGGGCTGGGAGAGCACACAATTGGCAGCCCATGGCTGTGATTTACACAAAGCTGTTTGTGCCTTGTAAATAGATTTCTTTTCCTTCAGTGGTAGGGAGCCAGGAGATGCATTGGTCAGCAGCAGAACAGAGAACATCTTGGTGCAGAGCCAGGAGCAGGGGAAGGACAAGCCTTCCAGCACAGGGTACTCGCATGGCTTTTGAAATGAAGAGCTGCAGCAAATGTGGAAGGGTAAACAAGGCCAGGAAATCTGCTGCTGTATGAATGAACTCCCTGCTATTTATGATGCAGAGTTTCCAGGGATGTTGCTGTGGAGCTGGGCTCCTGCTGGGCAGATGATTCTTCCCAAACTGAGGTGGGTGCCATGTTATCATTCCCTGGCTCTACCTGTCCCTGTCTGGCTGCTCCTCAAAGCTCTGGCTTCAGCCCAATCTTCTGCCTTCTGAGCAGCAAGATTTAAATGGTCCTTATCATTCAAATGACTTGACTTCAAATTGAAATTTTAACAAGTGATTAAATCAGCTCCCTCTGATCTAATGGTGTTGGTGTCTGGGAACAGTGCAGCCAGGACTGAGATGCTCAGTACAGGCTGCAAAACCTGCTGGAAATGCATGACAGTATTTAGGTTGTTTATGACATTCACCTCCCATTTCCTCATGCTGTTCTTTCACCTGTACTGGGTGGGCGAGGCTGTGCATGCCCTTGGAGCTGAGATGAACTTTTGGGGTCAGCTGCCTAATGGCCAGGAGGTGCCAAACTGTTTGGGTCACTGGTGTCCTCTGCCTGCCCTGCAATTCATTGCCACCATTTCTCTCACCTCTTACTTCTTCTCCCTGGTACCTCTGCCACTACTTCAGCTTCTCAAGCCTTTTTTTCTGTTTCTCCTCCCCTCTGCAAGTTGTCGGATCTTCTCTTCTCTTCCCAGGGAAGTGATGTGGGCTCATTTTCCTTCTCCAGTCTTCACACCTGGTTTGTTCCTTCCATGTGCTGGCAGATGGATGTGGAGAAAACATCAGAGAGTGAACCAAGTCATTTACACCAAGAGAGATTAGATTATGTTATCACTGGGTTGTTTAGAATCATAAAATCAGAGAATCCTTAAGGTTGGGAAAGACCTTCACAATAATCGATTCCAACCATCAAGCACCACCATCACTATGTTCACCACTAAACCACATCCCAAGTCCCACATCAACATGTCTTTTGAGCTCTTCCAGGGATGGTGATTCTACCACTGCCCTGGGCAACCTGTTCCAATGCTTTACAACCTTTTCCAAGAAGAAATGTTCCCTAATTTCCAATCTAAACCTCTCCTGGTGCATGTTGAGACATTTTCCTCTTGTCCTGTCCCTGTTCCCATGGGAGCAGAGCCCCACCTGGCTCCACCCTCCTGTCAGGGACTTGTGGAGAGCCACGAGGCTCCCCCTGAGCCTCCTTTTCTCCAGGCTGAAACCTGGAGAAACTCAAACTCACACTTTGAGTTGATTCAGAGGAACCAACAAATCTGTTTTAGGTCCTGTTAAATGATGCTGGCTGTTCTTAGTAGTAAAACCCAGAAAACAAAGGAGATATGCCCAGCAGCTCAGTGTGGTGAGTTGTGCTAGGAAAGAGCCCACTCCAGCCTCCAATGGCACAAGCATCAGCACCAGATTCTGCCTGGGATAACCTCTGTGAATTCCTCCCTCAACTTAGGCAGCTGAAATAATACCTGATCCACATGAACCAAATCTTGACAGTGGGTACAATTTTTCCCTACTGTTTCCAAACAAATATCAAACATAAACAGTGAGAAATTATTTCATCTCTCCTAATGAGTGGCAGCATGAGAACTCAGCAATATGTTAAGAGAAAATCTCCCTGGTACTCTGAATTACACTTCTCCTGGAGTGAAGCAAGAACCCTTGTGATTGAAAAACTCCCTTTCCAGACTCAGAGATTGTTTTTATAAAGTATTAAAAAAAAAGTATAATGTTCCAAATCTCAGCCAGGAAAGCAGCGGTAATAATTCTTCCCTAATGCCTCTGAAATTAAGCTACACTTGGCCTGAATTTTTTCAATTTGGAGTGCATGTACACACAATATTGCTAAGATATCCCTGCAGTAGATGTGTGCAGTGTGTGCTGCACTGCCCAGCTGCTGGCTCTGTCACCCCAGAAACTGCTGCTCCATCCCCACGGGCTGCAGGCCCCCATGGGCAGGGCTGGGGCGTGGGGGCTGCTCCCCTGCATGGCCTCCCCTTCACCTCCCTGCCAGAGCCATGGGCAGCTGCGTGTGGCCCCTGAGCACGCTCAGGAACTGACCACTGCTGCTGGAGGTCTGGGTGCTGAGCCCCTGAGTCATCTCTCACTCGGACATGCTCACAAACAAAGGAGGAACAGGGCCTCAGTGGCCCGAAGAGCTGCCCACAGAACCAGCAGGACCTGGACGGGTGGGATTGCAGAAGTGGCGCATGGAGAACATCCAGGCAGGAGGCTGCCAGGGACTGAGGCTGGGGCAATGGGAAATCTGCAGTGGGAAGGAAACAACACAGCATCTGGAATTTTGAAACACAGCTAGAGATTTCCTGTGCATTCTGACTGAGTCACCAATGGTAGGCTGTGAAATTCCTTATACCTGTGTGGCCCTTGGGGCTGAGCTGTGGGATGAAGCTCTGGAGGGAGACCTGGGAGAGATCCTAGAGTGAGCCAGGGTTCCCCATGACAGAGCAGAGCCCGGAACAGCAGGAAGGGATCCATGGCAGCCTCGCTCCCCCTCTGCCCTTTCCCCACCATGGGCCAAACAACATCCTGAAGCACATGGTGAGAGAGCTGCTCAAAGGGAAGGGTGGGTGCATTCCCTCAGCCTTGTCCTGGGGCTCAGCAACCGAAGGCTCTGGCTGCATGTCTGGACACGCCGTGCCCGGAGCAGCGGGAAGGGAGCCATGGCAGTTTCGATGCCCTGCTGCTGCTTCCATGCCCTGCAGGGCAGTTTCCCCGCCTGGCCTGGCTGCAGCTTCTCCCCAGCCTCTGCAGGAAGGCATTGGGCATCAGCTGCCATGCAGCCCAAACTCACCAGGGATCCCCTGCATTTTCCCGGTCCCCTGTCACATCCTGAGGTGTGGCTGCTTGGAAGAGGGAGGGCCATAGCCAGCCCCAAAGGCCTGGGGGGATCAGGATTTTCCGGATCCTTATCCATGTCTTGGACAAGTATTGCCTCCTGAAGAGGCCACCTCCTGGATGTGCAGTGATTCCATCTGATCCAGCTGTGCCTCTTCCTTTCTCAAGGGATGGACAGAGGGGCTCTATGGAAGGTGGCATTTCCTGCAGGAAGGGAGGCGATGCCAGGCACAGCCACAGGAGGTAATTGCTGTGCCTCTGGGCCTGAACCCTGCTGAGGCTTGAGCTGCCCTGTCCGCTGCTTGGCACTGCGGGCACAGCCCGGACAAGACGGGCACAGCCCAGGGGAATTATCCCGAGCAGGCTCAGGGCACTCGGGTACTGAGCTGTCCTGCTGGGCTCCCTCCGTGGGAGACACGTCCGGAAACCTGGGAGCGGCTGCACGGGGTGCCCATGGTGGGGAAAGGGCAGAGGGGGAGAGCAAGGCTCCAGGGTGTCCTGAGAGGGCCTGGCCATGTGCCCCTTGGGCTGTGGGAGCTGTTCCATGGGCAGGTGGGCAAGCGGGAGGGAGGGACGGAGGTTGGGAGCGACAGCTGTGGCACTGCAGATCTCCCCAAGCATTTAGTGAGGGTTTCCTGTGTGGGAGGGAGAGAGCCCCAGGGCCCTGGGCTACTCCAGCTGCCCCTGCAGGCATGTTGCACCGGACCTGCAAAGGGCGTGGAGAGTGACCAGGAGGCACAGCACAGGCTCCCACAGCCTTACCGGACCCCCCTGCAGTGCCCAGTTCCCCAAGGCAGAAGGGGATCCCAGCACACCATGGCAATGCTTCTGTAGGATCTGTGCTCCCTTCTCGACTGGCACGTGACTTGGATTACTTGGAAATGCTGGTGAATGGCACTTTGAAGACCTTGCCAGATGTTGGAGGCAGGTTCTGAATGTACCTTTGCTGACAGAATAATCCGTGACAGTGATCTGGTCCCTGAGCTCGCTGCCCTTCGACTGCACCCAGGCACTGCCCGTGCCCAAACCCATCGGTCAGTGACGGTGACAGTGACAGGGACAGTGACAGTGACACAGTGACAGTGACACAGTGACACAGTGACAGGGACAGTGACAGGGACACAGTGACAGTGATCTGGTCCCTGAGCTCGCTGCCCTTCGACTGCACCCAGGCACTGCCCGTGCCCAAACCCATTGGTCAGTGACGGTGACAGTGACAGGGACAGTGACAGGGACACAGTGACAGTGACACAGTGACAGTGACACAGTGACACAGTGACAGTGACACAGTGACACAGTGACAGGGACAGTGACAGGGACACAGTGACAGTGACACAGTGACACAGTGACAGGGACAGTGACAGGGACACAGTGACAGTGATCTGGTCCCTGAGCTCGCTGCCCTTCGACTGCACCCAGGCACTGCCCGTGCCCAAACCCATCGGTCAGTGACGGTGACAGTGACAGGGACAGTGACAGTGACACAGTGACAGTGACACAGTGACACAGTGACAGTGACACAGTGACACAGTGACAGGGACAGTGACAGGGACACAGTGACAGTGACACAGTGACAGTGACACAGTGACACAGTGACAGTGACACAGTGACACAGTGACAGGGACAGTGACAGGGACACAGTGACAGTGACACAGTGACACAGTGACAGTGACACAGTGACACAGTGACAGGGACACAGTGACAGGGACAGTGACAGTGACACAGTGACACAGTGACAGGGACAGTGACACAGTGACAGTGACACAGTGACACAGTGACAGAGACAGTGACAGTGACACAGTGACAGTGACAGGGCCAGTGACACAGTGACAGTGACACAGTGACAGTGACACAGTGACAGTGACACAGTGACACAGTGACAGGGACAGTGACAGGGACACAGTGACAGTGACACAGTGACAGTGACACAGTGACAGGGACAGAGTGACAGTGACACAGTGACACAGTGACACAGTGACACAGTGACACAGTGACAGGGACAGTGACACAGTGACAGTGACAGTGACAGTGACACAGTGACAGTGACACAGTGACAGGGACACAGTGACAGTGACACAGTGACAGTGACACAGTGACACAGTGACACAGTGACAGGGACAGTGACACAGTGACAGTGACAGTGACAGTGACACAGTGACAGTGACACAGTGACACAGTGACACAGTGACACAGTGATACAGTGACAGTGACACTGTGACAGTGACAGTCAGTGACCCAGGGGGTGTGGTGACACTGACACTGTCCCCATGTCCCAGGGGGTGTGGTGAGGGTGACAATGACACTGACACTGTCCCCAGTGTCACAGAGGCTGTGATGACAAGGACAGTAAAACTGTCCCCAATGTCCCCATGTCCCAGGGGGTGTGGTGACAATGACACTGACGCTGTCCCCATGTCCCCATGTCCCAGGGGGTGTGGTGACAGTGACACTGACACTGTCCCCATGTCCCAGGGGGTGTGGTGAGGGTGACAATGACACTGACACTGTCCCCAGTGTCACAGAGGCTGTGATGACAAGGACAGTAAAACTGTCCCCAATGTCCCCATGTCCCAGGGGGTGTGGTGACAATGACACTGACGCTGTCCCCATGTCCCCATGTCCCAGGGGGTGTGGTGACAGTGACACTGACACTGTCCCCATGTCCCCATGTCCCAGGGGGTGTGGTGACAGTGACACTGACGCTGTCCCCATGTCCCCATGTCCCAGGGGGTGTGGTGACAGTGACACTGACACTGTCCCCATGTCCCCATGTCCCAGGGGGTGTGGTGACAGTGACACTGACGCTGTCCCCATGTCCCCATGTCCCAGGGGGTGTGGTGACAGTGACACTGACGCTGTCCCCATGTCCCCATGTCCCAGGGGGTGTGGTGACAGTGACACTGTCGCTGTGAACTCGCTGCTGTACCTGAACCCGAGCGTGCCCCCGTACGGGGTGGCCCTGAACAGCCTCACCTGCGGCACCACCGTGTTCCTCTGAGTGTCACATCTCTCCCCTCTCACTGTCCCTGTCACCATCCCTGTCCCTGTTCCTGTCACTGTTCCTGTCCCCGTCCCCGTACGGAGTGGCCCTGAACAGCCTCACCTGCGGCACCACCGTGTTCCCTCTGTGTAAGGGACACACCTGGCCCTGTCTGTGTCACTGTCCCCTGTCCCCTGGCCCTGTCTGTGTCACTGTCCCATTCCCATTTCTTGTGTCCCCATCCCTGAGGACAGGGATGTCACTGTCACTGTCCCTGTCACCGTCCCCATTCCTGTCCCTGTTTCCATCCCTGTCCCCATCTGTGTCCGTCTCCCCAGCTGTGACTGTCCCCATCCCTGTCCCCATCCCTGCTGTGATTGTCCCCATCCCTGTCCCCATCCCTGTCCCCATCCCTGTCCCCATCCCTGCTGTGACTGTCCCTGGCCCTGTCCCCACTGTTCCTGTCCCATCCCTGTCCCTGTCCCCGTCCCCCCTGTGACTGTCCCTGTCCCTGTCCCATCCCTGTCCCTGTCCCCACCTCACTGTCCCTGTCCCCGTCGCTGTCCCCAGGGGTCCAGGAGGGCGTGAGGATGACTCTGGACTGTGCCCAGGCCACCTTCATCTCCTATGACAAGATGGTCCTCTCGCTCAGGGGGGGAAATGTGAGTCTGGGGGGGGTCTGGGGGTGTCCCTAAGGATTTGGGGTGTCCCCAAGGGTTTGGGGTGTCCCCTGTCCCGCCCAAAGTGCCACCCCCTGTCCCAGCCGTGTCCTGGCACTGCTCAGGGACAGGATGTGCTCTGTCCCCTCCTGCCCTGGGACGCCCCTGGGGGTTTCCGGGTTGATTTTGGGGGTCTCCAGGGATTGTGGGGGGTCCTGGGGGTGTCCCCAAGGGTTTGTCACCCCTCGAAGTGTCCCTTTGCCGTCCCAGCTCTGTGCTGACGCTGATCACGGACGGGATGCGCTCCGTGCGCTCCTTCCACTTCGACAAAGCGGCCGCGTCCGTCCTGAGCACCTGTGTGAGCACCTGGGGACACCGGGGACACCTGGGGACAGTGGGGACAGTGGGGACAGTGGGGACAGTGGGGACAGTGGGGACACCTGGGGACACCTGGGGACAGTGGGGACAGTGGGGACAGCGGGGACAGTCTGGGGACAGTGGGGACACCTGGGGACACCTGGGGACAGTGGGGACAGTGGGGACAGTGGGGACAGTCTGGGGACAGTGGGGACACCTGGGGACAGTGGGGACAGTCTGGGGACAGTGGGGACACCTGGGGACACCTGGGGACAGTCTGGGGACAGTGGGGACAGCTGGGGACAGTGGGGACAGTGGGGACAGTGGGGACAGTCTGGGGGACACTTGGGCACACCTGGGAGCTGGGGGGCACTTGGGGACAGTCTGGGAACACCTGGGGGCCACCTGGGGAATACCTGGAGGACAGTCTAGGGACACCTGGTGACACTGAGGTGACGCTGAGGTGACGCTGAGGTGGCACTCAGGTGGCGCTGTGTCCCCAGATGGCGCCCCTGGAGCCGGGCCGTCTGTTCCTGGGGACACCTGGGGACGCTTTGAGGACACTGGGCACACCTGGGCACACCTGGTGACACTGAGGTGGCACTGAGGTGGCACTCAGGTGGCACTGAGGTGGCACTGAGGTGGCACTCAGGTGGCGCTGTGTCCCCAGATGGCGCCCCTGGAGCCGGGCCGTCTGTTCCTGGGGACACCTGGGGACGCTTTGAGGACACTGGGCACACCTGGGCACACCTGGGCACACCTGGTGACACTGAGGTGGCACTCAGGTGGCACTCAGGTGGCACTCAGGTGGCACTCAGGTGGCGCTGTGTCCCCAGATGGCGCCCCTGGAGCCGGGCCGTCTGTTCCTGGGGACACCTGGGGACGCTTTGAGGACACTGGGCACACCTGGGCACACCTGGTGGCACTGAGGTGGCACTCAGGTGGCACTCAGGTGGCACTGAGGTGGCACTCAGGTGGCGCTGTGTCCCCAGATGGCGCCCCTGGAGCCGGGCCGTCTGTTCCTGGGGACACCTGGGGACGCTTTGAGGACACTGGGCACACCTGGGCACACCTGGGCACACCTGGTGACACTGAGGTGGCACTCAGGTGGCACTGAGGTGGCACTCAGGTGGCACTCAGGTGGCGCTGTGTCCCCAGATGGCGCCCCTGGAGCCGGGCCGTCTGTTCCTGGGCTCCCGCCTGGGCAGCTCGCTCCTGCTCAGGGACACGGAGAAGCTGCAGGAGGCGCCCGCGGGCACGGGCCCGACAGACAGGTGAGAGCCTGGCACACCTGGGCACCCCAAACACACCTGGGCACCCCAAACACACCTGGGCACCCCAAATCCACCTGGGGATCCCCAGAATGAACCTGGGCACCCCAAATCCACCTGGGGATCCCCGAAATCCACCTGGGCACCCCAAATGCACCTGGGGATCCCCAGAATGAACCTGGGCACCCCAAATCTGTCCCTGTCCCCCCAGGAGGAGCCCCCGGTGAAGAAGAAACGCTCGGAGCCATCGGGGCCGTGGGCAGGTGGGGACACCTGGGGACATCTGGGGACACCTGGGGACACCTGGGGGTAATGGGGGACAGTGGGGACACCTGGGGACACCTGGGGAAAATGGGGGACAGTGGGGACACCTGGGGACATCTGGGGGACACCTGGGGACACCTGGGGACATCTGGGGACACCTGGGGAAAATGGGGGACACCTGGGGACACCTGGGGACACCTGGGGACATCTGGGGAAAATGGGGGACACCTGGGGACACCTGGGGGTACTGGAGGACACTTGGGGGGACACCTGGGGACACCTGGGGACAGCTTGGGGACACCTGGGGGCACCTGAGGACAGTCCAGGGAGACAGTGGGGACACCTTGGGGACTACTGGGGACACCTGGGGACAGTGGGGACACTTGAGGGCGCCTGGAGGCACTTGGAGACACCTGGGGACGGTCTGGGGACATTTGGGGACACTTAGGGGCACCTGGGGGACACCTTGGGGATACCTAGGGGGCACCTGGGGACGGTGTGGGGACACCTGGGGGATAGTCTAGGACAGCTGGGGGACACCTGGGGACACCTGAGGACACTTTGACGGTACTGGGGACATTTGGGGACACCCTGGGGACACCTGGGGGGATTTGGGGACCCTGGGGACAGTCTGGGCACACCTGGGGACCTGTAGAGACACTGGGGGGGTGACACAGGTGACAGCAGGTGACAGTAGGTGACGCAGGTGTGTCCCTGTGCCAGGGGGGTGACACAGATGACACAGGGCGACCCAGGTGACAGTGGGTGACACAGAGTGACAGTGGGTGACAATGGGTGGCAGTAGGTGACAGGTGTGTCCCTGTGCCAGGAGGGTGACAGTGGGTGACACAGGGGTGACAGTAGGTGACACAGGGTGACCCAGGTGTGTCCCTGTCCCAGGGGGGTGACAGCAGGTGACAGTGGGTGACAATGGGTGGCACAGGTGACAGAGGGGTGACAGTAGGTGACAGTAGGGGACACAGGGGTGGCACAGGTGACACAGGTGACGGGTGTGTCCCTGTCCCAGGGGGGTGACAGTAGGTGACAGAGGGGTGACAGTGGGTGACACTGCTGTCCCTGTCCCAGGGGGGTGACAGTGGGTGACAGTGGGTGACACTGGGTGACACAGGTGACAGTGCTGTCTCTGTTCCAGGGGGGTGACAGCAGGTGACAGCAGGTGACAGTGGGTGGCACAGGTGACACAGGTGACACAGGTGACACAGGTGACACTGCTGTCCCTGTCCCAGGGGGGTGACAGCAGGTGACAGTGGGTGACAGCAGGTGACAGTGGGTGGCACAGGTGACACAGGTGGCACAGGTGACACAGGTGACACTGCTGTCCCTGTCCCAGAGGGGTGACAGCAGGTGACAGTGGGTGACAGTGGGTGGCACAGGTGACACAGGTGACACAGATGACACTGCTGTCCCTGTCCCAGGGGGGTGACAGCAGGTGACAGTGGGTGACAGTGGGTGACAGTGGGTGGCACAGGTGGCACAGGTGACACAGGTGACACTGCTGTCCCTGTCCCAGGGGGGTGACAGCAGGTGACAGTGGGTGACAGTGGGTGGCACAGGTGGCACAGGTGGCACAGGTGGCACAGGTGACACAGGTGACACTGCTGTCCCTGTCCCAGGGGGGTGACAGTGGGTGACAGTGGGTGACAATGGGTGGCACAGGTGAGACAGGTGACACAGGTGACACTGCTGTCCCTGTCCCAGGGGGTGACAGTGGGTGACAGTGGGTGACAGTGGGTGACAGTGGGTGGCACAGGTGGCACAGGTGACACAGGTGACACTGCTGTCCCTGTCCCAGGGGGTGACAGCAGGTGACAGTGGGTGACAGTGGGTGACAGTGGGTGGCACAGGTGGCACAGGTGACACAGGTGACACAGGTGACACTGCTGTCCCTGTCCCAGGGGGGTGACAGCAGGTGACAGTGGGTGACAGCAGGTGACAGTGGGTGGCACAGGTGACACAGGTGGCACAGGTGACACTGCTGTCCCTGTCCCAGGGGGTGACAGTGGGTGACAGCAGGTGACACTGGGTGACACTGGGTGACAGTGGGTGACAGTGGGTGACAGCAGGTGACAGTGGGTGGCACAGGTGGCACAGGTGGCACAGGTGACACAGGTGACACTGCTGTCCCTGTCCCAGGGGGGTGACAGCAGGTGACAGTGGGTGACAGTGGGTGACAGTGGGTGGCACAGGTGGCACAGGTGGCACAGGTGACACAGGTGACACTGCTGTCCCTGTCCCAGGGGGGTGACAGCAGGTGACAGTGGGTGACAGCAGGTGACAGTGGGTGGCACAGGTGACACAGGTGGCACAGGTGACACAGGTGACACTGCTGTCCCTGTCCCAGGGGGGTGACAGCAGGTGACAGTGGGTGACAGTGGGTGACAGTGGGTGGCACAGGTGGCACAGGTGGCACAGGTGACACAGGTGACACTGCTGTCCCTGTCCCAGGGGGGTGACAGCAGGTGACAGTGGGTGACAGTGGGTGACAGTGGGTGGCACAGGTGGCACAGGTGGCACAGGTGACACAGGTGACACTGCTGTCCCTGTCCCAGGGGGGAAGCCGCAGGCTCAGGACGAGGTGGACGAGATCGAGGGTACGGCAGCGAGGCGGCCTCGGGGACACAGCTGGCCACCTACTCCTTCGAGGTACTGTCACTGTCACCTGTGTCACCTGTGTCACCTGTGTGTCACCTGTGTGTCTGTCACCTGTGTCACCTCCCTGTCACACACAGCTGGCCACCTACTCCTTTGAGGTACTGTCATTGTCATTGTCACCTGTGTGTCACCTGTGTGTGTGTCACCTGTGTGTCTGTCACCTGTGTGTCTGTCACCTGTGTCACCTCCCTGTCACACACAGCTGGCCACCTACTCCTTCGAGGTACTGTCACTGTCACCTGTGTGTCACCTGTGTGTCTGTCACCTGTGTGTCTGTCACCTGTGTCACCTCCCTGTGACCCCCAGCTGGCCACCTACTCCTTCGAGGTAATGTCACCTGTCACCTGTCTGTCACCTGTGTGTCACCTGTGTCATCTCCCTGTGGCCCCCAGCTGGTTACCTGCTCCTTCGAGTCACCTCCCTGTCATCTGGATCACCTGTGTCCCCTGTGTGTCACTTGTGTCACCTGTGTCACCTGTCTGTCACCTGTGTGTCACCTGTGTCATCTCCCTGTGGCCCCCAGGTGGTTACCTGCTCCTTCGAGTCACCTCCCTGTCATCTGGATCGCCTGTGTCCCCTGTGTGTCACTTGTGTCACCTGTGTCACCTCCCTGTCCCCTGTGTGTCACCTGTGTGTCACCTTTGTCCCATTCCTGTCACCTGTGTCACCTCCCTGTCACCTGTGTGTCACCCGTGTGACCCCGTGTGACGGCGCTGTCCCCGTGCCAGGTGTGTGACAGCATCCTCAGCATCGGGCCCTGCGCCAACGCCGCCATGGGGGAGCCGGCCTTCCTGTCCGAGGAGGTGAGGGACCCCAAAAATACACCCTAAAAACCACAAAATGTACCCCAAAATGTGTCCCAAACCCGGCCTTCCTGTCCCAATTTTGGGGCAAATTTGGAGACCGCATCTATGGGTGGATGGAGTGCCTAGGATTTTCCCAGTTGCTGGGAATGGTTCTCCAGGTCCCTGGAGTATCCATCCCATCTGGTTTTGCTTGTCCTGGTTCCCTGGCAGCTGGGGCCCTGGGCAGAGCCCTGAGAGCCTCTGAGCTAGAAGGGGGCTCTGATGGGAAGGCTGCCAAAGCTTCCGGGAAGGCTACCAGAGCTTCTGGGCTGGTTGCCAAGGCTTCTGGGAAAGCTGCCAAAACTTCTGGACAACCTGCCCTAGCCTCTTCTTATCAGGCCCCTAAGCCTCCTTATCTCACACCTGTGCAGCAGCTGGCGATGGTGCCTGTATATACTACACTGCTACGCCAGTTAGCTAAATGTCTTTAGCGGAGAGAGAAACCCAGCCATCCGCCCCCCCGCTTCCCTCCTCTCTGGTCCAGCCATCCGCCCCCCCGCTTCCCTCTGAGCGGCTTGAACAATCTGCAAGGCCGTATCCTCCGTTACTTGACAGTGACAGCAACAGCGAGTCAAGTGATGAGTCGCCCGCAGTAACACCTGAGTTGGGGCAAGGAGCTCTGGTCCCTTCATCTCCTAAGAGCTCTAGCCTTACTGCCCCATGGACTTTGCCTCCATGTCAAGTAACTGTGCTTCCTCAACACCCTCAGGAGTTCTGGGAATTTGTTAGGAGGAAAGCAGTTGAAGAAAATAATTGGGACATAATAGAAAGGTTAGGTGCTCCAAGAGTACCTCAGGAGAGCAGTGCCAATGCAAATGTTGCTTGTGATAACCCTATGGCTTTTCCAGTTTTCAATAATATTCAAGAGAAACCATTGTTTACCATATTAGTGAAGTTATGGAAATGTCAAGTTGTGGGTCAAGGATTTGATTACTGGTGTATGGTCTGGTCCAGTAGAATTGATAACCTGATAACCTGATAACCTGACAACCTATGCTTGTGTTTTGACAGATAATGGTCCTCGATGGGTTCCTGCTCGCTGTGTCAAACCTTACTTAGACCGTGCGGGAAAGGACAGGATCGATGGTTCCGCAGCTGAGGCAGAACGTGCGGATGACACTGGCTAAGACCATATATCAGTAATTAAAGATGGATGAAGGACAGGAACGATTGCATTGAGAGTGGGAATTCTGTTGATGGTTGTGATTGTGATTTTGTGTGTCCCCTCTCTGCTTGGGTTTTTGCAAAGGGGCCTGCAAAAATCCATAGCAGCTGTATTTGCAGTTCAAAAACAAAAAAAAAGGGGGAATTGTGGAAGAGGCTAGCAGCGAGCCTGTTTGCTAAAGGAGCGAGAAGCAAGAAGAAGAAGCTGAACCAAGGAGATCAAGGAAGGAAAGATGGGAGCCTTCTGCGACTGGAGGGGAAACGACTGGAAAGTGTATCAGCCATTTTCACTAATAAAGTGTTGCCAACTGTTGCCAACGGTTGCTAACGGTTGCAAACGGTGCTAACCGGAGATCACCCCACAGACGACACTGAGTAAGGTCTGTATGTTTTAATTTTCTAAACAGTTCAAGTGAAAGTCCATTTTGATTAATAATTTAGAGACAACTGAGACTGAGACTGAGTGTGCTTGTGGTCTCTGCTTTAATGTCGTGACCGCCTCGACTGCGACACCTGGTGACTATCAAATGCCAATCTTGCATTATTTGTTCTTGGGACTGCCTCTCTTATCCCTCTTACAATTAGTGTCCTATATTGTCTCATGCTCGCTCTTCCCTCTTCCTGGTTTGGATCCCAATTAGGTGGGTTAACAGGCATTTTATCTTCTCCTCTAGGACCTCCTCTATTTTCTCTTTCCCAAATCCTCATACCCGCAGTACGAATCATTTGTATTTCTTCAGAAGAGAACAGTATTTCTAGGATAGAATTTAATTCCTCCCACGTAAAGATGTTAGGCCCTAAAAATTGGTCTAATTGTTGGGAGATGCCTATTGGGTCTTCTAATAAAGTCTTAATTTCTTTCTTAAAATTTCTAACTTCAGAGGCGGTTAATGGGGCATTCACAAAACCAATACCACCTCTGCCCCCCCCATAGGCACTTCTCTCAGAGGAAGCAACTTTTCAGTTCTCCCACATTCACCTTGAATTTTCTTTGCTTGGAATCTTGTATTATACTGATGGCTTGCTACAAGCTCATCTGGTTCAATTAATTTCTTTTCCTCTATATCTTTACAACAACAGCCCTTTTTCACTCCCTGACCTTTTGTTTGCAAACTTTCCTCCTGCTTGTGACTCTCAGTATGTTGGGGTACAGGGGATAAATAAAAAGGAATGTTTTGTGATGTTCCAGGAATAAGAATAGGGGAAGAGGTACTTTGGGTTATGGGCTGAAATATGGGGGAAAAATAAAAAGGAGTATTTTGGAAAGTTTTGGGAGCCAAGATTGGGGTATGGACACTCTGAGTGGTACTAGAGACCAGTGTCTGGGTACTTGAGGAACCAGAGGGACTCTGCAAAACTGAAGGAGTACTAGAATGGGCAGGTTCTGGTATATTTGGGAAAGGAGATGATACAGAAGAGGGGATGCTGGGAGCAGGACAACTTGAATTAGAAGGTTGAGGTGATTTTAAAACTCCTGTGGAAGCAGATACTGAAATTGCATCCACCTCGTGAGATGGTACTGAGGGGTACAAGGTTGGAGGGGGAGGAGGAAGGTGGTCTATAGGAGGAGTCGGTTGAGGAGGTAACAGGAGGTCATCTAAGGGATCAGGAGGGGGAGGCGGAGGAAGATGGTCTAAAGGATCCCACCTTCGTTCTGGTAGCCCAGTTTCTTCTTTTTCTTTTTCTCTGGATATTTTATATAATTTTATTTCCTCTTCCTGTTTGTCCCTTTCTAACCAACATTTAGCATATCTAATCTCTTCGTCACAAGGTTCTATTCTGGTATTGACATATCTAATTAATGCTATACATAGCCATCTTTCTTTTGTCCCGTACCAGGGCCAATAAATAGGTCCTTCAGCAATACTCTCTTTAGGCCATATTTCTGTACAGTATCTTATAATTTTTCTCTTATCTAGATCCTTCATTCCCTCATTAGTATCCCAATTTATTAAAAGTTCACCTAAAGGACTACTAGGAGGTATTTTCTTAAAAACATCCTTCCCTTTTCTCTTCATGCTGACACTTTTCCCAGCACACTGTCCCATCTTTAACTAGCAATTGGTATCCAAATCTAATTTTTTTTTTTTTCCAATAAGGGATATGTATTAGTTACAAATGAGGAAGTTGCAGAGGAATGGGCAGGCTCAGAACAAGAAGCTCAGGAGCTGATGTACAGCAGACGTGCTGTAAGCAGTACTTGTGTACTCGTGGTAGTGTGGCCTTTTTCCCAGTGGACTGAAATGAAAAATTTCTCAAGCTCTTTTGCTTTTGGGACCCGTAGGTCTGAAATGACCAAATATAACGAAAGACAAAACAGTAGGTTTGGAAGAAACAATAACACTTTTTATCAATAAAATGGTTGATTTAAAGGGCTGTGGCTGCTCTTATATATTTGTGGAGTCAAACATAATTTTTTTTCTTTCTTCTTTTTTTTGGGTTTTTTTTTTTTTTTGGTCCAATGTACAGGTCTACTTGTTTATTCTGAGCCTTTGGAAAATCATTGTGGCATTTAGAAAAGAAAATACCCTTAGGTCCTGTGTTGCAGACATTTTTCACAGAAATCCTTTCTTTCAGATTTCTGCATTTTCTGGGAAGCAAGGGCCCCAGAAAGAGAATGTAAACGGTTATTATCAGCTGCTGTGGAATGCAACAGGGGATGCACCTTGATTGGCTCATGTTTCTATGTTTATAATTAAAGGCCAATCACAGGAGCAAACACAGGGACAGAGTCCCTGGACACAACTTTGTTCTAGATTCTTTCTTTTCTATTCTTAGCTTAGCAGCATCTGCAAACCTCTCTCTTTATTCTATTAGTATAGTTATAATGTATTATATATCATATATCAATAAATCCAGCCTTATGATCAACAAACAAGATTCTGCCGTCTCTCTCACCACCAGCGACCCCACACAGGCGCTGTAATATCTGGTGACCCCTCGTGTCAGAGCAAAAATTAATTTGATAAGACCAGAGGAGCAAAATTGCTGCACTGGGTAAAAATCCTGTATGTGTAGCATGCGATGGTTGCTTTGAAGTGACCACAGAAGTGGATTCAAGCCAGGAGCTGAACTGAAGATCCTGATTTGGACAGAGTTCACAGCCAAGGCTGACCACAAAGAGAACCTTCTTCTGGAAAACCTTCAGGAAAGATGATGGAAAAGAGCAGCAGACCCGTGGAGCTGGCCAGAGCAAGCTGGACTCTTTCAAAAGGTACTGTGGGCTTTTCTATCCCTGATAAACCAGCCCTTCGTAGTCTGTGGCTGTTTGTATGGCAGACACATGCCTTGCCAGAAGAGATTCAGTTCTCCCCTTCAGAGGAAAAACTTATTGCCCTTTGGAAACATTGGTGCAAAGACGGATTTTTTTTGGAAACTACAGATCTCTATAAATTCTTTAGAGGGGCAAAGCTTTTTGGGTTCTTTACCGATATCCTGTATGCTTTAGATGTTTTTGTCTGGGAGTGCATGGACTCCATTTTCCAGTTCGTCTGGAGTCAGGGACGTGTCCTGCCTTCTATCTACCCAGCATTTATAAAGCTTTTCCCAGTCCTGAAATGCAGAGTAGCTTGTTTTCAATGGATTTCTAACTGTTATGGGTAAGCACCGTTCCCCCCCCCCCCTGCTTCGCGGCGGGGGGGGCTGAAACTTCGCTGGGCGAAGAAGTTTTTTTTACTCTTTCTCCGGAGCATGCTCAGATGGAGTTTTCTCCTTCCCCCCCTTCTCTCTCTCCGGGGGGATGGGAGTGGCCGCTCAAGCCAGCGCCGGCCTCTCAGACTCCGCCTTCAGCCATGGGGGCGGCACCGGTCTCTGAGTTTTCCTCCACGCCCCTGCCAGCTCCGCCTCTCCAGGAGATCCCGTCTCCGCCTCTCCAGGCTGTCCCGCCCGCGGCTTCACCGGCCTCCCCGCCCCCTGAGCTGTTGCTAGGCAACGACGAGGATGCGTCTCCGGCTTCCGGCTCAGCGTCGGAGAAGGCAGAAGAGACAGCACTTCCTGTGCTTGAGCTGTTGCTAAGCAACAGCGATGCTCCGCCGCTTCTCCCGGCTCCGCTGCTGCCTGTGCCGTGCCTGCCGCCGCTTTCAGAGCCAAGGGGCGCAGCAACTGCGTGTTCCCGCGCATCCCCGCCGCCTCAAGGCGAGACAGTTCCTGTTCAGGATGGGGCTGAAAACGGCGCTGAACCCGCGGGACCCTCCGAGCAGCCCGCGGCTGATCGCACTCTCAGCGCGGTTCCCTCCCCAGTTCCGGCCCCCCCCTCGCCGCTCGGACTGGCCGCTCCAGCGGCTCTGGCGTTGTCGGAGGCTCTGTCCTCCGTGTCGGCGTCAGAGACTGCCATGGCACCGGCGGCTGGTTCGAGCCCGGACCGTCCCGGACCGGCTGCCCCCGCAGCTGCCCCGGCCGGGGGTCTCTCCTTCGGTGGAGCGGGGGCTGCCCGCCAGCTGACTCTGGGGGCAATCCGGCTGCCTGTTTTTAAGATCAGCGTTCTCCGCGGTTTGGGGGGTGGTGTTTCGGTTGCTGTCCCATGGAGGCTGCCGCCTCTCTTGTTCCCTAGTGGCATGGGGGGGCAGGTGCACCCCGAGAGTTCTGCCTTTGGTCCCCAGCCCAGAGGGGGTGGGGGTGATTCCACGGGGCGGATGAGAGACAAACCCGATGCATTGCAGAGGGAAAGGGCACAGCTGGAGGAGACCATAGCTGGTTTGCTGTGGGAAACAAACATCTCCAGACCCCAGATGGGATTTCTGGGGAAGGCTTCTATTTCCCTGCTGCTGGCATGCCTCAGTGGTTTTGGGGAAAGGAAGCATCTCACTGCCCGTGCTGCCCTTGTACTGGCAGCAGGGTTCAGGCCTGCGGGAATGCAGAGCCTCTGTCATGGGTTTGGCCTGGGCCGTTGGGCTCAGGAGGTTGCTGGGCCAGTGCCAGCATTTGGCCTCCTGGTGTTTCTGGGGTCCCCCTTTGTGGGCCAGTTTTGGGGTTCCTGGTCCAGCATGGGCCAGGGGCCCCAGGGCCTTTCCTTCTCTGGCACTGCTCTGCTCGGCTGCTGCTCTTTTGCTTCTCGATCAAAAAAAAAAAAAAAAAAAACACAAAAAACCCAAAAAACAATAACAACAACAAAAAAATTTAAAATTAAATAAAAAAGATTGAAAATAGCAGGCAGCAGCTCTGAAGCACTGAAGCATTGAAGGGCCAGAAAAGGACATTCCAAAGTTGTTCAAATTGTTTGAAATTGTTGTAAGACTGTCAGTGGTTTTTTGATAACTATTGATGGGATTCTTTTTGCAGCAGGTTTGTTTTCAGGACCAAAAAGGACTTTCAGATGTCCGAAAGAAACAACTTCAGCCGATGGACTGTTCCTGAAACTCAGCTGCATGGACTTGAATTCTCTTTGCATTGTTTTTTGCATTTTCTTAGATTGTAGGATTGTTTTAGTGACTTGTTAGTATTGTATATTTTACAGGTGAAGAAATTTCCTGTTCATTCCACATCAGCATTTTCTTTTAATTTATACAATTTAGAAAGGTGAGATGTTGCAGACATTTTTCACAGAAATCCTTTCTTTCAGATTTCTGCATTTTCTGGGAAGCAAGGGCCCCAGAAAGAGAATGTAAACAGTTATTATCAGCTGCTGTGGAATGCAACAGGGGATGCACCTTGATTGGCTCATGTTTCTATGTTTATAATTAAAGGCCAATCACAGGAGCAAACACAAGGACAGAGTCCCTGGACACAACTTTGTTTTAGATTCTTTTCTATTCTTAGCTTAGAAGGATCTGTAAACCTGTCTCTTTATTCTATTAGTATAGTTATAATCTATTATATATCATATACAAATAAATCCAGCCTTATGATCAACAAACAAGATTCTGCCGTCTCTCTCACCACCAGCGACCCCACACAGGTGGTGTAATAGGCCTGGATTTTCTGATACTGCTGGAATACTGAGGGATTGTGGTTTACAGCAGTCACAATGAGCCGAAGCTCGAGAATTGCTGGAAGCAGCAGTCGACAATCTAAGATGGCACCGAGAGTGCAGGACACCAACAAGATGGATCTTCAGACACCTCAGCTGTAAGTCTGGCTGGTCATGTTGCTAAAAATAAGTATATAAAACTAATTCTGAAGAGATTTATCATAGCGTGTTTGAGTGTGAGTAGCAACTGAGGGGAAAAAAACAAGACAGTGAGAAGAAGGCTCCCTACAGCCAAGGGTGTTTGCACATGTGCTCCAGTTTTGCAAAAATACTTCCTTTCTGTGTACTTGTGTCATGTTTCAAATTGTAACACTTTGTTACCTGTTTCTGAGGAGATAGCTGGATGCATCAGTTAACCTTTCTAAGATGTTGGGGGATGAAGGCGCTTAGGAATATATGACTGTTTGTATCACTCTTGTATGAGCTATGTATGGTCTATGCTGGGGTCTATTCCTATGTCTATTCCTTTTAAATATTCCTTAAATATTTTAGATTCTATTTACAGTCTTGTACTATAAGAGCTACTTACTATAGCTCTTGTATGAATTGGTAGTAGTAGTCACTTGAATCTTTTTCTGCTCCTCAGGAAGGACAGAAGTACCTTTGGGAAGCTGAGCATGAACAAACCTACATCTGTAGCTTCAGAAGGAAAAGCCAGCTGTTTGGGGAACAGGAATGGATAGCTTTTGTTGTCTGCACTGTACATTAAAACAAAAATGGTCCTCTAATTTTGGTATTTTTCTTTCTTGACAGATTTTCACTATAGGGAATGATGGATCTGAGGCAAGCAGACCTTCAGGTCTGCCTTCCTCCAGTCCTTGGTCGCTAAACAATAATGCTGTGGAGCAGGAATTGCTTTGGGAGCTTTTTTTTTTTTTCTTTTGGGAATGATGTGCACTGCACTTTAAGAGTATCTCAATACATTTTCTTGTTTAAGGAAGAAAGACATCTGAAGTATACTCTGCATTAGTTTCCTCTCTCTAAGATACAAACTTTCCAAAACTCTATAATCTTTCTACTTAGCTCATGACTTTGTGTTATGGGTATCTTCTTGATAGTACCCCATTGTTGCAGGGGTTATCCCTTTTAAATATTCCTTAAATATTTTTAGAGTTTATTTACAGTCACCAACATTATTTTTTTTCATCTTTGGGGTATTTTTCTGCTCTCTAAAAGTTTATTTATTTCAATAAAATGAAGAAAGTATTCATCTAGGATGCAGTAATCTTTGTTGTACTTATGGCATTGTGACTTCCAGGGTGATGATGTTTTTCCAATGACCTTAAACAAAGAGAAAACTTCAAGTATCACTTTGTATAACAAATGGAAAGAAAACATAAAGCTAGCAGTTGTGCCTTAAACATGAAGAGAGTTCTTCTTTCTATGTATTGTCACAAGACCTGTATTCATTGTCTGTCCCTAGAGCGAGCGGGGCTGGAGGGTCAAGCAGCAGCCTGTACGGTGTGTTTAGGACAAAAAAGATAAAGGATCCCAGGCCCCTTCATGACAAGACATTCATCCAACAATGTATCCAAAAGCTTTATGAGGTAACATATGAACTTGTTCTGCATGTATGTTATGAGGTGTAAAATGTGCTAGGCAAAGTGGTTATTTCCCTTGGTTTCAACTATAAACTTTATTTAGTGACTGGTATTCCGTGTTTCTTTTGCACAGTTCCTTGTTGAGAATGCTTATGCCCACGATGTTTCCGTGAAATCACTACAAGCTCCATCAGTTAAGGACTTTTTAAAGATCTTCACCTTTATCTACAAATTCCTCTGCCCTTCTTATGAACTGCCTGACTCAAAATTTGAAGAGGAAATTCCCAAAATTTTCAAAGCCCTTGGGTAAGATGATTATTGTTAGTCTCCTGGGCTGAATAGATATGCTATGGCTAGAAATTTAAAAGCTAAGAATTCTGCATTGATAGTTGGGGGGAATGGATAGGTTTATTTATTCAGATGAGACTCTAAAAGTACAATGTTGTGATTGTTTTGTTTCACTTTTGTTGAACTCTAGGTTTACTCTCTGATTTTCAGCATCTGCTATACATTTTATATTTGAATTTACAGAACTATAAGCTCTGGGAATCTTGCTTTGTCATGTAAAATTTAATTGATTATTTGTATAGAACTTTGGAGGACAAGGCACAATTTTCTTTTACAGGCCTTTCTGTTCATTTTGTTAGAATCTAAGAACTAAAATTTCCAGAATTTTGGATCAAGACAATTTAATTTTAGTTTAAACAAATTTAATTTAGTTTAAAATATGTTTTCCTGCAATTTTTCTCATTCTGCCTTCAAAGCAGAATGTGGAAATAACAAAATTACTGTTGAGGGGAGAAAAACACTAAGTAGCTGAGTGGTTTATTGCTGAATTTGTTCAGTGTTTGAAATCATTAATGCCCCAACATTGTCTTGGAAAGAAAATCCTCTGCCTCTTGATAACAGTGAATTTTCAGTCTCATTTAAAAAAAAAAACAGGGACTGTATACCCATGATGGTGTCAGAGTGCCAGGGCTCCTTAAATGTAGGTGCAAATCTTTTTTGCACACTTCTCAGCATTTTAATAAAGTTTTGTTTTAATCTATAACATTTGAAACTGCTGATATAGCTTAAAATGTTGAAAAGGATTCCACTCTGCTGCACCAAGGGTGTAATTCTGGATAAAATGACTAATTCTGACAAGTCACTTGAAGTTTTGGGAGCTCAAGGAGCATCTGGATGACACTCTGGATCATATGGTTTAGTTGTAGGCAGTCCTATGAGGAGCAGGGAGTTGGATTTGTAGATCCTTACAGGTCCCTTTCAGGCCATGTTATTCTATGAGTTGCAAAATGAGAAACCCATGATAATTGAATAGAATCGTACTGTAAGAACTCAACTAATTTCCTTTGAAGTACAGTAGAATTGAGTTTGCTCTTCCTTCTGTGCTTTCATCTACATAGAAAAACATGCTGCTTTGTTTTCAAAATGTGCTGGTTTGTTTTCATCACTGTCTGCCACAGCTATTAAAAGTGTATCTTCTTTGGCCGTACAGGTACCCCTTTGCTCTGTCAAAAAACTCCATGTACGCGGTGGGAGCACCAGGAACCTGGCCTCAGATTGTGGCAGCTTTGATTTGGTTAATTGATTGTGTCAAGGTAATGTTTGTCTTAAGATAAATATTTTCACTTTCCAGGCTGGAATGTTAGTTTCAATACAGATTCAGTACATATTTTCTACAAATCTTTGTTTAACATATATGTAAACATATATGTTCTTAGCTGTCATCTGGGAGCTGACCCTTGGCCTAATGTTTTGGTAACTTTTAAAGTGAGCTTTTCATGTTATATTATGATAGGGTTTTTTCTTTACATGTATGCACTGGATAAATTAATGTATAAAAGGAGGTGGCAAAATGCTGATCTGTACATACAATAAACGTGAGAAGTTAATGAGTATAATCACTGAATGGAACGTGTATCTCCAGCGCAAATGTTGTGACATCTGCCATTCTCCCCTAAATTTGAAATCTAAGGATGGAATTTTCAATTGAAATGATTCAAATGTTCTGTGATTCTGATACAGAGTGGCAAGTTTTCGGTTTGAGTGGGGTGTTTTTTATTTAATCTTGGTTTTGTTTGGTTTGTTTGGGTTTTTTAGTAGTCCTAACAGTTGTTGCTGCCAACTCAGGACTGAGCAAAATTTGGCATCTGTGACAGAAGTTGACCACTGCTGAATTGAGTGCCCAGGAAAACCCTGTCCTTTTCTGCTCAAAAGACACGAGAGAATTTGGCAGTGTTGACTGTCTAGCTCATGCCTCTTTACCTGTGTGTTTAGTCAGCTCAACACAGGTTCATTCCAACCTGCCTGCTGAAATCCTAATCCAGTGTTACTCTGCTTCTTTTCACGAAAACCAGCATGGAAACTAATGGATGTCTTCATGTTTGCTCTTTGTTGTGTGCACCTCTGCTTTTCAGCTGTACAATGCGATCAGGGAAAATGCACCATCGTTCGATGACACACAGAGCTGGGGAGGAGAGACAGATGATGGAATTGTACATAAAAAGGTACCATAAAAAGGAAATTAGTATCAGAATTGCTTAACTGGATTTTGCCATGTGCTGTAACAACACAATTTAATTACAGTTTAGATTGCTGGGTCATGTATTTATGGAATCTGTTCCCTTTTATATTCACAATGCTTTCTAGGAGGTAGACTAGCATTGTATAAAAAACCTGATCAACTATTTCCTGAGCAGGTATGATGATCAGTCTATTGGTGTAGACTGGGTATTAAACAAAATATTCTCTTTATTTTATATTCACCTTATTCTACAAGTATATACTGTTCTCCTTTGTAGAGAAAGGGCATCATTATGCTGTTTATTTTTTTAGAGTTTCCGATATATTTTCCTTTAGCACTCAAGACTTCTGAGGTTAACTGCAGTGCAGTATAAAGACAGTGACTTAATTCTAAATATAGTGACTTGTGCCAATATCTACTCAGTTTACTATGTAAAAATTGGTTTTAAAGTTTTATTTCTGAGCCACAAAATAGGGTGGCAGTATAATTTGAGCTCTTAATCCAACAGCTTGCTTTCTTTTTAATTTATCATGGATTATTAGAACTACTCAGATTTAACTCAGTGTTAAATCACAGCAGGTGTTTGGAGAGGGTTGCATTATAAGCTAAAACATTTAATTAGAAATTGCAAAAATAAAGTAAAATCATAATTTTGGACTAAGGTTACAACATGATGGTTGGCAACTAACAATGCTTTTAAACGAAATACGTTCTTCTACATTGGCACTTCTGCATATATATATATAGATACAAAATTCACAATACTGGTGTAATTGCTTCTGAAGCATCTGCGACTTAGTGTCCAGCAAATTCTTTTTGGGTAACCTTTCTTTAATTCTAGATAAGAGTACTTTGAGACCTGCAGATCTGAATTTTAATGGTCATATTTATAGAAAAGGTCTGTTAAACAGACCTGCAGTTTCCATAAACTAGCCTGAGAGAATCATTTGCATCAAGATGAAAAATTCTTAAATATTCCATCTACAATATTTGTTAAATATCTTTTTAAGAAATACAGGATTTCCAGACCTTTCTTAGTGTGAATTATAGTTGTCTCCTTCTGCCTGAATATATAATCTGTTGAAATTCTATGTTCAAAGGGAGGAAAAAAAATTAATTTTACAAAAGTATAATCGAAGCATTAAGGATATTTTTGATGTCTGTTTAATTCCACTGATTGAGTAGCTTTAGACTATCCAGATATTTTACAGGTCTTGGAATTGTTGAAATGAAAGATTTTTAAATTGCTTTCAGCTTTTCATGGACTACTGTGTGAAGTGCTATGAGCTTTCCATGAAAGGGAGAGATACCTTTGAAGAGTTGGATGCTGAAGTGCAGTCAAAATTAAGTAAGTTTTTAAATTCTAAGTATTCAATTGTGTTACTGGTTTCCTTTCTCCTAGCATCAGTTTGTTCAGTTTATGAGTGAAAGTGATCTAAGGGAGTCTGAAACACCTAAGTATGTTTCAGTTACTTCAACTTAATGCTCTCTTTTTTAAGTGTATTTTGAGCAGTACAGATGGGTAGGTCATGATCTGCTATCAGCTGTAGCTGTGTCACCTGATTTTTTAATGTCTTTGTCACAGAAAACCAGTATACAATTCTTCAGATGTGAACTCCATCTATGCAGATGGCTCTTGTTTCTGTCTGGAAAAGCTAACAATTAAAAAAAAGAAAAATATTTTCAGAGGATGCACAGCTGACAAGAAAGTTCAGCTTTTGAAGATCTGAAAGCAGTCTGCAAGAGTTCCAAACTCTGTTGTGAGGGTTCTGTATGTGATTCAGCATGCACCTGTGTTTGTCTTCAGGGAGGTAGAAAATTATTGGGTTTTTTTGACTCGCTCATTTCACCACCTGCAGAAATACAAACACAATGTGAGAAAAGGAAGAAAAACATGTCTTACTTTCTTTGCTCTCCTATGAAAAGCCAGACTAAGGGCCCTTTGTTTGCAAACTGGGGCCATCAATTGGAGAGGAAACAAGATACCACACTGTTACTGGATATTGGGAAAAAATAATCATCCCATTTTTTGGCAAAGCCAAATTAAGTTGGGGAAAAGATGCCTCAAGAAGCAAGGCAGTATATGGATAAGAAAGAGGTTGTTAAGTAAGTTTGATTTGTTCTAGCTTCACAAGGTAGTCCTGACTTGTACACTCTCCTGTGGTGTGGGCTGCATGAGAGTTTGGAAACCCTTACCTCTTGGGAGTGACTTTGGCATGAGAACTCTTTCTGACATGAGGACCGAGAAACCCATTTCTCTTCTTGTTTCTTCTGGGGTTTTTGCCTGGTTACATTTTAATGAAAGGTTTTTCTGGTAAGTTTCTTGGTTGTTTTTAGTTATTTTTTAGTGAAAAATAATTATCTAGATAATGGGTATTTACTGTGCTGAAGCTCAAGTTCAGATACTCAAAATAGGTGGTGATATTGAGATAAATTTGTAACTCGAGTCTCTCTTCTGCTCTCCCACAGAGGATTTATTTAATGTAGATCCATCCCAGATGGAAAGTTTAGAAGCTGAGAACAAAAGACTTCAAGAAGAGATTGCAAGACTAGAAAAAGAAAAGGAAAGTGAGCAGGTTAGTAAATTGTGTCTGTTTTTATGGTGGAGTTGAATTTTATAATATCGACCATTTCTGAATGAAGATACTTATGATACATAACAAATGGAAAAATTTCAGTGCTTTGAGATTTTAATTAGGCCAGATTTTTACAGACTCTATACTATTAGAGAACAAGGCTTTTTTCTGTGGAATCTTCAGTAACTATTTGTTTGATAATGTGCAGGTATTTACAGGTAATAAGGTCCTATATTGACTGAAATATCAATAAAATACTTGAACCAAATTTTTTAATATAAATTTCAACATTATTTTTTTCAAGTGTGTTGGTATTCAAATATGAGGCATGGGATTCAGTGGTAACAAATATATTTTATGGAAAATACTTTGCTTGAAAAGCTGGATTCTGCTTTTAATACATCCTGAGTTTAAAAATGGGTTAGTGGCTGTGCAGGTGGCAAATTGAAATTCCTGCCAACTGTGCAAAATGTGCTGAGTTTATTCCTGGTTTTCCATGCCCCTGTTTCATCTGCCCTCCATGTATTATTAGAGTTAAGTTGTGGACTACCTGTAGTAAGAATTGTCTAAAGCACTGTCTGATGCAAATGAGAGACATAATGCTGAAATGCAAGAATCTTTTCAGCCTTCTTTGCTTTTATTTTAAAGGTGTCCTGACTGGACTTAGCTGTCACAGAGATAAAAAATTATTAAAGTTCTTTATTCTATATTTGTGCTGTTGATGTTGATCAATTACTCTACTGTCTTATCTGGAAAGTGAAGTCATTATTTTATATTTATCTAAGAGTGGTTGTTCTTTTCACCCATTTCCTAGGATCGTATAGCAACGCTACGAAATGTGAAATCGTCCCTTGAAGCAGACGTCCAGAACTACCAGGCTTATTTCGCTAAAATGAAATCTCATATATCCATCCTTGATCAAGAACTGGAAAGTGTTAATGATGAAGTTGAGGCAGCAGGTAAGGAGGACTTGATCACAGTCAGGACAGTGAAGCTAGAAATAGTCTTCAAATAATTGTAGTTCTTAGCTTGAGAGCAGAGCAAGGTACCTGGAGTAGCATGATGCTACAAATAAACTTTCCAGAATGGATTGCTAATAAAATTTTTTTTGTCTGATAGCTCTCTGTACACTGGAGTAATGAAATGGTAATGTTATGTAATAACTGTGTCATTTACTCATACAATACAGAGGTGAGGTTTATGTATATAGGCTGGTATTTTATGTCCATTTCACAAATGTTTTATGTACTTAGAGGCAGAAGTAGAAGCCACGAAGCGGGAGAATGCCCGGCTCCGGCACATCTTAGATAACCAGAAGTACTCAGCTGCAGACATTGAGAGAATAAATCACGAGAGAAATAAGCTGCAGCGAACCATTAACAAGCTGCATAAGGAGCTGCAAGAAGAACGAGAACTGATGTGGAATGAAGAGATAAAATATGCTAAGAAGAGACACGCGGTATGTGAAAACCCCACAACACTCAGAGGTGGCTGCCAGTTTTCATCATGCAAGCTTAAAATTGGATTCTTGATAATTTCTTTCCTAAATAATCGAACACCACCATACGTGTTTCTAACCAGGCAAAACTGACAAGAATGGCCTCTGTTTACAGTATCTCTGAAAAATGTTGCACTTTTTTCCCTTTTTCTGTTTTGCACTGAGTGGAAATGTACTTTTTTCCTGCATCGTAAGAGATGTGTCTAGAATATGAAGCATGGTAAGCTGTCACTGCTGTAGCATTTAGAGCTTTGATAACATTAGCATGCCATTGCTTTGATAACACAAGAAATTACAGGCTAATGTTAATATTTCAGAGCAAGGAAGTAAGGCAAAACTAGTGAATTTGAATCAATAGTTTTGCATGCATTTAGGGCCTGATTAGTTCTTTGTGTAGCAGTTGTAACATATTTCAAGGGCCAAGTTCAATCCCTTCAAACAGAGTGAAAAGATATAGTCCTGGAAGTGATGGGATTTAAAAGCTTCTGCTTTGCCAATTGGAGCACTAAAGAAAAAATTTCAAATATGTTTGGTTGGGTCACCCTTTATCAAGCACTTTTATCAACTTAAATCCTCAGGTGCAAGTATGAAGCATATAAAACTGGAAAAAAAAACCCTGGGGTCTTTAATGTTTGCATTTAATAGCACTCATTAATTAGAAATTAAAGCATTTAATAAGCTTTGTTTAAAGGCATGCTCAAGTTAGTTTGTTGTTAGGATGTGTGGCTGTGTAGCATTTCCTGTCAAAACTAATGAGAGAAGGCATATTGACCTTATAACTGATCATTTGTTTAGTATTATTTTCCAGCACATTTTTAGTTCCCAATCAGCTAATTCTCAAAAACTTGAGGCAGAAAAAATTATGGCAGATGAATACGGAAAACCACAGGTGAAAGCATTCAGTGTTCTCAGCCATAGACACTAAGAAACCTCAGTGTGCAAACTCTGAACGAACCATAAAACAGTACCTAATGCAGCAAACTGCTGTGCTGGCATTGCATGCAGCTCTTGAATACTGTGGGGTAGCAAGGAATTATGGCTACAGAGAGCAACTCAGGAACTTGTTTAAAGTACTATATGAATACTTCTTGCACATCTTTTCACTTGTATCTCTTCTATGATTTGTGCCCTTTTCTCCTCTGAGCAGATTGAAGAGCCACTGGCAGAGTATCATAAACTGGCTCGAAAGCTGAAATTAATTCCAGTAAGTGCTGAGAATTCCAAAGGCCACGACTTTACCATTTACGTTAATCCTGATTTAGGACCAAATTTCCTTGTCAAATACAGAACTCAGATCATGGTAAGTAGAATCAACACTGAAGGCTTTAGATAGCACTCACAAAAAAAAAGTGTTTCTTTGGGAATGCTGGGAAGGTCTCTCAATCTCACAATGAAATGTCATTGAAAAGCTTGTGTGATGAGTCACCATAATGACATTGCAGTATATGAAAGAGATTTGGTATGGGAGAATACAGTAGCCTAAAAAAAATAAAAGGGAAAGATGTACTGGGGTGCATCTTGGTTCAGATTAGCAAATTGCATTTGTTCAATCTTCTTGTATACGTATTACAGGCTCCCCTCATGGAGATCATCAACGAGACTGAGGAAGAAATTAGTAAAGCCACTCAACGGAAAAATTCTCTGGAAGACACTTTGGAACAGGTGAGTTAGTTAAAGAAGATTAACGCTAAGATACCAACCCTAAAACCTTATCTGCCTCTTTCATTCAACTTTTTGCATAGTTAAAGTGTGATGTGTTGGGTTGGTTTCTTGAATTACTTGGGGTTTTTCTGAGGACAAGTAGAGGGGGAGAAACTGTGAGAAAACGGCTTTTATTGTAATGGAACCTAAAAGTTTTTCTAAGAACTGAGGTCTTTGTTGGTTGAAATATCGTGTATTCCCTGAATTAAAGTTTATGTAGCTTACATATACTTGACCATAACCATTGGAAGTACTTGTTTCTAATAAGTTGCCCGTTCCAGTTGATTGTGTGGCTTACCATCACCGACAAATTGTCATCGGGAAGATTTTTAGTACTATTGGATTTGGGACAGATTGAAAGAAGGAGAATTTTATTTCCTCGTTCGTCTACCTGAGCATGGTGTTCTGCGGTATGGAATGTCCTCTTGGCCAGCTGGCCTCGCTATGCACCTTCCCAGTCTCCTGCCTGTCCCTGCCCTGCTCAGTGAGGGGCCCTGGGAAGCACAGAAAGCCTTGGACTGCTGTGCTAGCGCTATTCAGCAGTAGCCAAAACTTGGTGTGTTACCAACACTGTTTTAGCCCCTCATCCAAAACAAAGCATAACATAGGCTGCTATGAGGAAGGATAATGCCATCCCAGCCTAGCCTAGTTTAATGGTTTAACCTGTTTAACCAGGTGTGGTTTGTGATGGCATGGATTTATATGTTGGAATTCTTTTTGAACCATACTTCCTTGGTTATGTTTTCATCCTAGGTGAATGTAATGCTAGAGGACAAGAAACGCAGTGTGAAAATGCTGACAGAAGAAGCTGAAGAGCTGGATGATCTTTACCAGCAGAAGCTTAAGGTAGAACTTCTTACACCTTGATGACAACTTATCCTTAATGATAGCCTTATCCTTAATTTTTGTATTTATCGATAAATTTTTGGGTTGCATTTTTGTTTGGGCTTCTGCCTTTGCCTTCTTCCTTCCCTCTTAGAGGATTTTTTCATTCTTTTCAGAAAAGTGATTTGACTGCCACCTTAACTGAATCAATTTTCACTTTCTTGTAAGAGAATCTGGCATCCTACTGTAGCAGATCCTGTAAATCATAAATTCCTGCATCCAGTAATAAAAGCAGCAACAATCATCTGACCTCAGGATGTCTCCGGGCATGTGCTTGAAGGAAATTTTAGGATCAACAGAACCTGTCTTGTCTAATCGATTTGTATATAATAAATACATTTTTACAGTTTTTAGTAAACATGTTCAATCAGCTTCTGTAAAAACTAAGGAGAACATTGACCAAAAGCATGTGAAATTGTTTTAATGATCTCAAACTGTTACTTCCTTTAGCTTCCTTTGCCAGCACAGGAGCAGTCCCTATTATTTTCCCCACTTGCAGTTCAGCAACAAAACATAACCCTCTCTGTTAACAACTGAGTGGCTATTTTGGTAGCTCCCAACTTCTCTGACAACACTGCTTTAGCGGGGCCGTGGTGCCCTGCAGAAAAATGTTCTTTGAACTACACCAATATTTACCATATGTGCTCCTGTAAATCCAAACTCCTGTGCTACAGCCATGAAACAGGGCTATTTCGCTGCTAATACCTGCTGAGGCCGGTGTATATATAGGTTTATAAAGGCAATTAATTTAGTTTCTATTTTTCAAAACCACATGACATTTACCTTTTGATCTGTGCTCTTGCATATACTTTTCTCTAAAGTTAAGCTCATAAAATACACACTTGCCACCAGACGCTTAGTCATTTAATTCCTCTTCTAATATTTAAAATGCTGTTTGTAAGTCTTAAGTATTAAAATTATTTTTGAAGGATGATGTTTCAGTAATCTACCAAAAATTGCATGTTGAGTTGACGTCAGAATTTTGTTTGGTTTTGTGGACTGTATAGCATCAACAGTGTCATTCTCCTAGAAGAGATGATTATTTGGAATTATACTCTCTTTCAGACAAAAAAGAAAAGCTATTTTCTTACTCAGATGTGGTTGTATTTTTTAACCTAGAAACAGTTGTTCATAATGTGCCATTTCTAAGCTATTTAGACTATCTAAACAACACTTTGTGAGCTTTAACTCGGAAGGGAAAGTAGCTGCAACACAGGCCTTTAAATGTGGTTAAAGGAATAAAGAGATGGTTAGGCTTATTCTGGGATGGGGATGATACAGAAACTTTAGGTTTGGGAGGGATATCCTTGGGGCTTTTTTCAGTTCTGAACTTGGAACTATTTGCGTGAATTTTGAATTAAAGTATTAGGATATAATCAGGTAACAGAAAGAAAAAAGATCCGAATTATACTTGAGAGAGGCCATTTTTTTTTCTTCTCCTTCCTTATGACAACAGGAGATAGAAGAAGAAGACAAGAAATATGCAAATGAACGGGAATTGATTAAGAAGCATAAACAGTTACTTGAGAGTGGTGTCTGTGATGGGCTCAGTAAAGCTACAGCTGAATTGCATGATATCGAAAGAGAGTAAGGCTCCTAACTTCCATGTCTGCCTTGTTTGTTTTGGTTTTTAAGGATAAAGATATTTTCTGGAATGTAACATACAGTTGTTTCAGCAGGTATCCATCTCAGTGTGTTAATTTCACAAGTTAACAACTGAAAGATGTTTCTCCTCAACAGTATTTTGCTAAAATGTTTGTCTGCTGTATCAGAACTCCTGTTTTCCGCGTAAGGGTTTTTCTTTAAGTTGAGCATTAATATATTGTAACTCGGTTCAAATTAATACTAATGGAAAAAAAAGTATGGCTAAACGTGATGATAAATCAGACTTGAAGTGATTGTTTTAGATGTCAGGAATTCTCCAATTATGGACATGACCTTCTGAGTATCTTTACCTTTTAGATATCAAGTCGTTTTGCAAGAAACAACAGAAGAGAAGAGAAAAATTGATGCTAACTTGAGTCGTCTTGTAGAAACAGTTGCTACTCATACGGAATCTATAGTGGTAAGCTAAAATTTGATATTCAGAATTAAATCTCTCTAGAGACATTTTGCAGTTAAACACTTGGAAATTAGAGCTTACTCTTTCTAAGGAAGGATCAGTTATTTAGCTGCTACTAAGCCTGCGGATTCTAGTTAAATTTTCTGACAAAACCTTTGGTGTAAATAATCAGAATTGGTTGTTAAGTGTCAGCAGTAACATCCTGTCAGGTTAAACCTGCTTCTGAGAGGCGTCTTTCAGGAAGGTGTTTAACTGAAATCAGTTAACCTGTGCAATGACTGCTTAAAATGCTTTAGCAGAATCAGTAAAATACAGGCCATGACAGAGCTAATAAAGCTCTCTGCACCTCTTTTCTAGAAATACCTTGAAGAACAGAATGCAAGAATAGAAAGAGACGATGAAGAATTCATGCCTGAAGGTCTATTGTCAAACCTGACCAGCATCCTAGACACTTATAAAAAGAAGGCTGAAAGTGCCTAATGACTTGAAAGGTGAAGATAAAAATGTTGCATTTCTGAAGCTCTAGTAGGGGGCGTTCTAAAGGGATGGGTACTTACCTGTGTTTAGCACTGAAACTGATTTTAAGTGGAAGAAAGTAATTCTTTGTTTTGTTGACACAAATACATTTAAGAATTAAACAATATATTTGCATTTTCTTAAATGCTTTGCTCAGACTTTGTACTTTCAATAGCATATCTATGTGTTTAGGGCACACGCATCACAGGCAGTTCACATCCTTCCCCAAGCCTTATTTTACTGGCAAGACTAAATGTAAATGTCTGTCTCCTGCTTGTTCAGTTACCTATGAAACTGCACAGAGACACTTCTTACATGAGTAAAAAATCAAAACCTCTTTTGAAAAGATGAGTCCTTGTATAGTAGTCTTGTAAATAATCTAGAAAAAGAAACACAGTAGTTTGAAAACCAAGCTTTGTCTTTAGCTGCTCATACTCCCAGATGAAACTTCACTGAACTTCTTGAATATATATACCAGAGAAAGCTCTCAATAGGACATCATATGAATTCTGGCTGTATATCTAATCACTGGTAGGTTTGGTGCATGTTAGATACATCAAAACAGTCGAAAATATCTGTATTCTTCTTGTTAGGCCAGTTGGACAGATTTTGATGTTTCCTCAGGACAGTAACAGTAAAATTAGTGTATGGGCAGCTCTGGTCCAAATACTTTAAAGAAAGTGGATCAATGCTATGTGAAAGTAGTACGTTTTTATCTATTCTGTGTATAATTTTGTGTTAAAAAATAAATAAATAAAACCAAGCATTCATATCTTGGATAGTTTATGATGGTATTTCCTAATAAAAGCATTGAAGTATTTGAGTGTTGTTTTTATTGGTCAAACATTCAAATATACAAAGATAAAAACAATTTTGCAGTTGTTTAAAGGCATTTAGCAGCTGATAAATAAAGAAAGCTGCTCCTTAATTCTACAACATTTGAATGCAACACAGATCCCTAGGATATATAACAAAACTTGAGTTAGACCATCTAAACACAGACTGAATTGTCTAATTCTAGGCTATTTTTGTAGAATGAGTTTAAAACTCAGTTGTTCTTAACATAATGTGTGAATCTTCTGGTGCTGGTAAGAGTATTTTGTTTCAGATATGATAATGATGACATTATTTAAGCTTCTAATTTTCTGTTCCTTTTTTTATACTCCAGAATTCTAATTTAACAGGTAGAAAAGTCTTCTGATAGCTGGGAAGTTTTTATGCTTTCTTTTTTGTCCTCTTTTCTCTTATCTTTACAGACTTACTTTTTGTTTTCTGTAACAAACTAGTCTTTACTACATCCCAGTTCCTTCTCTTTAGAAGTTTTTTCCTTTTGTGATCTCTTTAACATTTTTGTTATCTAAAGCAAGGTAGCAATCTAATGGAGCAAAACTACGAGCTTTTGATGAGAGCCACATTCCTTTAAACCATGTGCTTATTTAGGGGCTATGCTCTCTCTTGACTCCCCCATACCTGTTTATCTCTGCTTCTATAACTGACCTTGTGTTTTTAGCATCTGTAGGTTCCTTGCCATGTGCAGTAGTCAGTTGATTAAATGAGAGCAAAATAAATGGCATTTCCAAGGGCTTTATATTAACCCTAATGAACATGGGTCAAAATCCAAATCATGATGCCTTTGCTTAATGCACTGGCCAATGTAATATTCTGAAATTAAAGTAGTCCAAATAATTTCTAAAAATTAATGTTAGTAACATTGGCAATGTGTTTTTGTTATTGGTCTGTCAGTTAACCTAAACTGCCTTTAGAACTACCTCAAATTTGGATCAAGGTTCTGTAAAATACTGTAGGGCTGTGTGTTGTAATCCAACAGATCAACATCAGGCAATGTTTACTAGGTACTATGTCTTCACAATTTAAAAATTGAGGGAATTTTTTAATCCTCGTTCAACATGTTTTCTCTGTGATATTGAAAGTCAGGCAGTTGTTTTTGATTTGTGTTCTGGAATATGGCTTCTAAATTTAGGCAGTAGGCACTAGAACATAATTACTGCTCTTGGTTTGGTTTTCTTTCTTTATTGGAATATAAAGTCTTAATGAGAAAGTACCACAGCACCTGTACATTTCAGTAGTATGAGTCATTTGTAAATGTTGGCTCTTGTATGGATCCAGTTGCCTCATTTAGTGCTAGTGTACCTTTTGTACAGTTTAATGTGACAATTTTTGTATTCTTACACTCAATAGAATTTCTTATGCCTGTTTCTATAAAGGACTGATCCTTACTGCAAGTGTAGAAATACGACATAAAATCCCAATCATCTGACTTTCCTTGAGGAACTAGATAATCATTTTAGCAACAGATACTAATTCCCTGCCTCTCCTTGCTATTGAAACTGCATTGTGTAGGGGAAAAATAAAATGCAGAAACATCTTCATGTAAGTTTTAGAGGAATAAAAATTGCTTTAACCTTTTTAAAAATAGATGGCTTTTTAAAAATTCTTAGGAGCATAGGGCCAAGCTGCTTTGACAATGATTCATGTAGTATCCTTTTAGCATTAATCTAATGAACCAACCTTTTGCTATCTTCATATTACATAAGTATTTCCTTTACATGACCACTCTTGCATCTGCTTTATTATTATTATTTAGGTATAAAAAATAACAGTTGATGCTGTAGAAGCATGCTGGAAGTCTGTAGCTTCTTTTCTCTGGCATATGTTGTTTTTTTCATTTTTTGTTGTCAGAAACTCATCACCAACAAGAACGTGGTAGTTCTTTTTTTGGAGTATTTCTTGAGGGCGTCATGTAGATTCATTCAGGTTGGAAAGAGCTTCTAATTTCATTGAGTCCCGCTGTTAATCTAACAGTGCCCAGTCCACCACTCAACCAGTCTCTGAGTGCCACATCCTCATGACTTATAAATGCCTCCAGGGCTGGTGATTCAACCATTTCCTTGAGCAGCCTGTTCCAATGCTTGACAACACCTGCTGTGAAGAAATTTTCCTAATAGCCAATTGAAACCTCCTCTGCTGCAACCTGTGCCTGCTCAGGCTTTAGCTTTGCAGTGTTGTATATGAGGCCTCTGCAATGCTCTTCATTGATTTTGCCAACATAAAGCATGGCATGCCTATGCAAGCCTTTAGTTCTGAGCTGAGTAACAATTTGTGCTCTGTGGCTCTGTAATACTTCCAATAGTTTGCCTGCTCTGGCCTTTCATGGGAGCTCTCATCCCTGCTCCAACTTATGTGGTAGAATTAAAAAACCAGCTATACTTTTTTATGTTCTTTTTTGAAAGAGTAAGGAAGAAGAAAAAGTCAATAGCTGAAGACATTCCCTTTTCACTAACATGGGCAACTCCCTCAGTGCAGTGCTCTAGCAAAAAAGGAAAACTCTGGTCTCATGCTAAATGACTGTAAAGCAATGGAAATTTTGTTAACAAGGGTCTTGCCTATTCATTGCTAATTACATGTTATATGGTATACAAGTATTTTGAGCACTGCAAACAATCTCTGAAGAGACTATATATATAATCTTTCCATTCTTCTTCAGGGTGCTCTTGTTTGCTTAATACTGGAAACCTTAATGTGTCCTTCAGAGCCAGATAACCTTCCTCTTTTGGCAATAGTACAGAACAGGGAATTTATCTGTTTTTTCAATATTTCAATATTTTTCAATATTTCAATCTTCCTGTCTACAGATTTTTGGCTGTGAAAACATTCTGGTATGATGAAATCATGTATCATTGATTCTTTTTTGCTTGCAAAGCACTCCATCATACAGGGCTATTCAATCTTCATCAGGATTTTACATTTTAGGTGCTTGTTGGAAGTTTTGATGGTATTCATCCCTTTTTTAGAAATGGAAGAAGCACAGAAGACACAAAGGCCTCAGTGTCCCCCACTGGATGAGGGACTATCAATGTCTTAGCCAATATCATATCTAAAGGATGCGCACTGACATCTTCAGCATTTTTAGCCCTCTATCAGGAGATTCACAGAGTCCTGTCACTCAGCCTGAGGAAACTCCTGATTTTGCAGGCTTTTTTTTCTTTTTGGTAGGACTTGATCTGTTTACAGGATTTTTCTAGACATGACAGATGTCAGCTCTGTTGTCCACTGCTGCCCACTGGAGAGTGGACCTTTTGTGAACTCTGGTTCATAAAGGTCTACCAGTCCCAGTATTTGCCTGAGGTAGACAGGATCACTTGTCTGTCTACAGGATGATTGGCTGCACTGTCCCTCCATTACAGAAGTTCTTATCAACAGCTTCACGATAACAAGGAGCCTTTGTGATGTGTGGTCTGTATGTTGTTTTCTCTACCACCTCATGCATGAGACCGCAGTTTTAACTGGCAGTGACCTGATAAGCATTTTAGTCTCAAGAACCCTTTGCACAAGGCAAAGATTTAAAAGGACGTCTCTTACTCTAACTTCACCTCTAAAGAAACATTTATTGGTCTGGCAAGACTCCAAAGCAAAAGGAAAGGTGATGGAATGTGTGTAAGTATTTTGAAACAAGCGAGATGTATGTCATTTTATTTCACTTTTCCTCCAAGGATTCAGAATAGTGCATGCCTTTGTACTGGTAGATGTTACGTGGTTCTGAGAACACTGAACACTAGCACAGTCATGCATGACAACTGGTATGCCCAGCTGAAAGGCATTCACTATTCTGCCTGGTAAAGAGCTTCTGGAGTTACTAGTTCTAATTATCTGGAAGGTCTTGATTAGCAATGGAAATTACATTACATTTGAAATGCAGAGTGGACACCAAATAATGGGGTCTGCTTGACTACTGCTGGGTAGCGACTTACCATCTTCTTCCCCCTCCCAAAGGTTAGGCCATCACTCATAACAAAGTCATAAGGAAAGCTGCAGAGTTGAGTCACACAAGACAAGAAAGCAGTCACAGGTTGCATGGTTCAGGCAAGTTTAGGTATTTTAAGAGAAAATCACTCCCTTGAAAGATATAGAATTGTAAAGGTATAAACAAGAAATCAAGGAATGACAATTCAGCATTAACGAGGATCTCTTCCAGCAATTGCTGGATGGTTTGATTCTGCAGAAGCTACTCCTCAGGGCTTTTATTATGGATTCTGAGAACACAAATACTTAGCCTAGAAGCTCCTTAAATACCATCTGTCTTTTGTATGTGCTTGTATTGGGTTTGCATGGCCAGGTTTTGGTAGCAGCGGGATTACAGGGGTGGCTTCTGTGAGAAGCTGCTGGAGGATTCCTCCATCTCCAGCAGAGCCAATGTCCGAGGCAGCTCCGAGATGGATGTGCTGCTGGCCAAGGCTGGGCCAATCAGAAATGCTGGCAACACCTCTGTGATAAAATATTTAAGAAGAAAAAATTAAAGGTTATTATACAGCGGAAATCGTAGCCAGAGAAGAGCAGAGTGAGAATATGGGAGAGGAACACCCTGTTAACACCAAGGTCCGTGGAAAAGGAAGGGAAGGAGGTGCTCCAAGTCTGAGATTCCTCTGCAGCCCATGGTGAGAACCATGCTGAAGCAGGCTGTCTTCCTGCAGCCCACGAAGGTCCACGGGGATGCTGAGATCCACCTGCAGCCCATGGAAGTGACCAACACCAGAACAGGTGGATGTCCAAGACTTGGCTGTGAACCCATGGGAAGCCCATGCTGGAATAGGTTCCTGCCAGGGACCTGCGCAGAGAAGAGCCCACACTGGAGCAGGTTTCATGATATGACTAGTGACCCTGTGGGGGGCCCACACTTGAGTAGGCTGTGCCTGAAGGATTGCACACTGTGAAAAGATGACCTACATTCCAGCAGTTTGCAGAGAACTGTTTCCGGTGGAAGTGACCCCACACTGGAGCAGGAGAAGGACTGATCAGCATCAGGAACAACGTGTGATGAACTGACTGTAAACCCCCATTCCCTGTCTCCTTGTGCCACTGAGGGGGGGAGGTAGAGCTGGGAAGGAGAGAAGTGTGGGGGGAAGGTGTTTTTAAGGTTTATTTTACTTTTCATTTTACTTCTTACTTGCTTGGGTGCAGTTAGTAATAAATTTAATTAATATCCCCAATTGGAGTCTGTTTTGCCCGTGGCTGTATTTGGTGAGTGATCTCTCCCTGGCCTTATCCCAGCCCATGAATTCATTGCATTTTCTCCCCCCTGCCCAGCTGCAGAGGGGAGTGAGACACTGGCTTTGGTGAGTGCCTGGCATCCAGCCAGCATCAACCTACCACAGTGCTACAACAAAAACTGTGCTTATACATGCTTGAAGAATTTCTGCACGGCAAAACACACCCATAGTGACAAAGACAGGGCAATGGTTACTGTGTGACCGTCCCAAAATCCAGAGTATGAGGTAATGCCACGCAGAGACATGTGACAACTAAGCAGTCAACTGGAGTTGCCTGGGCTTTCTTAGAGTCCATGGTGCCACTGCTACTGGAGCTTGTGATAAAATCACTCCTTGAACATTCAGGAGAAAGCAGCCAGGGGAAGGGAAAGGGTTAAAAAGAAGAGTGTAAAAGACCGTTAAAAGCAAGGTAATTGGAAGAGAAAAAGGAGGAAGCAGCCTTCAAAAAAAATGCTCAGCTACAAAACCCCTGGAAGACACTCGGCTAAGACCACAGAACAGCAATAGCAATTTAAATGGAAAAGCACAGGGTCTTACATATGAGGCAGGATCTTCTCTGTGACAACGTATTTATCAAGTTTTCCTATTTCTTACACATTTTATGGGAGAGAATTATGTCTTTGATCCCAGTCTTTTAAGAGTGTGATTGGAGGGATTTCTTCAGACATGATCTTAAAGATCGTTGCATTCACAGCATCAACAGTGTTTTATTAGAACAGTAATGCTTGAAGACATAAATCTTATACTGCAACAGCCTTTTCACAAATTAAAAATTGTTTTCTCCCAATACATGTTCTCATGTATTTGTTCAAGAATCATTCATGTTTCTTTGTCTACAGAGGAAGAAAATTTTTAATGTTTGATACATCCTTATTAATTTTCCATGAGAAAGTTGACTCTGGAACTCACAAGGTGCGGTGGATTGCCATCCAACTTATTTCATGACCACTGAATATTTGGCTGCATTCATTTGCCCTTGTCAGAGGTGAATGACAAGAGCTTCTTGCTGAGAGCAGCTTCTTGCTGAGCTTTTCAGAGAAGTTCCCTGCTATTGCCATGGTTTCCCTCAAACAGTTACATGACAATCCTGGGAGAGCTGACAGTCTAAATCCTACAAGTATCCATCTAGTGTGTTGTCCTCCTTCCAAATATGTCTTTGGAAAATAGTGCAAAACACTACAATGATCAGATATGGAATAACTTGTTTTCCAACTTAAACTCTTCCTACTCAGTAATATTTGGATATTTTATTCTAAGGCCAAAGTACATGATTTGAATATCTACCGGGAATAATTTAATTCTTAATTTTTCTAGTCCTTTATCTCTTTTCTATTCATAGGAAGAAAAAATTGTTTTAAACTTCACTAAATTATGCATTACATATTTCGTAGCTCAATCCAATGTTTTATGAAGAGTAGATCTTCCTGTCAGTTCTGCATGTTTCTTAATATGACTCCATATTCCTTCTTTCTTTGTGAGATATACTAGAAGGTCCTGATTATCTTTCCTATTTTTATACTTTTAACCATAATACTTTCTTAGTTTTATAATCCTATTCCTCTTAGGCATGCTCTCCACAACTATTTATAGCCCCTCTGTAGTCATCAGAGCCTTTATTTCTACTGGATTTTAACGAGCACGTCACTTCGTATTTTTCTTAATGAAGTACACAATGAACAGTGAGAATCTACATGAGTTTTACTCACAAAGCCCAGCTGACAGACTTAATTTGGACCGCAGGAGGTTGAACTAATGGTTTGTTGTCCCTCCCCCTTCTGCACCATCTCTCTCAGTTGCCTTTGATTTTTAAAATTTAACTAAATCTTTTAGCACATCAGTCAGGTATTTCAGAACCATGAACTGTGTTTACAGTCCTCTCAACTTGACTAAGTAGATTGTGTTTCACAAATTTTGTCACTTTATTTGCTCACTGATTTTTTTCAAGTTACTGAGAAGCAAATAAAAAAAACTTACTAGATAGCACTTCAGTAAAACCCACTTCTCTATATCTATCTTCGTTTTCATGTTATGATGATAATTAATTGTTTAATTCCATGATTTGGTTTCTGTCTCTCAGATGGTTTGGTTTTCTGAATAGTGATGCTATTGTTTCACACCTCAGTGACTCAAATAATGATGTTCTTTTGTTTCACACCTCAGGGGTTCTCACTAAGGTATTTTTTCTAACAGGCCAGCTCAAAGGTCCATAGAGTTCTAAATCCAAGATGCCACCTCTTCTTACATGTAAAACCTTTGTTACCTGTGACAATATATTTATCAAATTTTCCTATTTCTTACACATTTTACAGGAGAGAATTGCATATTCGATCCCAATCTTGTAAGAGTGTGATTGGAGGGATTTCTTCAGATATGATCTTAAAAATCATTGCATTCATAGCATCAACAGTGTTTTATTAGAACAGTAATAGAGCTCTAAATCCAAGATGCCACCTCTTCTTACATGTAAAACCTTTGTTACCTTAAGGAGGAACAGCATTTTCTGTTGGATCATTTGGAATTGGTAGCATTGCACCTACAAGGCATATGTAGGCAGTAGCATCCAATATCACTCAATAGACTGTGCCACTGCAACAAGCTACTAGAGAGGCTGTGCACTTTCTTCTAGTGAAAAAACCTGCATTTTTCATTACGTGCATACAAAATATTTACTGTCTAAAAATGTCTAGTCCTGGAACTTCGTTAATATTTGCCCTCAATAAAAATAAAGAAATCAGGCATTTAATTTATTCCTTGAACAAAAAAAAAATTAAATACATGCAGGATATAACAATAAATACATCCTTGCACACATGCACAAAAAAAACCCCCACTTTCCTGAGCATCATCTGAAATATCAAATTCCAAGAAGAACAAATTATTGGTTACCCTACTGTTACTATTAATTTTGAAAAATAACATGATACCTGACCTTAAAATACGGTAGTTGAATATAAATTCCTTTTTCAAGGATAAGACATTATTTTTCAATAAGACATTATTTTCCACAAGGATTAAAATGACTATTCAGTTGTTCAAGGACAAAATACTTCATACTGCAAAATGAAAATTTTGCAACTGCAGGCACTCTTTAAACCAGCCTGGAGATAGGCTGAAAGGTGAGGAACTTATTTTCATGTAAATTAAGTGCCTGCATTTCAGGTAGAAACATCCCTTCCTCCTTGCAACATTAATTTTGAAACTAGATTAAATAGTTCATCAAGTTTTTTTTCTCAAAGCACTAGGCATTCCAAAATGGAAGTGCTGTCTCAAGTATGTCGATGGAAGGAGACCCGGACACCAATTGGTTCATCACAAATCCGATTTATTGATCGATACGGCGGGTTAAATACAGTTCATAATAAGCTTCATACATATTGCAAAAGCTGAGCTCAGGATTGGTTAGTTACATATCAGCAACTATGCCTACTTCTGCATTTTTGTGGTTATTCTTTTGATACTTTCTGCATATTTTCAGCAAGAATCTCACTTCCCTATCCTCATGTTGTGGCAAGGGCATCATGTCCTTGCCTGTCATTGGTCACTGACTGCTGACTTCCCTTTCAAGCTTGACCAGCGGCATTATGTCGACATGGCCTTTCTCAGCTAACCAACTGTTAACAAAACTCTCCACATTTCCCCCGCTTTCTTCTTGAGCAAGAAGACCAGTCTGCCAAGTTTTTGCTATCATACGGCTGACCATGTTTTGAATACAATTAAAGACACAAGACAGAATAAGCAGAAACATTAAAATTACACCCGCTAGCCCTATAGTATATGTTACAAGGTTCCTCAGCCATGGTCCAAACCCTAAGCTTTTAAGCCATTCATCAATTCCTAAGCCTTCTTCTTCCTTGAGATTGTGAAGTCCTTGTTGCAGTTCTTTTATCTTAGTGTGAATGGACACCGAATGATCAGACAAATTCATGCAACACATTCCCTCAAACTCTTCACATCCATGCCCTTGTGCTAAGAGCAAAAAATCTACAGCAGCTCTATTTTGCAAAACAGCATGGTTAACACTTTGCACATCTGCGGTTACCATGTCTAGAATTTGGGATGTCTTGTTTAGCTCATCCCTTGCCCAGCACCCTAATTGCTTTGCTAAATTCATAGCTTTATTGGCAGATCCTCCTGGCAAGATAGTTGAAACTACTACTTGTCTGAATGTACCCCAAAACTTTGGATCTCCTATCTGGCTGCAGTCCAAGTCATGTATGCTACGTCTCTTCCTGTTTGAATTTTGACTCAGCTGCATTAGCAAGGACACATTAGGGTGAAACAAGGACAATTTTCCCAAATAACAGGGTCCGCCCTGTGGTTTAGCTGGTATACCATTCTACGCCCTGTCTCCACAAATTAAAAATATTCCTGTGGGTAATTTCATTGGTGCCGTGATATTTGTGCCGTTACATTGACTGTAATGCTGCGGGGAGAATTTACTCAAATTCAGGGATGAATCCAAGGTGGCCCATGTTTCTTTAGGTTGATTTAAATTCTGAGCATCCAAGGGTTGGAAACTAAACTATCCGCCAGCTGTAGTGTTAGACATACTGGCATTTGCACTTCCAAAAAGATCCAATTCCTCAGGAGGAGAATGCAAAGAGGTGTTAAGTGATTGGATTAGTAAGCATTGGCGATAGCCATCACTCTGACCTGCAGTATACCCTTGCTGTGCTGGCAATGTGATGTTTGACATGTTATGCATGCATAAAGTTCGATTACTTATTAAACTGCAAAATTCTCCAGGAGACCACACCGGAAGTCCCACTAGGCATGTCAGGATCAAGGCGGCTGCCGGGGGGCTGCTTGTGGCCTCTGCCAGCCCATTGCTGAGGGCTTGCCAGCGCCCCAGCCCCTCAGGGGCTGCCCCAGCCCGGCAGCAGCGCCGCAGCCCCACCGCAGCTCCAGAGCAGCAACATCCAGAGGCACCTGGGAGCCCTCAGCGAGGCAGCCAGCAGCACCCGGGCAGGAGGACACGGATGGTGCTTCCTGCCTGGCACAGGGCTTGTGGCCATCTCCAGGCACCGCTCTGGCAGGGATCCCTGCAGCCCCGGCCCCTGCCCAGCCGCTCTGTGGGCAGCACAAAGGCTTCAGCAGAACCACCAAAGGCCAAGGGGCTTCTGGCCGTTGCCCCTTGCCCGCTGCACGCCTGGGCAGCTGGCTGAGCACAAGCACCTTTTTCCCCCTCCTCCCCTATGCCCTACTGATCCTGGGCAGGAAAAGAAAGATCCTGGGAGTCTGTTTATTGTAACACATTCCATATTTACATAATAAAGGAAAACAAAAAGAAGAAAAGAACAGTCTTGAACACAAGGAAAATCCCTGCTGGCTCAGGGCCCAGCAGACAGAGCCTCTGGGATAATCTCTCCATGGAGCTCCAGCAGCAGAGGTGGCCAAGCCCTGAGACAGGAAGCCTTTTCTTCCACGCCCTGCGGAGCCGATCTTCCAGGTCCTCCAAGATGGAATCTCGAATTGTAGCTTCTGCCCTGAGAATGTGTAAAGTTTGAAGAGTGAGCCTTCTGACAGAAAGGCTGATGTCATCTGCCCTTTCTTCAAGGGCTGCAAGAGAGAGGAACAGAATCACGGTCAGATCCCGGATCGGCGGGGACCCGAGGAGAGCCCCCTGCAAGGGCCATCCCAGCCGGCTCTTGCCATGGCCAGGAGGGAGCAGGGAGCAAGGGGATCAGCAGGGAGCAAGGGGATCAGCCCGAAGCTGCTGGCCACGAATGGCCCACGGGGCCCTGAAAGCTCCGTGTGCTCTGCCCACGGGAGCAGAGCCCTCCGCAGCCGGGGCAGGGCTTGCGGCTCTCCCCCCGGCAGCCTGCGCTGCCAGCCCGCTGCCCTCACTCACCAGTGCAGATCAGCTGCAGCTCTTGCTGCTGCCCCCTCAGGCGCCGCCCGGCCATGCCTGTGGACACAGAGCCTGTCACGGCCCCAGCGGCACAGCACCCTGCCAGCGGCGCTGCCGGCGCTGTGGCCACACGGGCTGCTGGCCCGGCAGGGCTCAGCCCGGCCCTTGCCGCACGCTGCCGCCCCAGGGCACGGCTGCCAGAGGGCGGCAGCAGCAACGCCCAGGCCAGGCGGGGCTCCACGGCGCCCCAGGGCACGGCTGGCGCTGCCGGGGCAGCAGGCGGGGCTGGGGCCGAGCTGCGGCGGGCCGGGGAGGGGAGGGGCCCGAGCTCGGAACTCACCCATGAACCTGATGGCCGCCTCTCGCTGGGGCTCCTGTGGGCTCTCCACGTAGCGCAGGGCCCGGCGCAGGTGCTCGGCCGCTCGGCTCCTGTCCTCTGCCAGCTGCAGAGAGCGGCAGGAGGGAAGGGTTGGTGCGGGCTCAGCCCCTGGGCCGGGCGCTGCCTGCGCCCAGCCCCGGCCTCCCCTGCCCGCACAGCCCTGAGGCGCGGCCAGCAGCCGCTGGCCAAGGGCTCCCGAGGGGAGGGGCAGAAGGCCGGCTGCTGCCCGGGGAGCCGCGGTGCCGGCCCGCCCCGCAGCCCCGCCGGGCCGGGGCTCCATGGGCACCCGGCTTGGGGCCAGGGGAGCCTGGAGCAGAGCCCGCGCGGCCTCTGGCTGCAGCAGCGGGCAGGGGCACAGCTGCCAGCCCCGCACACTGAGCACCGCCCTCAGGGCCCTTCTCCAGGCTGAGGATTCTTGGCTGCTCTTACCAGGCTCTCGCCGAACCTCCATGTGTGATCCACCTGTAGCGTTTGTTCGAGATTCCTTCTCTTCAGGAATCTGGCTGCAGAATGCAGTACTACACAGGAGGCCGGGAGAGCAGCAGAGAGGCACAGATGGCCCCACAGGCCAGTGCCACAGCCTGCAGGAGGCTGCAGCCCTCAAGGTGCCAGGGCAGGAGACAGCCCAGCCCCTTCCCAGGGGGACAGCAGCCGGCCACAAGTCCTCACCTCAACAACAATCTGATTTTCATCATGGCAGTGGAAGTAGAGTGGGACCAGGCTCTGGCGCACGTGGGACTTCAGGGCCTTTCTTCCACCTTTGGTTAATGAGTCCAGCGTCTCTTGAAAGACACACATGGAGCTCAGCTGCACCTAGCTATCATCCTGTATGAAAGGAAGGGCAAAAGACCTCAGCATCAACCGCTTCAGGTCCCCCAGGGCACAGGCCTGCATTTCCACAGGGCACCAAGGGTCCGGGCAGCAGCCAGTGGCTGTGGCTGTGGGCACAGGGCCTTACATGGTCAAAGAGTGGCAGGAGCGCCTCAGCCAGCTGCAGGGAAATGGGGATGGGTATTAGGGCACCATCATCCAGGAGCAAATATCTTAAAAGAAGAATGGTCATCCCGATCATGTCGCTATCATTTTCCTGCAGGAGCTCCACAAGACTTCCAGTCAGGCTCCACATTTTTTCAGCCTGTGTGGAACACAAGTTTGTGAAAGGCCACCCTGCTGCCGCAGGGCCCAGAGGCCAAAGGCCTGTCCCGAAGCACTGAGGCGGCTGAAGCGGGAGGCAGGAGAGCTGGGAGCAGCTGCCCCAGCGCCCGAAGGCCAGGCAAGGCCAAGCGACTGCGTTGCCCAGCCCCACGCTGCCTGCACGGCTTCAGCCACTGCCCCCTTCTCACCATCAAGGGATTCTTGCCCAGCACTACGAGGCCTCGGAGTGCCAAGTAGCGCCTGGCCATGTGCTCACTCCGCAGGTTCTGTGCCAGGATCTCCAGAACACTGTCACTGCATTCCCTCAAGTCCAGGCACTCGAGGACCTGAAAGGCACAGGGCAGTGACAGGGAGCTGGCCGGCAGGAGCCCGGAGCCACACAGGGCCGGGCCCAGGCAGCAGCACAGGGCACGGGCACTGTCCTGGCAGCTGTGCCTACGAGTGGGCAGAGGGCTGGGAGGCAGCTCAGCCAGGCAGCGCTGGCCTTGAGGCTCACCTCCACAAGGAATGCCAGGGCAGGGAAATCCCAGTATGGCATCTCTTCACCGAGCATGGCGAGCAGGTAGAATGCAACCGCCAAACAAAAGTGGATGGCTAAGCGGCGAGTTTCTCTGAAGAGGGGAAAAGGGAAACAAGAGCCTGATGCAGTGGAGCAAACCTCTCGCAGGCATGACTCACCCAGTTCTCATCTTTCCCCAGCACCCTTCCAGCAAGGGGGCCTGGGCCATTTGGGAGTTGGTTGCTCATGGGCACCCTCCTGTCCCAGCCTTTTCCAGCCTGCTTGGCCGTCCCTCAGTGACAAGGCCCTCTGGCCCATGGCCACGGGGACTTTGTGGGACACCTGGGCACAGAGCACAAATGTCAGAGGCAGTGGGGAGAAGGGGATCTCACCTGGCCAGCAAACCCATGGCATAGTGGTGGGTGTCAAGAGAGAGCAGCGTGTCCCAGGCACACCTGCGCTCCATTGCCACCACCACATCCTCACAGCGGAGAAGGCAGAGCAGGGACTTCAGGGTCTGCACTGCAAACCTGTGTGCACAGCAAAGCCCAGGTCACACTGGCAGCACTGGCTCCTTGGCAGGCCACGTGGCAGGGACAGGAGGAGTGGGATGGAGCACCTGTTGGGGCTGGTGGCAAGGCCGTGCTCTTCCTGGCATCCCTTCCAGAAGGTGTCGACCTCCTCTGCATATCCAGAGTGCTGAAGAACACTTGGAATAGCAGATGCACAAAGAGGCAGGGGAAATACACCTTCAGTATCCGTGGCAGACGGGGCACCTGGAGGATCTTCCACATCACCACAGTTGCCTGCAAAGGACAAAGCCCCCCGAGACAGCGCTCAGTGCCGAGGTGTGTATGTGGCAGGGCCCAAGCTTAGCAGGGAGAGGCCCCGAGAGACCTTGGCAGGGGGAGCACGGGGCCTGGTGGGGCTGAAGCTGCCCCTGGGCCAGGTTTCAGGCCAGCGCCTGAGGCAGGGAGATGCAGTGGGGGAAGGAGGATGGAGAGCTGCTGGAGAGGCAGCCTTGGGGCCAGCAAAGGCCATTGTCAGAAACTCACAGCCAGGCCAAAGACAGCCGTTTCGTCCCCATCGGAGGTGCACGTGCTGTGCTCTGGCCAGCTCCCCAGCACATCCAGGAGTATCAGCTGCACTGGCTCTGCAGTCCTGGCTGAGCCCATGATGGCCTTCCACATGGCCATGGCAGCTCTGTGGGGTCAGAACTCTGTCTCAGGGGGGTCTCAGACACAGCCCTGGGGGGAGCTGAGCTGGCTGCCAGTTCTGCCTCTGCCCACTGGCCCTGGCCAGCAGCAGCCAGACAGCCCAGCCCTGTGGGGACAGAGCCCTGAGGGGCAGGGAGGGAGCACGGCAGCAGGCTCGGGGGCTGACATGCAGGGGCTGGCCAAAGGAGCAGCCAGAGGGCCCTGGAAGTCTCTGCTGCTCAGACACCTGGGCCAGGCTGTACAGGGTGATGGGCTGGGGAGGCCTGAGCCCTGTGGGCAGATGGGCCCCATACCTGTCACAGGACGGGGCCACACGCAGGAGCGTCATGACTGCGTCATTTGGCTGTGCTTCGGTGAGATCCAGCAGGGTCTTGTCCAGCCTGTGCTCAGCACAATCATTGGCCATGAGCCACTGGTGGATGAACCTCACCATGGCGGGCACCTGGATAATGCACCAGGAGACTTGGAAAGCTGCCAGAGGGAGCAATGTTCCCAGCTTCCCCAGAGGAGCGCTTCCCTTCCCAGCGCTCTGCCATGTGGCCGCAAAGGCTGACAGCAGCCAGCATTGCTTGGCTTGGGAGGCCAAGGAATTCCTGGGAGGATCAAACCCTGGCCTCAGGCTGCTTACTTGGTTTGGATAGTAAAAATTTTCCTCTACAAGCATACACAGGAGGGCAGCGCTGGGCTTGGTTTGGAAGCTGGGAGAGTATGGTCTGAGCCCAGTGCCCATGGCGATGGTCTCTTCCTCCTGCATTCTATTGATGAATTTGCAGACAGACTGTAGGAGAAGGGCAGGAAGCCGGGGATGTTGCAGGGAGTGCTGCACACACGGGGCTGGGCTGAGCAGGGACAGCAGGCCCAGCCCCGGTGGGGGTGGCTGCAGGTACCTGCGCTGTGCTGCAGAAGCGGCCACGGCTGGACTCCTGCTCCTGTGTGCGCTCCAGGGCTGCATCTGGCAAAGAGCGAGCGCAGCCAGAGCTGAGGGGCTGCGGGAGAGGCCGGAGAACACGGCCCAGCCCTGTGCTCCCCAGGCAGGGAGAGCCCCGGGATGCCCCAGGGGATGGAGCACGGCCCCTGCGGGGTGTCTGCCCGGCCCCTCTTCCGTCCTGTCCTTGGGCACTTCCCCAGGGGATGGCATGGCATGGCATGGCATGGCATGGCATGGCATGGCATGGCATGGGGTCCAAGCTGGCTGCAGGCACCAGTCCTACAGTCAGGCTCTGCCACTCACCCTCCTGCGATGGATGGAACGGCACCACCTCCTCGGTCTCCTGTGATGGGGCAGCTCCATGGCCTTCTTCCTCCTCCTCCACCCAGGCCATCTTGGGCACTACTGGGGGTCTCTGCTCCATATCTTTGACTGGGTTTGTGGCAAGCTGCAGGAGAGATGCCTTGGAAAAGCTCCAAGTCTCCAAGTCCTGCAGTGTTTAGTTCACCTTTCCCTCAAACAGCTTCTTTTGAAAGTCTACTGTACACAGGAAACATTGCCAGTGAGGCTGCAGGGTAGGTGTGGCCAGTCCTTGATTGTCCAAAGAACTCTGCTGAGGGTTCTGCTGCTGCCCAGAGCTTTCATCGGCCTCCTAATTGCTGGGCCTTGTCCTGGGGGGCCCGCTGGGGCTGCAGCCAGTGCTGGCTCCCACTGACGCTGCATTCAATTAATCATATTGAATATTAAAACTATTCCCTATTCTCACGTTAAAATAACTCCTCAGTATTTTCATCTGATCTTACCAGAAATGATGAAGCTGGACTTTGCTGTCCACCTCTCCCATTCTTACCTCTTGCACTGCCAGGAAAGTGCTAAATAGATCAATTGCCAGCTCCCTGCAGCAGAGAGCTGATCTTCTGGGCCCTGTGACACACAGATGAGGGAGTCAAACCACAGAGGCCTTTGGAGGCTAAAATCCTGTGTCTCTGTGGTGCTCACAGCAGCTGGTCCCAGGCAAGAGGTGAGCAGCTGCACAGGTGACCCGAGGGCTGTGGGGAGTTTGAAATCCCACATATTTTGTTCATGTGTCAAATCTGGGCTCTGTTTCCTGTGCTCACCCCATAAACTCCATAGGTGAACTCACTACAAATGGCATCGCAGAGATCCCTGCAGATCAGCTAAGTGCAGATATCAGGTCAAAGACTGGACTCACTCACCTTGGAGATCCTTTCCAGCTTTTGTGATGCCTGACTCTATAAACTGAAGCTGGTCTTTTGCTCATACTGCATTTTTGTCATAGCTTCTGAATCAATCCCTTCAGAACATCAGCTGAACCAGTATTGCTCTCCAGGCAGCTTCTCACACAGTAGAGTGACAGGCAATAGAAACCACACAATGTTTTTTACAAAGGTGTATTTGTTCTTTTCTAGGACAATTTTGGAATCAAGTGCTGTAGCACAAACATGTTTTTTCAGGTTTACAATAGCCTCTCACCTTTACTGGTTCTGCAAAGCAAATTGGGTGCTGAATACCACTCACACATGAATTAGTGGCCAATGTGCCAAAACTGCTCTTTCTTGTCTCCAGCCCAGCTTTAGCCATGACTCTGCACACTCAGAAATCACAGGGCAATGGAAGATTTGTCCTCTTGACAGCAGTAATGCAAGATGACTGCAGATGAAATTTTACATTCTAATTAATACTTGGTCCCCAGTGATGCTCCTGAGTGCCCTGGCTGTTCAGAGGTGTCCCAGCTCCCTCAAACACAACTGCACCAGCCAGGACATCTCATTTCATGGCCCGTGGCAGCAGAAACGCACTGCTACAAGGCTCTGAGGCCAGTGGGCCGCACTACAGAGCAGACGATCTCCAGCAGGGGTTGGAGGAAGAGTTCTGCTTTGAGCTCACCTGAAGATGATCAATAGCTGCACCCACCCAATTTGTGTTGTTGTTGCCCATCAGAACTAAGGAGAAGAATTTCTCAGGAGCTCCTGCCAACCATTGCCGTGAGCTATTTGAACTCATGTCCTTGTCCCTTTCCCAGGTCTGCTGTGTGAGGAGCGACCTCCACAGTGCTGTCAGACCCCCTGGGGCCACCAGCCCCTCGCTGGAAGGGTTCCAGCCAGGTACTGCCAGCTCTGCGCGTGCTGGGGATGTCACCTCCTGCACACACACCTCGTAAACGCCCTATAAACCCCCGGCACTGGAGTGGTGCGTGTGCATTACTATCAAGCTATGCCACTGCTTCCATAATGAAATTATTTCAGTGGGTTGTAAGTCAGCTCTAAAACTCTCTTTGGGCTAAAACTTGGCACGTCCACATATGCAAACACACTCACACAGCCTGATTTCTGGGAAGGGGAGAGACTGTGCATTACTCCTGAATTCTGCACAGGGGCAGAGGGTATTCCCACGGGGAGAAGCTCCAGAGCACCCGCCAGGCCAGTGGGGCAAGGCAGAGACTGCTGGAAATGGGGCGGCCACAAACCCACCCATCACTGCCATTCCAGCCGCCTTTCCATCGCCCAGCTCCGGGAAAGGGGGACGGCATCTTGTCTGCTCTTGGGCACGGTGAGCAGAGGGTTACGTGTTTTCCCAGCTCTGTCTGAAACTCGGAGGGTACAGGGACACTTCAGAGTCCTCCTGCATAGGCTGCTTCAAAGGAGGAGTCCTTGGAAGCTCACCGGCACTAAACCCATCCTTTAAACAAGCTTTGCTTTGCAAGAGTTTGGATGCTCCTTGACTGTTCCTGCAAACTGCAGAGGGAAAACATGTTTGCAGTGCCACGACTGTCCTGGGATGTTGTGTTGTTTCTGCAGAAGTTGGACTTTTCTGTTCCCCCTACAATGTAATGGTTCTGCGCTGGTTATCTTCCCCTTCCCTTGTGCTGCCAGTTATCCCAACTCCTTCCCAGTTGCCTTGGAGACTAATGTATCCTTTCTCAAATCCCTCCCCGGTGCCCTGTCCGTCCCTCGGCGCTCGCTCCCTTCTCTCTAGAGACTTCCAGCCGGAGCGTTGAGTGATTGGTTCAGGGACCAGGGCCCCACCCTCACGTTATCCCCATTGGGGTTCTCCCTAAGTCAATCTTTTGTGTCCCGCTCCCCTCTGAAACTCTATTGGCCAGAGGGTGGACTCCTCCCCTGTCTCCCTCCCTCCTTAGAAGCTGTTGCAAGTGTCTCTCCCCTTCCCTGTCCGGCTGTCGGTTCCCCTGGGACCCAGTGAACCTGGATTCCCCGCAGCTGGAGAGCGCTCTCGTTTTTCTGCTGGCTGCAGCCATAAGCCGTGCCACGTCCCACCGCAAGGCGTGGCTGCTGTCACAGCACAGGGCGTTTTCCTCAGGCGCTGTCCCGAGCCACGGAGATCGGGCCAGTGCTGCCCTGCTGCGAGCGGTGCTGGATAGCTGGCCGGGCCGTCCGAGAAGGACAGTCCTGGCCCAGCTTGACCGCTTCACTGGGACATGGCTGCTGTTAAAGAGTGTAAATCCCACTGCTCACAGAGGTCCCTCCTGCAGGGCCCTGCGAGCTTGGCACTATCACAGCAAGAAGAAATCTGCTGCAGGAAGCTGCATCCAACAGTGCCTGCACAGTTGGTGGGAAGAGGGGAGGTGTTTTTAAGAAGCATAAAGAAAAGGGGAGCATAGAGAAAAAGGGAGCCTCCTGCTGTCTCTTGAAATCTCCCCCAGCCTGAACAAGCTCTCTTCGGGGCTAGAGACTCCCAGAAGCAGAATGGGGCAGTGCCTGCTGTAAACACAGCATCTTTGTGATGTCTGCAGCTGCAGGTGTTCGTACACTTGACCTTTTGTGATAAACAGTAAGGACGTTTCCTTCATACTTACTTTGCAAATCTTCTAGGGAACACACCAAACTCCAGGCAGTCATTTGCTGTGATGTTTTGTTCCCTGAATAACACAAAACTCCCCCTTTATGTCAGTGTTGCTCTGGTTTGCTGGGTCAAAATCCACGTCTGGTCTGAGGGAGATGAGTCGTTTGCCCGGGTGCTTCCACTCCTGCTGCAGCTCTGAGATGGTCCACATATAGAAAGAAGAAATATGGGGAACGTACTATAACAACATATATCGTGTAATCAGGCGGTAAAAAAAGGTGAGTGTAATTGAAAGTAAGGGTATTCTTCTTTAATTTAATGCAACTATATTTAGTGATATTAGTGGTTTGAGCATTGCTGTACATCCTCCCAATGTCTAGACATTATCTGGTTCCACCATGTGGACTCAGGAGAATGTAACAGCTCCATCTTTTCAGGAAGGAGGCAGCACTGGGACCACAGTGATTGTTTCACACAGTAGACCTGAGCACACAGTTTGCTCCAGCTCGGAGCATGGGCTCATCCCAGCCTAAGAACCCCTGAAGGCTAAATTATTAGAAATAGCATTACCACAGGATCTATGATGGCTATCACGAGATAATCATCACACATCTGGATTTTTAAGACACAGAGCATAGTCCGGTGCTTTCCAGTCCCTGGTGACATGACCTAATAGCAGCACGCCCCTGGAGCTGCGCTAGTGCAGCACTCTGTGCTGGGGGAAGGAGGCACTGCTGGGCTGGGAGAGCACACAATTGGCAGCCCATGGCTGTGATTTACACAAAGCTGTTTGTGCCTTGTAAATAGATTTCTTTTCCTTCAGTGGTAGGGAGCCAGGAGATGCATTGGTCAGCAGCAGAACAGAGAACATCTTGGTGCAGAGCCAGGAGCAGGGGAAGGACAAGCCTTCCAGCACAGGGTACTCGCATGGCTTTTGAAATGAAGAGCTGCAGCAAATGTGGAAGGGTAAACAAGGCCAGGAAATCTGCTGCTGTATGAATGAACTCCCTGCTATTTATGATGCAGAGTTTCCAGGGATGTTGCTGTGGAGCTGGGCTCCTGCTGGGCAAATGATTCTTCCCAAACTGAGGTGGGTGCCATGTTATCATTCCCTGGCTCTACCTGTCCCTGTCTGGCTGCTCCTCAAAGCTCTGGCTTCAGCCCAATCTTCTGCCTTCTGAGCAGCAAGATTTAAATGGTCCTTATCATTCAAATGACTTGACTTCAAATTGAAATTTTAACAAGTGATTAAATCAGCTCCCTCTGATCTAATGGTGTTGGTGTCTGGGAACAGTGCAGCCAGGACTGAGATGCTCAGTACAGGCTGCAAAACCTGCTGGAAATGCATGACAGTATTTAGGTTGTTTATGACATTCACCTCCCATTTCCTCATGCTGTTCTTTCACCTGTACTGGGTGGGCGAGGCTGTGCATGCCCTTGGAGCTGAGATGAACTTTTGGGGTCAGCTGCCTAATGGCCAGGAGGTGCCAAACTGTTTGGGTCACTGGTGTCCTCTGCCTGCCCTGCAATTCATTGCCACCATTTCTCTCACCTCTTACTTCTTCTCCCTGGTACCTCTGCCACTACTTCAGCTTCTCAAGCCTTTTTTTCTGTTTCTCCTCCCCTCTGCAAGTTGTCGGATCTTCTCTTCTCTTCCCAGGGAAGTGATGTGGGCTCATTTTCCTTCTCCAGTCTTCACACCTGGTTTGTTCCTTCCATGTGCTGGCAGATGGATGTGGAGAAAACATCAGAGAGTGAACCAAGTCATTTACACCAAGAGAGATTAGATTATGTTATCACTGGGTTGTTTAGAATCATAAAATCAGAGAATCCTTAAGGTTGGGAAAGACCTTCACAATAATCGATTCCAACCATCAAGCACCACCATCACTATGTTCACCACTAAACCACATCCCAAGTCCCACATCAACATGTCTTTTGAGCTCTTCCAGGGATGGTGATTCTACCACTGCCCTGGGCAACCTGTTCCAATGCTTTACAACCTTTTCCAAGAAGAAATGTTCCCTAATTTCCAATCTAAACCTCTCCTGGTGCATGTTGAGACATTTTCCTCTTGTCCTGTCCCTGTTCCCATGGGAGCAGAGCCCCACCTGGCTCCACCCTCCTGTCAGGGACTTGTGGAGAGCCACGAGGCTCCCCCTGAGCCTCCTTTTCTCCAGGCTGAAACCTGGAGAAACTCAAACTCACACTTTGAGTTGATTCAGAGGAACCAACAAATCTGTTTTAGGTCCTGTTAAATGATGCTGGCTGTTCTTAGTAGTAAAACCCAGAAAACAAAGGAGATATGCCCAGCAGCTCAGTGTGGTGAGTTGTGCTAGGAAAGAGCCCACTCCAGCCTCCAATGGCACAAGCATCAGCACCAGATTCTGCCTGGGATAACCTCTGTGAATTCCTCCCTCAACTTAGGCAGCTGAAATAATACCTGATCCACATGAACCAAATCTTGACAGTGGGTACAATTTTTCCCTACTGTTTCCAAACAAATATCAAACATAAACAGTGAGAAATTATTTCATCTCTCCTAATGAGTGGCAGCATGAGAACTCAGCAATATGTTAAGAGAAAATCTCCCTGGTACTCTGAATTACACTTCTCCTGGAGTGAAGCAAGAACCCTTGTGATTGAAAAACTCCCTTTCCAGACTCAGAGATTGTTTTTATAAAGTATTAAAAAAAAAGTATAATGTTCCAAATCTCAGCCAGGAAAGCAGCGGTAATAATTCTTCCCTAATGCCTCTGAAATTAAGCTACACTTGGCCTGAATTTTTTCAATTTGGAGTGTATGTACACACAATATTGCTAAGATATCCCTGCAGTAGATGTGTGCAGTGTGTGCTGCACTGCCCAGCTGCTGGCTCTGTCACACCAGAAACTGCTGCTCCATCCCCACGGGCTGCAGGCCCCCATGGGCAGGGCTGGGGCGTGGGGGCTGCTCCCCTGCATGGCCTCCCCTTCACCTCCCTGCCAGAGCCATGGGCAGCTGCCTGTGGCCCCTGAGCGCGCTCAGGAACTGACCACTGCTGCTGGAGGTCTGGGTGCTGAGCCCCTGAGTCATCTCTCACTCGGACATGCTCACAAACAAAGGAGGAACAGGGCCTCAGTGGCCCGAAGAGCTGCCCACAGAACCAGCAGGACCTGGACGGGTGGGATTGCAGAAGTGGCGCATGGAGAACATCCAGGCAGGAGGCTGCCAGGGACTGAGGCTGGGGCAATGGGAAATCTGCAGTGGGAAGGAAACAACACAGCATCTGGAATTTTGAAACACAGCTAGAGATTTCCTGTGCATTCTGACTGAGTCACCAATGGTAGGCTGTGAAATTCCTTATACCTGTGTGGCCCTTGGGGCTGAGCTGTGGGATGAAGCTCTGGAGGGAGACCTGGGAGAGATCCTAGAGTGAGCCAGGGTTCCCCATGACAGAGCAGAGCCCGGAACAGCAGGAAGGGATCCATGGCAGCCTCGCTCCCCCTCTGCCCTTTCCCCACCATGGGCCAAACAACATCCTGAAGCACATGGTGAGAGAGCTGCTCAAAGGGAAGGGTGGGTGCATTCCCTCAGCCTTGTCCTGGGGCTCAGCAACCGAAGGCTCTGGCTGCATGTCTGGACACGCCGTGCCCGGAGCAGCGGGAAGGGAGCCATGGCAGTTTCGATGCCCTGCTGCTGCTTCCATGCCCTGCAGGGCAGTTTCCCCGCCTGGCCTGGCTGCAGCTTCTCCCCAGCCTCTGCAGGAAGGCATTGGGCATCAGCTGCCATGCAGCCCAAACTCACCAGGGATCCCCTGCATTTTCCCGGTCCCCTGTCACATCCTGAGGTGTGGCTGCTTGGAAGAGGGAGGGCCATAGCCAGCCCCAAAGGCCTGGGGGGATCAGGATTTTCCGGATCCTTATCCATGTCTTGGACAAGTATTGCCTCCTGAAGAGGCCACCTCCTGGATGTGCAGTGATTCCATCTGATCCAGCTGTGCCTCTTCCTTTCTCAAGGGATGGACAGAGGGGCTCTATGGAAGGTGGCATTTCCTGCAGGAAGGGAGGCGATGCCAGGCACAGCCACAGGAGGTAATTGCTGTGCCTCTGGGCCTGAACCCTGCTGAGGCTTGAGCTGCCCTGTCCGCTGCTTGGCACTGCGGGCACAGCCCGGACAAGACGGGCACAGCCCAGGGGAATTATCCCGAGCAGGCTCAGGGCACTCGGGTACTGAGCTGTCCTGCTGGGCTCCCTCCGTGGGAGACACGTCCGGAAACCTGGGAGCGGCTGCACGGGGTGCCCATGGTGGGGAAAGGGCAGAGGGGGAGAGCAAGGCTCCAGGGTGTCCTGAGAGGGCCTGGCCATGTGCCCCTTGGGCTGTGGGAGCTGTTCCATGGGCAGGTGGGCAAGCGGGAGGGAGGGACGGAGGTTGGGAGCGACAGCTGTGGCACTGCAGATCTCCCCAAGCATTTAGTGAGGGTTTCCTGTGTGGGAGGGAGAGAGCCCCAGGGCCCTGGGCTACTCCAGCTGCCCCTGCAGGCATGTTGCACCGGACCTGCAAAGGGCGTGGAGAGTGACCAGGAGGCACAGCACAGGCTCCCACAGCCTTACCGGACCCCCCTGCAGTGCCCAGTTCCCCAAGGCAGAAGGGGATCCCAGCACACCATGGCAATGCTTCTGTAGGATCTGTGCTCCCTTCTCGACTGGCACGTGACTTGGATTACTTGGAAATGCTGGTGAATGGCACTTTGAAGACCTTGCCAGATGTTGGAGGCAGGTTCTGAATGTACCTTTGCTGACAGAATAATCCGTGACAGTGATCTGGTCCCTGAGCTCGCTGCCCTTCGACTGCACCCAGGCACTGCCCGTGCCCAAACCCATTGGTCAGTGACGGTGACAGTGACAGGGACAGTGACAGGGACACAGTGACAGTGATCTGGTCCCTGAGCTCGCTGCCCTTCGACTGCACCCAGGCACTGCCCGGGCCCAAACCCATTGGTCAGTGACGGTGACAGTGACAGGGACAGTGACAGGGACACAGTGACAGTGACACAGTGACAGTGACACAGTGACACAGTGACAGTGACACAGTGACACAGTGACAGGGACAGTGACAGTGACACAGTGACAGTGACACAGTGACACAGTGACAGTGACACAGTGACACAGTGACAGGGACAGTGACAGTGACACAGTGACAGTGACACAGTGACACAGTGACACAGTGACACAGTGACAGGGACAGTGACAGGGACACAGTGACAGTGACACAGTGACAGTGACACAGTGACACATTGACAGGGACAGTGACAGTGACACAGTGACAGTGACAGGGCCAGTGACACAGTGACAGTGACACAGTGACAGTGACACAGTGACACAGTGACAGGGACAGTGACAGGGACACAGTGACAGTGACACAGTGACAGTGACACAGTGACACAGTGACAGGGACACAGTGACAGTGACACAGTGACAGTGACACAGTGACACAGTGACACAGTGACACAGTGACAGGGACAGTGACAGTGACACAGTGACAGTGACAGTGACAGTGACAGTGACAGTGACACATTGACAGTGACACAGTGACACAGTGACACAGTGACACAGTGACACAGTGACAGGGACAGTGACAGTGACACAGTGACAGTGACACAGTGACACAGTGACAGTGACACAGTGACACAGTGACACAGTGACAGGGACAGTGACACAGTGACAGTGACAGTGACAGTGACACAGTGACAGTGACACAGTGACACAGTGACACAGTGACACAGTGACACAGTGACAGTGACGCAGTGACACAGTGACACAGTGACACAGTGATACAGTGACAGTGACACTGTGACAGTGACAGTCAGTGACCCAGGGGGTGTGGTGACACTGACACTGTCCCCATGTCCCAGGGGGTGTGGTGAGGGTGACAATGACACTGACACTGTCCCCAGTGTCACAGAGGCTGTGATGACAAGGACAGTAACACTGTCCCCAATGTCCCCATGTCCCAGGGGGTGTGGTGACAATGACACTGACGCTGTCCCCATGTCCCCATGTCCCAGGGGGTGTGGTGACAGTGACACTGACGCTGTCCCCATGTCCCCATGTCCCAGGGGGTGTGGTGACAATGACACTGACGCTGTCCCCATGTCCCCATGTCCCAGGGGGTGTGGTGACAGTGACACTGACGCTGTCCCCAATGTCCCCATGTCCCAGGGGGTGTGGTGACAATGACACTGACACTGTCCCCAATGTCCCCATGTCCCAGGGGGTGTGGTGACAGTGACACTGACACTGTCCCCAATGTCCCCATGTCCCAGGGGGTGTGGTGACAGTGACACTGACGCTGTCCCCATGTCCCCATGTCCCAGGGGGTGTGGTGACAGTGACACTGTCGCTGTGAACTCGCTGCTGTACCTGAACCCGAGCGTGCCCCCGTACGGGGTGGCCCTGAACAGCCTCACCTGCGGCACCACCGTGTTCCTCTGAGTGTCACATCTCTCCCCTCTCACTGTCCCTGTCACCATCCCTGTCCCTGTTCCTGTCACTGTCACCTATCCCTGTCCCCGTACGGAGTGGCCCTGAACAGCCTCACCTGCGGCACCACCGTGTTCCCTCTGCGTAAGGGACACACCTGGCCCTGTCTGTGTCACTGTCCCCTGTCCCCTGGCCCTGTCTGTGTCACTGTCCCCTGTCCCCGTCCCCATCTCTATCACTATCCCATTCCCATTTCTTGTGTCCCCATCCCTGAGGACAGGGATGTCACTGTCACTGTCCCTGTCACCGTCCCCATTCCTGTCCCTGTTTCCATCCCTGTCCCCATCTGTGTCCGTCTCCCCAGCTGTGACTGTCCCCATCCCTGTCCCCATCCCTGCTGTGACTGTCCCCATCCCTGTCCCCATCCCTGTCCCCATCCCTGCTGTGATTGTCCCCATCCCTGCTGTGATTGTCCCCATCCCTGTCCCCATCCCTGTCCCCATCCCTGTCCCCATCCCTGCTGTGATTGTCCCCATCCCTGTCCCCATCCCTGTCCCCATCCCTGTCCCCATCCCTGCTGTGACTGTCCCTGGCCCTGTCCCCACTGTTCCTGTCCCATCCCTGTCCCTGTCCCCACCTCACTGTCCCCGTCCCTGTCCCTGTCCCATCCCTGTCCCTGTCCCCACCTCACTGTCCCTGTCCCCGTCGCTGTCCCCAGGGGTCCAGGAGGGCGTGAGGATGACTCTGGACTGTGCCCAGGCCACCTTCATCTCCTATGACAAGATGGTCCTCTCGCTCAGGGGGGGAAATGTGAGTCTGGGGGGGGTCTGGGGGTGTCCCTAAGGATTTGGGGTGTCCCCAAGGGTTTGGGGTGTCCCCTGTCCCGCCCAAAGTGCCACCCCCTGTCCCAGCCGTGTCCTGGCACTGCTCAGGGACAGGATGTGCTCTGTCCCCTCCTGCCCTGGGACGCCCCTGGGGGTTTCCGGGTTGATTTTGGGGGTCTCCAGGGATTGTGGGGGGTCCTGGGGGTGTCCCCAAGGGTTTGTCACCCCTCGAAGTGTCCCTTTGCCGTCCCAGCTCTGTGCTGACGCTGATCACGGACGGGATGCGCTCCGTGCGCTCCTTCCACTTCGACAAAGCGGCCGCGTCCGTCCTGAGCACCTGTGTGAGCACCTGGGGACACCGGGGACACCTGGGGACAGTGGGGACAGTGGGGACAGCGGGGACAGTGGGGACAGTGGGGACAGTCTTGGGACAGTGGGGACAGTGGGGACAGTGGGGACAGTGGGGACACCTGGGGACAGCTGGGGACAGTGGGGACAGTGGGGACAGCGGGGACAGTCTGGGGACAGTGGGGACAGTCTGGGGACAGTGGGGACACCTGGGGACACCTGGGGACAGTGGGGACAGTGGGGACAGCGGGGACAGTCTGGGGACAGTGGGGACACCTGGGGACAGTGGGGACAGTGGGGACAGTGGGGACAGCTGTGTGAGCACCTGGGGACACCGAGGACACCTGGGGACACCTGGGGACAGTGGGGACAGTGGGGACAGTGGGGACAGTGGGGACACCTGGGGACACCTGGGGACAGTGGGGACAGTGGGGACACCTGGGGACAGCTGGGGGACAGTCTGGGGACAGTGGGGACAGTGGGGACAGCTGGGGACAGCTGGGGGACAGTCTGGGGACAGTGGGGACAGTGGGGACAGCTGGGGACAGTGGGGACAGTCTGGGGACAGTGGGGACAGTGGGGACAGCTGGGGACAGTGGGGACAGTGGGGACAGTGGGGACAGTCTGGGCACACCTGGGGACAGTCTGGGGACATGTGGGGGACAGTAGGGACACCTGGCACACCTGGGCGCACCTGGAGACAGTGGGGACACCTGGTGACAGTCTGGGAACACCTGGGGGCCACCTGGGGAATACCTGGAGGACAGTCTAGGGACACCTGGTGACACTGAGGTGACGCTGAGGTGACGCTGAGGTGGCACTGAGGTGGCACTCAGGTGGCACTGAGGTGGCACTCAGGTGGCGCTGTGTCCCCAGATGGCGCCCCTGGAGCCGGGCCGTCTGTTCCTGGGGACACCTGGGGACGCTTTGAGGACACTGGGCACACCTGGGCACACCTGGGCACACCTGGTGACACTGAGGTGGCACTCAGGTGGCACTGAGGTGGCACTCAGGTGGCACTCAGGTGGCACTCAGGTGGCGCTGTGTCCCCAGATGGCGCCCCTGGAGCCGGGCCGTCTGTTCCTGGGGACACCTGGGGACGCTTTGAGGACACTGGGCACACCTGGGCACACCTGGGCACACCTGGTGACACTGAGGTGGCACTCAGGTGGCACTCAGGTGGCACTCAGGTGGCACTCAGGTGGCGCTGTGTCCCCAGATGGCGCCCCTGGAGCCGGGCCGTCTGTTCCTGGGGACACCTGGGGACGCTTTGAGGACACTGGGCACACCTGGGCACACCTGGTGACACTGAGGTGGCACTGAGGTGGCACTCAGGTGGCACTGAGGTGGCACTCAGGTGGCGCTGTGTCCCCAGATGGCGCCCCTGGAGCCGGGCCGTCTGTTCCTGGGGACACCTGGGGACGCTTTGAGGACACTGGGCACACCTGGGCACACCTGGTGACACTGAGGTGGCACTGAGGTGGCACTGAGGTGGCACTCAGGTGGCACTCAGGTGGCGCTGTGTCCCCAGATGGCGCCCCTGGAGCCGGGCCGTCTGTTCCTGGGCTCCCGCCTGGGCAGCTCGCTCCTGCTCAGGGACACGGAGAAGCTGCAGGAGGCGCCCGCGGGCACGGGCCCGACAGACAGGTGAGAGCCTGGCACACCTGGGCACCCCAAACACACCTGGGCACCCCAAACACACCTGGGCACCCCAAATCCACCTGGGGATCCCCAGAATGAACCTGGGCACCCCAAATCCACCTGGGCACCCCAAATGCACCTGGGGATCCCCAGAATGAACCTGGGCACCCCAAATCTGTCCCTGTCCCCCCAGGAGGAGCCCCCGGTGAAGAAGAAACGCTCGGAGCCATCGGGGCCGTGGGCAGGTGGGGACACCTGGGGACATCTGGGGACACCTGGGGACACCTGGGGGTAATGGGGGACAGTGGGGACACCTGGGGACACCTGGGGAAAATGGGGGACAGTGGGGACACCTGGGGACACCTGGGGACATCTGGGGACACCTGGGGAAAATGGGGGACACCTGGGGACACCTGGGGACACGTGGGGACAGTCTGGGGACACCTGGGGACATCTGGGGACACCTGGGGGTACTGGGGGACACTTGGGGGGACACCTGGGGACACCTGGGGACAGCTTGGGGACACCTGGGGGCACCTGAGGACAGTCCAGGGAGACAGTGGGGACACCTTGGGGACTACTGGGGACACCTGGGGACAGTGGGGACACTTGAGGGCGCCTGGAGGCACTTGGAGACACCTGGGGACGGTCTGGGGACATTTGGGGACACTTAGGGGCACCTGGGGGACACCTTGGGGATACCTAGGGGGCACCTGGGGACGGTGTGGGGACACCTGGGGGATAGTCTAGGACAGCTGGGGGACACCTGGGGACACCTGAGGACACTTTGACGGTACTGGGGACATTTGGGGACACCCTGGGGACACCTGGGGGGATTTGGGGACCCTGGGGACAGTCTGGGCACACCTGGGGACCTGTAGAGACACTGGGGGGGTGACACAGGTGACAGCAGGTGACAGTAGGTGACGCAGGTGTGTCCCTGTGCCAGGGGGGTGACACAGATGACACAGGGCGACCCAGGTGACAGTGGGTGACACAGAGTGACAGTGGGTGACAATGGGTGGCAGTAGGTGACAGGTGTGTCCCTGTGCCAGGAGGGTGACAGTGGGTGACACAGGGGTGACAGTAGGTGACACAGGGTGACCCAGGTGTGTCCCTGTCCCAGGGGGGTGACAGCAGGTGACAGTGGGTGACAATGGGTGGCACAGGTGACAGAGGGGTGACAGTAGGTGACAGTAGGGGACACAGGGGTGGCACAGGTGACAGTGGGTGACACAGGTGACAGGTGTGTCCCTGTCCCAGGGGGGTGACAGTAGGTGACAGTGGGTGACACAGGTGACACAGGTGACACAGGTGACACTGCTGTCCCTGTCCCGGGGGGTGACAGCAGGTGACACTGGGTGACAGTGGGTGACAGTGGGTGACACAGGTGACACAGGTGACACAGGTGACACTGCTGTCCCTGTCCCGGGGGGTGACAGCAGGTGACACTGGGTGACAGTGGGTGACAGTGGGTGACAGTGGGTGGCACAGGTGGCACAGGTGACACAGGTGGCACAGGTGACACAGGTGACACTGCTGTCCCTGTCCCAGGGGGGTGACAGCAGGTGACACTGGGTGACAGTGGGTGACAGTGGGTGACAGTGGGTGACAGTGGGTGGCACAGGTGGCACAGGTGACACAGGTGACACAGGTGGCACTGCTGTCCCTGTCCCAGGGGGGTGACAGCAGGTGACACTGGGTGACAGTGGGTGACAGTGGGTGGCACAGGTGACACAGGTGGCACAGGTGACACAGGTGACACTGCTGTCCCTGTCCCAGGGGGGTGACAGTGGGTGACAGCAGGTGACACTGGGTGACAGTGGGTGACAGTGGGTGACAGTGGGTGGCACAGGTGGCACAGGTGGCACAGGTGGCACAGGTGACACTGCTGTCGCTGTTCCAGGGGGGTGACAGTGGGTGACACTGGGTGACAGTGGGTGACAGTGGGTGGCACAGGTGACACAGGTGACACAGGTGGCACTGCTGTCCCTGTCCCAGGGGGGTGACAGCAGGTGACAGCAGGTGACAGTGGGTGACAGTGGGTGACACAGGTGACACAGGTGACACAGGTGGCACAGGTGACACTGCTGTCCCTGTCCCAGGGGGGTGACAGTGGGTGACAGTGGGTGGCACAGGTGACACAGGTGGCACAGGTGACACAGGTGACACTGCTGTCCCTGTCCCAGGGGGTGACAGCAGGTGACACTGGGTGACAGTGGGTGACAGTGGGTGACAGCAGGTGACAGTGGGTGGCACAGGTGGCACAGGTGACACAGGTGACACAGGTGACACAGGTGACACTGCTGTCCCTGTCCCGGGGGGTGACAGCAGGTGACACTGGGTGACAGTGGGTGACAGTGGGTGACACAGGTGGCACAGGTGGCACAGGTGGCACAGGTGACACAGGTGACACTGCTGTCCCTGTCCCAGGGGGTGACAGTGGGTGACAGTGGGTGACAGTGGGTGGCACAGGTGGCACAGGTGGCACAGGTGACACAGGTGACACTGCTGTCCCTGTCCCAGGGGGGAAGCCGCAGGCTCAGGACGAGGTGGACGAGATCGAGGGTACGGCAGCGAGGCGGCCTCGGGGACACAGCTGGCCACCTACTCCTTCGAGGTACTGTCACTGTCACCTGTGTCACCTGTGTCACCTGTGTGTCACCTGTGTGTCTGTCACCTGTGTCACCTCCCTGTCACACACAGCTGGCCACCTACTCCTTTGAGGTACTGTCATTGTCATTGTCACCTGTGTGTCACCTGTGTGTGTGTCACCTGTGTGTCTGTCACCTGTGTCACCTCCCTGTCACACACAGCTGGCCACCTACTCCTTCGAGGTACTGTCACTGTCACCTGTGTCACCTGTGTCACCTGTGTGTCACCTGTGTGTCTGTCACCTGTGTCACCTCCCTGTCACACACAGCTGGCCACCTACTCCTTTGAGGTACTGTCATTGTCATTGTCACCTGTGTGTCACCTGTGTGTGTGTCACCTGTGTGTGTGTCACCTGTGTGTCTGTCACCTGTGTCACCTCCCTGTCACACACAGCTGGCCACCTACTCCTTCGAGGTACTGTCACTGTCACCTGTGTGTCACCTGTGTGTCTGTCACCTGTGTGTCTGTCACCTGTGTCACCTCCCTGTGACCCCCAGCTGGCCACCTACTCCTTCGAGGTAATGTCACCTGTCACCTGTCTGTCACCTGTGTGTCACCCGTGTGACCCCGTGTGACGGCGCTGTCCCCGTGCCAGGTGTGTGACAGCATCCTCAGCATCGGGCCCTGCGCCAACGCCGCCATGGGGGAGCCGGCCTTCCTGTCCGAGGAGGTGAGGGACCCCAAAAATACACCCTAAAAACCACAAAATGTACCCCAAAATGTGTCCCAAACCCGGCCTTCCTGTCCGAGGAGGTGAGGGACCCCAAAAATACACCCTAAAAACCACAAAATGTACCCCAAAATGTGTCCCAAACCCGGCCTTCCTGTCCGAGGAGGTGAGGGACCCCAAAAATACACCCTAAAAACCACAAAATGTACCCCAAAATGTGTCCCAAACCCGGCCTTCCTGTCCAAGGAGGTGAGGGGAGAAAAACCCCCAAATGTACCCCAAAATGCACCCCAAAATGTACCCCAAACCCAGCCTTCCTGTCTGAGGAGGTGAGGAGAGAAAAACCCCCCAAAACACCCCCAAAATGTACCCCAAAACCCCCAGCATCCACCCCAAAATGTACCCCAAACCCAGCCTTCCTGTCTGAGGAGGTGAGGGACACAAAACCCCTAAAATTGACCCCAAAACGTGCCCCAAAAACCCCAAAATGTACCCCAAAACGTACCCCAAACCCGGCCTTCCTGTCTGAGGAGGTGAGGGACCCCAAAATCCCCAAAATGTACCCCAAAATGTACCCCAAACCCAGCCCAAACCCGGCCTTCCTGTCCGAGGAGGTGAGGGGAGAAAAACCCCAAAAACACCCCAAAATGTACCCCAAAATGTACCACAAAAACTCACCCCAAACCTGGCCTTCCTGTCTGAGGAGGTGAGGGACACAAAAAACACCCCAAAATGTACCCCAGAAATCCCCAAATGTACCCCAAAACCCACCCTAAAATCCACCCCAAAATGTACCCCAAAAAACCCAAAACCACCCTAAAACCCAGCCCCAACCCGGCCTTCCTGTCCAAGGATGTGAGGGGCCCAAAAACCCCAAAATGTACCCCCAAAATCACCCAAAATGTACCCCTAAACCCAGCCCAACCGAGGGACCCAAAAACCCCAAAAAGCACCCCAAAAGCTCCAAAATGCACCCCAAAATGTGCCCCTAAAACCCCAAAGCTGACCCCGCTGTTTCTCTGCAGTTCCAGAACAGCCCCGAGCCCGACCTGGAGATCGTCCTGTGCTCGGGGTACGGCAAGAACGGGGCCCTGACCGTGCTGCAGGTACCCCAAAACCCCCAAAATCACCCCAAAAGCATCCCTGAGACCCAAACACACCCCAAAACCCCCAAACACACCCCAAAACCCCAAACCCTGCCTGTGCTCGGGGTACGGCAAGAACGGGGCCCTGACCGTGCTGCAGGTACCCCAAAACCCCCAAAATCACCCCAAAAGCATCCCTGAGACCCAAACACACCCCAAAACCCCCAAACACACCCCAAAACCCCAAACCCTGCCTGTGCTCGGGGTACGGCAAGAACGGGGCCCTGACCGTGCTGCAGGTACCCCAAAACCCCCAAAATCACCCCAAAAGCATCCCTGAGACCCAAACACACCCCAAAACCCCCAAACACACCCCAAAACCCCAAACCCTGCCTGTGCTCGGGGTACGGCAAGAACGGGGTACTGACCGTGCTGCAGGTACCCCAAAACCCCCAAAATCACCCCAAAAGCATCCCTGAGACCCAAACACACCCCAAAACCCCCAAACACACCCCAAAACCCCAAACCCTGCCTGTGCTCGGGGTACGGCAAGAACGGGGCCCTGACCGTGCTGCAGGTACCCCAAAACCCCCAAAATCACCCCAAAAGCATCCCTGAGACCCAAACACACCCCAAAACCCCCAAACACACCCCAAAACCCCAAACCCTGCCTGTGCTCGGGGTACGGCAAGAACGGGGCCCTGACCGTGCTGCAGGTACCCCAAAACCCCCAAAATCACCCCAAAAGCATCCCAAACACAGCCCATAACCCCAAACACACCCCAAAACCCCAAACCCTGCCTGTGCTCGGGGTACGGCAAGAACGGGGCCCTGACCGTGCTGCAGGTACCCCAAAAACCCCAAAATCACCCCAAAAGCATCCCTGAGACCCAAACACACCCCAAAACCCCAAACCCTGCCTGTGCTCGGGGTACGGCAAGAACGGGGCCCTGACCGTGCTGCAGGTACCCCAAAACCCCCAAAATCACCCCAAAAGCATCCCAAACACAGCCCATAACCCCAAACACACCCCAAAACCCCCACAAACCACCCCTGGGACCCCAAACCCCGGCTGTGCTCGGGGTACGGCAAGAACGGGGTACTGACCGTGCTGCAGGTACCCAAAAACCCCAAAAACCACCCCAAAAACCCCAAAAAACATCCCAAAAAACCCCAAAACCACCCCAAACACACCCCAAAAACCACTCCTGAACCCTAAAACCATTCCTGAGATCCCAAACCCCCCTGAACCCCAAAAACCCAAATCCCCCCTGACCCTGAAATCCCCTCTGAACCCCAAACCCCCTTAGAGCCCAAACTGCCCCAAAGCCCTGAACCCCAAAAACCTGAAACCTCCCCAATCCTGAAATCCCCTCTGAACCCCAAAGTCCCTCCTTAGACCCCAGATCCCCCTGAACCCCAAAACCCCCAAATCCCCCTTGGACCCCAAAACCCCCCTGAACCCCAAAACCATCAGATCCCCCCTGAACCCCAAAACCCCCTGGACCCCAAATCTGCCTCTGAACCTCACAAACCCCAAATCCCCCCTGGACCCCAAAACTCCCCTGAACCTCAAAACCATCAGATTCCCCCCTGAACCCCAAAACCCCCAAATCCCCCTTGGACCCCAAAACTCCCCTGAACCCCAAAACCCCCTGGACCCCAAATCTGCCTCTGAACCTCACAAACCCCAAATCCCCCCTGGACCCCAAACCCCCCTGGACCCCAAAACCCCAAATCCCCCCTGAACCCCAAAGCCCTCCCAAACGCCCCCTGAACCCCTGAACCCCAAAAAAATTCCCAAAAATTCACAGTAAGTCCTTTAAAAAGTTCTCCAAAAATGTTCAAAAACCTCAAAATTCCCCAAAAAATTATCAAAAACTTCCCTTCAAAAAAAATCCCTTAAAATTCCCTAAAAGTCCTAAAAAATTTCCAAAATTCCACAAGAATCCCCCCAAAAAACCCCCAAAAAATTAAAAAAAAATCCGAAAAATAGTCTCCAAAAATCCGAAAAAATTACAAAATAAAATCAATAAAAATCCTAAAAAAAATCCACCAAAAATTCCCCTAAAATTAAAAGAAATCCCAAATTCTGGAACCTTCTGGGAATTGCTGAGGAAATTCGGGAGCCCAAAATTCCCAAAGGCAAAAATTCCGGAAATTTGGAGGATTTGGGGAATTCTGAGCCCAAATTGGATCGAATTCTGCTGAAATTCCAGAATTTTTTCCAGCCCTGCTCACACCATTTAGTGGCTCTGTGACTCGGCCTCGGAGCGTTTCTCGCGGGATTCGGGAACGTTCCCTGGCCCCAAACTGCCCCAAACGTTCCCCAAAATTTCACAAATAAAATTCCAAAATTTCTCCAAAAAATCCCCAAAAAACCAGATAAAAATCCTAAAAAATTCTGTAAAATATCGCCAAAAATTCTGAAAAAAAGTCCCAGAAAATTACCTAAATTACCATAAAAATTTCCTTAAAAAATTTCCAGAAGATCTAAAAAAATCCCCCAAAAAATCCACAAAAAATTCCTGGAAAATACAAAACCCTGACCCAAAAAATCTGAAAAAATTCTCCAAAAATTCCCTAAATATCCATAAGAAAATTCTGGAAAAATTCTCTAAAAACTGACTTAAAATTCTGAAAAAAATCTGCCCAAATAATCCCTAAAATTCCAAAATTAATTCCTAAAAAAGTCTGAAAAAAATCCCAAAAAATTCTATAAAAATTCCCAAAAAGATTCTCCCAAAATCCTCAAAATTAAAAATAAATTCCCAAAACATTCAGAAAAAATCCCCCCAAAAAATCCCAAAAAGCCCTCTAAAAATTCCCCCCCAAAATCCACAAAACATCCCCAAAACTTCCTTAAACATTGCCCCAAAAATTGTGAAAAAATAAGAAAATCCCCCCCAAAAATCCATTAAAAATTCATTAAAAAATCTATTTAAAACATCCCAAAAAAACCATAAAAAAATCCAAAAAATCCACTAAAAATCCATTTAAAAATTCCAAAATTCAAAAAAAATCCCCCAAAAATCCATTTAAAAATCCAAAAAATCCCCAAATAATCTCCAACAATTCTTAAAAAAGCACCCAAAAAAATCCACCAAAAACTCAAAAAAAATCCCCCAAAATTACAGAAAATATACAATAATTACAGTAATTCCAAATAAACATCTTAAAAATAAAAGAAAGTTTAAAAAATTCCATTTATTTCCCAGCCCGTCTCACACAATGCAGTGGCTCTGCGATTCGGCCTGGGAGCTTTTCCCGGGATTCCGGAACGTTCCCCCGGCTGCGGCTGCGCCTGCGGCTGCGGCTGCGGCTGCGGCTGCGGCTGCGGCTGCGGCTGCGCCTGCGCCTGCGCCTGCGGCTGCGGCTGCGGCTGCGGCTGCGCCTGCGGCTGCGGCTGCGGCTGCGCCTGCGCCTGCGGCTGCGGCTGCGGCTGCGGCTGCGCCTGCGCCTGCGGCTGCGGCTGCGGCTGCGGCTGCGCCTGCGGCTGCGGCTGCGGCTGCGCCTGCGCCTGCGGCTGCGGCTGCGCCTGCGGCTGCGCCTGCGCCTGCGGCTGCGCCTGCGGCTGCGCCTGCGCCTGCGGCTGCGGCTGTGGCTGCGGCTGCGGCTGCGGCTGCGGCTGTGGCTCTGGCTGTGGCTGTGGCTGCGGCTGTGGCTGCGGCTGCGGCTGTGGCTGTGGCTCTGGCTGTGGCCGGGCTGTGGCTGTGGCTGTGGCTGTGGCTGTGGCCGTGGCTGTGGCTGTGGCTGTGGCTGTGGCTGTGGCTGTGGCTGCGCCCGCGGCTGTGGCTGTGGCCGCGGCTGTGGCCGTGGCCGTGGCTGCGGCTGTGGCTGTGGCTGTGGCTGTGGCTGTGGCCGTGGCCGTGGCTGCGGCTGCGGCTGTGGCTGTGGCTCTGGCTGTGGCTGTGGCTGTGGCTGCGGCTGTGGCTGTGGCCGTGGCTGTGGCTGTGGCTGTGGCTGTGGCTGCGCCTGCGCTCGCGGCCGCGCTCAGCGACGGCGCCACGCTGGGGACAGCACCGGCAGCAGTTTGGGGGCAAATTCGGGAATTTTGGGGGATTCCGCGAAATTCGGAAACTTTTGGGCAATTTTTGGTGATTTTTTTGGGCGGAAAATTTGGGAATTTTGGGGGATTTTTTGGGAAATTTTTGGGGATTTTTTGGGGAATTTTGGGGCACCTTTTGAAAATTTGGGGGATTTTTTTGGAAATGCTTGGGGTCATTTTGGGGCGCATTTTGGGGGATTTTTTGGGCAGTTGGAGGGAATTTTGGGGATACCTTTGGGTATTTTCTGGGAATTTATTGAGGGATTTTTGGTGATTTTTTGGTGAATATTTTGGGGAATGTTGGAAATTTTGGGAGGTTTTAGGTGATTTTTTGGGGATTTTTTGGGGGATTTTGAAGGATTTTTTGGGAATTATTTTAGGAATTCTGGGTGATTTTTTGGGGAAATTTATGGGGATTTTGGAGACTTTTGTGAGAGTTTATTGGGGGGAGTTTGAGAGATTTTTTTGGGGATTTTTTGGGGGAAATTTTGGAATTATTCAGCAGTTTTGGGGGGTGTTTTTAAGAATTTTTAGAGACATTTTGGGGGGGACTTTTGGGGATTTTGGAGGATTTTTTTTTTTTTTTTAATTTATTGAGGGGTGCTGAGGGATTTTTTGGGGAATTTGGGGGAACTTTTTTAGGAGTTTTGAGGACATTTTTCGAGAATTTTTGGGGGATATTTTGGGGGTTTTTCGGGGAGGTTTTGAGAAATTTTTGGGAATTTCGGAGGGAAATTTTTGAGGGGTTTTTGGGGCATTTTTTTGGGAATGATGGGGTATTTCTTGGCGTTTCTTGGGAATTTTTGGATGATTTTTTTTCTCAGGTTTTTAGAGGGTTTTATGGGAATTTTGGGGATTCTGGAGGAAGGTTTTTCTGAGTTTTATGAGGTTATTTAATTTGATTTTTGGGCATATTTTGAATGATTTTTTTGGGACGGTTTGGTCGATTTTTGGGGAATATTTCTCTCGTTCTTTAGGAATGTTTTGGATTATCTTTGGGAATGTTTTTTCTCATTTCTTAGGAATCTTTTAGGTGATTTTTTGGGAACACTTTAGGTGATTTTTTTTTTAATATTTGGGATGATTTTTGGGAATATTTTTGTTATTTTTTACAAATATTCGGACTGTATTGCGGGAAATGTTTTTCTGACATTTTGGAATATTTTGGCTGATTTTTGGGGTCTATTTTGGAACATTTCCAGGTGCAGGCAGAGATCCAGGGCTGGGATTTGCCGCCGCTCCCTGAGCGCTACCAGAGAATCTGCGCCAGCCTGGGCCTGAGTGAGAGCCAAAAACCCCCCAAAATCGCCCAAAAATTCCCCCAAATGACCCAAAAATAGCCCCAAAATCCCCCCATAATTCCCCCCAAAATGTCCCCAAAATTCCCCAAAAATTCCCCCTTAAAATTCTCCATAAATCTTCCCCAAATCCCTCCTTATATCACCCCAAAGTCCACCCAAAATCCTCGTATAATTCCCCCGAAACTTTCTCAAA